>NC_079551.1:2671176-3271176 GCF_015846415.1 Triplophysa dalaica | reverse complement strand
GTTGCCATTGCATGACGACAGCCGAGATCTGACCGCCTTTATTACTCACGAAGGACTTTTCAGATTTTGCCGTGTACCATATGGCCTCGCTTCAGCACCCTCTGCCTTCCAAAAAATGTTGGGAACAGTTTTACAAGGACTTCCGAATGTTGCCAATTACCTTGACGATATCATTGTCTGGGGACGTACACAAAACGAACATGACCACACACTCAAAGCTGTTGTTCAACGCTTGCAGGATGCCGGACTGAAATTGAATCAATCGAAGTGTCAGTTCAACAAATCCAGTCTGCGGTTCCTTGGTCATACTGTGAATGCGCAAGGAATTCAACCTGATGAGGATCATCTTTCTGCCATTCTTCATGCTCCTGCACCAAAAGATGCAACACAACTCCGCTCTTTCCTTGGTCTACTATCCTGGTATAGTAAATTCATTCCTAATTTCGCCACGTTCGTGGAGCCTCTGCGGGCTTGCATCAGACAGGGCTCCGATTTCGCCTGGTCAGAGGAGGCGCAGAAATGCTTTGAGGCTGTAAAGAAATTGCTTGTCCACAGCCCTGCTCTCGCATTATTCGACCCAGATCTGCCTACGGTATTATCTACGGATGCCTCTGCCTATGGCCTAGGAGCTGTTCTCGCTCAGGTTCACGAGGATAAAACAGAGCGCATTGTTGCTTTTGCGTCCCGGACATTGTCATTGACTGAACGCAAGTACTCGACCATTGAAAGGGAAGCACTTGCTTGTGTTTGGGCCGTTGAAAAGTGGCGAACGTACTTGTGGGGTCGTAAATTCCTTCTGCGCACGGATCACCAGGCTTTAACTGTGCTTTTCTCATCCAAAGGAACTGATCGCGCCGGAATGCGTATTGCGCGCTGGGCAGCGCGGTTGATGTGCTTTAACTATGATGTTGTTTATCGGCCTGGAGCTCAAAACAATACGGCTGACTGTCTTTCTCGTCTGCCTTTGCCTGCATCAGCTGACGACAACTTCGATGCTGAACCAGAGTTTGTGGCTTTTCTTTCTTCGGAGATGTCAGCTTTGTCGCCTGCTGAGGTTGCTTCTGCCTCCGCAGCATGCTCGGAACTGAGTGCATTACGTGCTCAAATAGCTCGCGGGTGGCCTTCTTCTTCAACTTCTGTGGATATTCTTCTACGTCCATACTTTCATCTACGCAACGAAATAACTGTACAGCAGGATTATGTGTTCAGGGGACAGCGCCTTATTGTTCCTGTCGCGCTACGGCACACATTGGTTAAGTTAGCTCACGCAGGTCATCAGGGAATTGTGCGTACCAAACAACGGCTTCGTGAACTGTACTGGTGGCCGGGCATTGATTGCCTAGTTAAAGAGCACATCCAGACCTGTCAACTGTGTTTGTCCTCTGACAAAATTGCAAACACCTCAGCTGCGCCGTTGCAGCCAGTACCTTTTCCGTCTGTTCCGTGGGACAAGATTGCGATTGATGTGGTGGGCCCATTTGAAACCGCTGTGGGAGACTGTCGTTATGCTCTCACATTGGTTGACTATCACAGTAAGTGGCCTGAAGTTGCTTTCACCGCTTCCGTCACTACTCAGAATGTTATCGCCTTCTTGTCATCCGTGTTTAGCAGATATGGCAATCCACGTACTGTCGTGTCAGATAAGGGGACTCAGTTCACCTCTGCCGATTTTTCTAAATTTCTGAAAGAGAGAGACATTCACCACGTACGTACTTCTTTGTACCACCCAGCTGCGAATGGAGCTGTGGAACGGTTTCATCGAGTGTTGAAAAGCTGCATTCAGTCTGCTGTTCTCGAAACTAAGCCGTGGAAACCTACAGTCATGGAATTTCTCCAAGTGTATCGTGCTACACCTCATTCTGCTACGGGGTTATCCCCGTTTGAGTTGCTTCATGGACGAAAGATGCGAACGCGTCTTAATGTTCTTCCTCCTCCCCTGCTGCAGATGGATGCTCCTGCGCTTTTTCAGCGAGTCTCTTTGAAACAACAGAAAATGAAAGCATACACTGATTCTAAACGTGTAGCTCGTGCTCCTGATTTTAAAGTGGGGGATTGGGTGCGTGTGCGCATCCCAACTCATGTTCCGAAAGCACATCCGAAATTTAGTGATCCTCTCCAAATTGTGCGTAAATTGGGGGTGTGTACTTACCTGTTATCCAACGGGAAGAAATGGCATGCTTCTCATCTGGCTCGTACTGTTGCACCTGTTCTGGAGGCTACTGACACAGATGCTGTGGACTTGTCCTTTCAGTTTCTTCCTCCTCCAGAGTCTCAAGCTCCTGAAGTTTTTCAAAGGGTTTCTACCCGTGTAAGCCGACCTCCTCGTTGGATGGAAGGTTACGTTACATAGTCATCTTTCATTATATGTCTATAAAGTTTGAATAATTCCTAAGTCATCTTATATAGATTTTCATGTGAATGCTACATTCTAATAATTCTTATAATGCTTTATTTTTCCTAGTCTAATTGCAAGTAATTGTGTTATAAAAAAGTGTATACTTAGTACAGTAGTAACTTTGTATTGGATTTTCGTGTTGTTGTTCGTTAAAAACTGTGTAGACAGTTTGCTTTAAGTAATGAGGGAATATGTTGTGTTCTTATGTGCATGTTGACCTGTAGGTGGCAGTAGAGGTTGCTTCTATGGGTATGTGGGAATAGGAGACGGAGAGTGAGAAGTGTTACGCCTGCAACTACATGCGCTATACTATTCTGCTACTTGCTTTGTTTAAAATAAAGTATTCTTTATGTCCGTATGCCTCCTCATTGTTTCTTACTAAGGACATAACAGTTACTTGATATAACTTTTTTAAATCATCAAACTATTTTAAACATGTGTCATTTATATCAAATGCATTTAGTATTTATTTTATTTATTATCTATATTTCATTTATATATTGGACTTGTGGCGCATCTAATCAAAATATGCTTGTGTTGCAAAATATGCTACAATTGAGCTGGAATCACCCAGACTGAATTGGAATCACTCAGAATACCCTAGAAATCACATAGCAACACCCTGGCAATCATCTAAAACATTAAAGAAGTCGCATAGCAACATCCTATTGATCCCCAGACTCACTAACAATCACCATAACATTGTATAGATCACATAGCAACAACCTGTCAATCACCCAGAACACACTAGCAATCACATTGCAACGCCCTGGCAATCATCCAAAACATTGTAGAAGTAACATAGCAACACCCTAGTGATCCCCAGACACCCTATCAATCACCAATAACATTGTATAGATCACATAACAACAACCCGTCAATCACCCAGAACGCACTAGCAATCACATTGCAACGCCCTGGCAATCATCCAAAACATTGTAGAAGTAACATAGCAACACCCTAGTGATCCCCAGAAACCCTATCAATCACCAATAACATTGTAGAGATCACATAGCAACAACCTGTCTATCATCTCAAACACCTTTGTCAAAATAGCATAGCAACTCGGTCACATAGCAACACCCTAGCAATCACCCAAAACATTGTGAAAATAACAAAGCAACACCCTGGTGATCCCCAGACACTCTAGTGTTCACAAGCTCTAGCCGTCACCCAAAACATTGTAGAAATCACATAGCAAGAACCTGTCAATCATCCAGAACACACTAGAAATCACATAGCAACAATCTGGCAATCATCCAAAACATTGTAGAAGTCGCATGGCAACACCCTGGTGATCCACAGACACCCTAGCAATCAACATTGTAGAGATCACCTAGCTATAGCCTTTCAATCATCCCGACACCCTTGTAAAAATAGCATAGCAACACAGTCACATAGCAACACCCAAAACATTGTAGAAATCCAACAGCAACACCTAAGCAACCCTTGTGATCACATAGCAACACCCTGGCAACCACTTCACACACCCACCACTGCTGTCAAAGGTAAAAAAGTAAAAATCTAGATGTTGTCGTGTTATAGCCTCCAGATGAACAGTAGTCTTGATTCTGAACACTGTTTTTAGTCTCGCTCAAAGGCTGTACTTCCTTTCTCTCTCTTTTGTGTGGCGCCTCTTCAGATGTGGCATTCTGACTGATGTTTGCCGTATCTCATGAATACGTGATGTGATTGACAGGCGACTCATCAGACCTCAGCGCTCGTTCTCAGTCCTGTCTTTCATCACACCTGTGATTTCTCTCTCTGACGTGAGGAAACTAAAGCACCGTGAACATATTGGCTCTTCTCGTCGTGATTGAAGTTAAGGGAAGTTTTCCGAGGGCGATTAGCCTCCCCGCGAGCGCTCGTCTGCGAGAAAAAGACTGTCTGCTTTTTTGTGAGTTCGAGGAAAGCCGATTACTTCCCAATAAACAGCATTTGAGATCGGCCCGCATTTACATTTTAATGCACGGCTGAGTGAATAGATGTTATGCTTTGCATAGCGCGAAGATATGAGTTTTCATAATCGTCCGGTGATTTCCTGATGCGCAAAATAATCCCACATATTTTCAATATGAAATAATATTTATCCTCATACTTTGCAAGAATTATATGTTGTGCTTTTGAGACATCCAGACATGACATTCCATGATTTCTCGTGCATTATGTTGCTTGTAAAAACTGTTTCTTCAGGTCTCGCTCTTCGTCAGCCATCTTCCTCATCTGTATGCAGCAGTTGTCAGGAGGTGATCTTTCATCTCTGCGGTGTCACAAAGAAAATGACGTGTTTGCCGGCAGGTCAGATGTTGATGGCGTGTTGTGCTGACTCGACCCGTGCTGCTCACCGAGGCCGTAACCCGCTGCTAACACATACGATCACATACTGTTATTTTCCTGATGAAGTCAAAATTCTCTCAGGTGAGAATGAACTTCAGTGGTCGATTGGTAGCTCATTTGTGTCTTTATGATAACAACGTCTGGATTCAAACAAGACCTAATTATCATTACTTATAATTAATGAACGTATCGACAGACAGCTCAGATTCATATTAAAACTCAGCCAAGCTTATAAAAACTCAATAGAGTTAAATGTGGAAATAAAGGCCGGTAATGAAGACACATGACTCTGCTATAGATGGATGAAAAGGCACATAAAACAGTCTTTGAGATGATCGCAAAGCATTCTGGGATTGAAAAATATCTGTATGCTGCGCGTATTTGAGTAAATGAAAGTATCTTTGATGAAAACAACCTTTGGAGACTTTTCTATTATAAAGTGTTGACTATCAAGGCAGCTCACAAGGTTTTTCATACAGAGCTGAAAATAGCACCAAATGGTTTCTTGTTGCCAGACAACAGATCCTCCGCATCATTTATACAGCATCTCGTTATTTTAAGTGTTTAGCCACCTGTTGAATTGTTTCATTAGTCAAACATGATGTTTTTAACCGCTCTCTCTTGATTTTGTTTTGTTTTTAATGTGGTCTGGTTGTTTAAGGACGCGTGTTAGTGTGAATGGTTTAACCCCCTCACTTGTCCAGAGTCTCGTCGGATTTTCCAAACGCCTGAGATCGGTTTTATTGAGCCAGTCGATCCATTCCTCTCTTCCGCTCTCTCTCCACAGGAGTAGAAGAACATTGATGATGGGGCTGAATCAATCAAATCTGCTCGAATAGACCTGATGATGACTGTAGATCAGGTGCTCTCGACAGGAGACGTTTTCTTATTGCCACGAGACAATATTGTGTTTCGCAAAATGTTTGTAAGAAAAAATGATTCTTAAATTAGATGACAAGAAAAAAACTTTTCGTAAAGACGGATCTCAAGATAAATCTTAAGAATTTATATTTTTAAGAAAAACTATCGTTAAAAAGCCTAAAACAAAAAAAAAAACGTAAAAAAGGCTTCGTAAAAATATGGATCGCAAGATAAATCTTAAGAATTCACATTTTTAAGAAAAAACTAGCGTTAAAAAGCTTAGAGCAAATAAATATAAAAGGCTTTTGTAAAGATGGATATCAAGCTAAATCTTAAGAATTTACATTTTTAAGAAAAAAACTATCGTTAAATAGCTTAAAGCAAAAAAACGCAAAAACTTTGCGTAAAGATGAAACTCAAGATAAATCTTAAGAATTTATATTTTTAAGAAAAAAATAGCGTTAAAAAGCTTAGAGCAAATAAATATAAAAGGCTTTTGTAAAGATGGATATCAAGCTAAATCTTAAGAATTTACATTTTTAAGAAAAAAACTATCGTTAAATAGCTTAAAGCAAAAAAACGCAAAAACTTTGCGTAAAGATGAAACTCAAGATAAATCTTAAGAATTTATATTTTTAATAGAAAAACTATCAGTAATAATACAAGTTAATCTCACAATGTGGCTCAAAAAGAAGACAAATTTGATAAGCGAGGAATTGCTAAATTGCTAATTGCTAAACTGTGTTAATTCTTAAGTTTGTAGAAGTTAATCTTTAAAAAAAAAATTCAAGCAATTAAACACGGAATTTACTGTTGCAGTACCTAAAAATAAATCTGCCAATGCTATTAAAAATCATATTTGCAATACATTTGAATAATTTTGGTATGTTATGCTACATAGCTCAATTGTTTGTATTAAGTGAGTTAATTTGTTTTTTGTTATATAAACCATACAGTATTTAACGTTGGAATGTAACAAAATTTGTTTACACTTAAGTTATTGTGTGACTTACTCTTAACTGTAGTTTGAATGCTTATTTCAAAATAAGTCATTTGGCTTTGTGTAAACCGCTCTTGATATTTTACCCAGAATCCTCAGCTAATCTCTGTACGCTTCAGCCCGTGTGTGCTCTGTAAAGCGGAGCGTGTTAATCAGTTTATCCCTCCTCTATAAAATCAAAAGGCCCAAACTCACTTTAAGTTCATATCGGCTCAGAGAGTGAAGTCACGGGTGTGTAAATCCCTCTGGTGTTTCTCATTATCATTCAGGACTCATGCGAGACCCGAGCGGCCGTCTTTATGATTCCCACAACCCCTCGCAGGCCAAATCAATCAATACTCCATTACTGTAGTGATCAATTACATCCCGGCTGGTGAATAATAAATGTAGAGCTAATGAAGAGCACGCTTGTTAGGGGACGACAGACTCTGATGTTTTACATACAGATGCTCGGTGAGGTCTGAGGTTTCCGGTCGAGTAGAGAGAAGAGACGCTTGTGTACAACACGGCGAGATGCCTTGAGATCTTATTGCTTGCAGATTGATCTTTAATAGATTTGAGGAGCTGTAAATTGAGGTGTTTAGCTATACATTTTTATTGTATTTATTTTGTTTTTATTGTATCATTTGGTTATGGAAGATTTAGAGACATTTTGGAGATCTTTAACTTTTGAAATGTACTGTATATATATATATATATATATATATATATATATATATATATATATATATATATATATATATGAATATTTTACAGCGTCATTTGGTCCAGGAAGGATTTGATGAGACAAGTTCATATTTCAAACTCCAACTTTTAGCATTGAAATTACGGCAGTCAAGCGATTAATCACAATTATTCGCATCCAGAAAAAAAGTTTGTGTTTACATAATATATGTCTGTGGACTGTAAATATTAATTTGTATTTATAAACACACATGTTCATGCATATATTTAAGAAAAATATTAAATTAAAAAATAATTATTAATATACCTTTATTTATAATTTCAATTATTGGTTAATATGAATAAATACATCTAAATATTTCCTAAATATATATATATATATATATATATATATATTTACATGAATGTGTATGGTTATGGGTTTATAAATACAAAATGTATATGCACAGCATACAGACATGTATTATGCAAAAACAGTTTTATTCTGGATCGATTAATCGCGATTAATCGTTTTACAGCCTTAATTTAAATATATAGCAAATCTTTTTATATATATATATATAGTTTGAACTGATTAAGCTATAAAGTATACATTATGCCTTTATTATATTAATTCATTTCAATAGCATCGTTTGGTCTGGGAAGGATTTGATGAGACTATTTTGAGTTCATATTGAGATATCTAACTATAGACATTGAGGTTAAAACTCTAAAAAAGGTCATTTTTTTAAATATTAAATTTAAAATTATAAATGTATGATTTTAAATTCGTTGATATATTAAGCTTTAATTTTATTTATTTATTTTCAAGGTATAATTTGGTCTCGGAGGGATTTCATGAGGGTTTTTTGAGGTCATATTTAGACAGAAAGCTACAAATCCTGATTTCAAAAGTTATACTATCATTCATTTTATAAAACTATACATTTAAATGAATTTAGATATAAAAAAAATTCACGGCATTAGTTGGTTAAACAGAATTGGACGAGGCATATTTGAGTTCCTGTGGAGATCTAACTTTTGACCACAAGATATGAATTATGATAAGGCTACAAATTAAATAGTTTTTTAATGCTTTTTTTATTCTGTTTAAATAAAATAAAATATTTTATAAAATGTTCGCTATCTTGTGAAACAAGTGAGACGTTAAAGAGATCTCAGTTATGTGTTTTTTCTTGCAGAAAGTGCATCTTTGTCTTACGGTATTGACTCGTGATGCCGAGTCAATGTTTTTCTATGACAGCATTGGAAATCAATGTGACGTGATGCGTTTCATTAACGCGTAATTGTCTGAAAGAATCATTAAATGATTTCATTGCATACTTAACCATAATGATTTGTTTCCTCTGAACCCTCTGCTGGTGGGAGGTGTCAGCATTTGGTTTGTAGGTTATTTCTGGCGAGCCAACAGATATAACAGAGCGTAGCCGTGCCGGTGTGGTTTCCCTCCAGATGTCACTCGTTTCAGACCTTTGATTGGGTCCATATGGTGATGTCACAGTTTCAGTTGACCGCTTTGAGGTGCTTTTTCCCAGCGGGATGGAGATAAACTGGGTCTCCGTTTGCCAAATCCCTCCTCCACACTCTCCCATGCTTTACAAATGCTGTTTTAATTACGGATGGAGAATCCGGGTTTGTCTTTGTGTCTGTGGGAGCCGACGGCCTTGTGAAGATCTGAAGAATCCGTTTAATTCCTTAAATAATGACTTCGCTGGTTACTGCCCCTCAAACCTCAGACTTATTCCCATAACCCTCATGCTTTATTGAAATATGAAACGATCTCGAGCAGCTTATCCCATAAAGAATCAATTATGAGCACTTTAAAAGAGATCATACGGCTTTCCAGAGACAGGAAGTTCAGTGAAATCAGGAGGAAGTTGGCGTTGCTCAGGGGTGAGAGAGAGAGACGGAGAGCATCGCTTGAATGATAAACAGTAATAATGTTTGGCCCAGCAGCAGTAATGTGTCAGAAAACTTAATGTGCTGTCAATCAAAACCGTTCACCCCTGAGGTCTTCAGGATGTTTTCTAACACAAATATTTGTGCACCTGTACATCAGCTTTGTTATTGTTTGTCAATTAAAGTGTTAGTTTTTGACATGAAAAGTAAGACTTTGTGTCATACACATGTGTGAATATCAAATGTTACGTGCTGTTGTGTAAACACAAATATTAGAATTGATAAACTAACACAATTATTTTCCATTTGTTTCATTATTTAAAGTGCTGTCAGATTCCAAAATAAATGTATTTTTGTATTTATTTGTTATAATATATATAAATAACATATATTTACATAAACATATGTAACATTTAATTTAAATTAAGTATAAATATAACTTTTTATATTACACATGTCCTTAATATATACATGTTTGTTTTTTGTATTTATATATACAAAAAATATACACAATGCACAAATAAACAATGGTTTTTGTAGTTAAAATTAAAAAAAATTAACCTTTAGCTTTCGTTGTTTTTGTCTTTGTCTATTTTTTATTTATGCAAATATATATCGATTTTACTTTCTCATTTTGTTTTTCTTTTAATTTATTTTTTAATTAATAATAATTATATTAAATATTTTACTCTTATTCCATTTTATTTGTTAGGCAACTTTTCATTTTTGTATATTTGATTTTTAATAAACAGAAATGTTTAATAGTTTGTTTTGGTAAAAACTATGAGATTTTTGATGTCAGTTTTAAAGTTGTTGCCTCTTTTTGGTGCATGTTGTGTAATTTTTGTCTGTTCTGTCGAGCATTTGAGCTTATCAAGAAATCAAACTTTGCTTATCAGACGTTTTTGAGAAAGTGGGAAGGAAGAATACCTTTTATTCAAGTGTTTCAGGCAGTATTTAAATGCTCTTGGATGAAGGTCTCAAGGCTGCATGCTAGCGAAATGATTGAGTAACAGCTCCTGTGTTGACGTGTGATTCGCTGTCTCTCCGTGATGCTTCTTAAAAGAAAAGGAACAGAAGCGAGTTAAATGGACTCCATGCAAACCTCTTTGTGTTGTGAAGGGTTGAAGAAGTGATCTTCACGTACAGCACTTTCATCTACACTTGTCCGATGGCTTCGAATCGCTGCATGTGTAGGTTACAGCGCACTGATTCTGGCTCACAGTTCTGCTAATGGATCGGCCCTCTGCCATCCTACAGGACCAAACTCCGGCCCACCCACTGTTATGAAACCCTCACATGAGATTTCAGACTTCCTCAGGCCTTGAGAATAGAGCTCGCTCAACCAGGTCCAACCAGTCGCTATTGACATTAAAAAAAAGCACATCACCTTCAGATCTAGAGTAACTGACTTTGAGATTTGTTTATCTTACACAAAGAATTGCACGGGGCAGTTTATGTTTTATAAATATCATATTAATTGTTCATAAACTAATTTCAGATAGTTGACTATTTGAGTGTACTTAAAAATGTAAGACAGCAGAAACAAATGAAAAAAGCGATTTACATGAGTTTATTTTTTTTATGTTATAATTCAAATTTTATGAACAAAATACTTTAATAATTTTGTTACAATCAGCGATTTATAATTTTTTAGGTTAATTGCAGGTTACTTTACATACTTAATTAGACTTTATTTCAGGTTACGTTACCTACTTTTTGTACTAAATCGCACGTTACTTTATACGATCCAGCAGGCTAACAAGATTTTATTGGACACTTGTATTCTGAGTATGAGCTAATAAACTCTGGTCGGAGATAAAGTGGTCCATTATGCAGGCACAATCGATAATAATGTGAATTTGTCCCATTGTGTCACCTACCTACTTATTACGTACTTTTCATACTGAATTGCAGGTTACCTTACGTACTCATTACATACTTTTTGTACTGAGCCGCAGGTCACTTTATGTACTTATTACAAACCTTTCGTTCTTAATTTCAGGTTACTTTACGTAATCATTACGTACTATTCTTACTGAATTGCAGGTTACTTTACATTCTTATTACATACTTTTTGTTCTTAGCTGCAGGTCACTTTATGCACTTACTACATACATTTCTTTCTGAATTGCAGGTTTCTTTACGTATTTACTACAAAGTTTTCGTACTGAATTGCAGGTTACTTTACATATTTAGTACAAACTTGTCGTACTGGATTGAAGGTTTCTTTACGTACTCATTACGTACTTTTCCTACTGAATTGCAGGTTACTTTATGAAGTTATTACGTATATTTTGTATGGAATTGCAGGTTACTTTACGTACTTAATATGTACTTTTCGTACAGAATTGCAGGAGACTTTATGAACTTATTACGTACTTTTCCTATGGAATTGCAGGTTACTTTATGTACTTATCACATACTTTTTGTACTGAGCTGCAGGTCACTTTATGTACTTATTATAAACTTTTGTACTTAATTGCAGGTTACTTTACGTAATCATTACGTACTTTTCGTACTGAATTGCAGGTTACTTTACGTATTTACTACAAACTTGTCGTACTGGATTGAAGGTTTCTTTACGTACTCATTACGTACTTTTCATACTGAATTGCAGGTTACTTTATGAAGTTATTACGTATATTTTGTATGGAATTGCAGGTTACTTTACGTACTTAATATGTACTTTTCGTACAGAATTGCAGGAGACTTTATGAACTTATTACGTACTTTTCCTATGGAATTGCAGGTTACTTTATGTACTTATCACATACTTTTTGTACTGAGCTGCAGGTCACTTTATGCACTTACTACATACATTTCTTTCTGAATTGCAGGTTTCTTTACGTATTTACTACAAAGTTTTCGTACTGAATTGCAGGTTACTTTACGTATTTACTACAAACTTGTCGTACTGGATTGAAGGTTTCTTTACGTACTCATTACGTACTTTTCCTACTGAATTGCAGGTTACTTTATGAAGTTATTACGTATATTTTGTATGGAATTGCAGATTACTTTATGAAGTTATTACGTATATTTTGTATGGAATTGCAGGTTACTTTACGTACTTAATATGTACTTTTCGTACAGAATTGCAGGAGACTTTATGAACTTATTACGTACTTTTCCTATGGAATTGCAGGTTACTTTATGTACTTATCACATACTTTTTGTACTGAGCTGCAGGTCACTTTATGTACTTATTATAAACTTTTGTACTTAATTGCAGGTTACTTTACGTAATCATTACGTACTTTTCGTACTGAATTGCAGGTTACTTTACGTATTTACTACAAACTTGTCGTACTGGATTGAAGGTTTCTTTACGTACTCATTACGTACTTTTCATACTGAATTGCAGGTTACTTCACGTACTTATTATGTACTTTTCGTACAGAATTGCAGGATACTTTATGAACTTATTACGTACTTTTTGTATGGAATTGCAGGTTACTTTACTGCAAAATTTATACATAAGTTGAATGATATAAAATTTTTGTATCAAATCCTACCTGACAGAACAAAAATCATCATTTTAATGCTTACTCTTGTAAACTGTGGTAAGGTCAAGAGAGACTGAAAGTTAATATTCTTGATTTTGCGACCGATTTGTTTATTTTCGACCAAGAAAATCTAGAGAAAACATCTTTGAAGTTGTATTTCAGTGGTGCTCAAGCTCCGATGTGCAGCTTGCGCTCTCCATTAGCCACCACACTTCGTATGAATTACTGCACAGTGCACACATTAAAAACATTTCGCTCGCTCATATTCCTGATTCACAGTTTGCCGTGGACCACTGGCTCTTCTCCACCCTCAACAGACACCAGGCTACTAATTAGGGACCGGACGTGGTTGCCATAGTACCTCGGTTGCCATGGCGGCACCGAGGGATGCTCAACAATGACAGCGCTCTCTTATGCACCGTACATTGGGATGCCACAGCGTTAGAAATATCAGAAGAGATAATAGCGAAAGGAACGTTTAATAGCTGTGTGTCGGGGAACGAGAGAGACTGTGTTATTAAAGTGAGCTGCTAACAGAGCTGCGGTTGAGTTTCAGCTGAGACAGCCGGTGTGTTGTGATTGTGAAGGCTGTCAGCTTCTTCACTTGTCTTTCTCTGCCTGACAGATAGAAACAAATGAGACACGCTACATCTGTACCTGAAGCGTTGCGTTTCTCGTGAATGACCGACAGCTGTTTCCTTTCAGACTTCATTATATCTGTTTTCATTTAATTGCTTGAGTTACTGGTGCGAAATAAGAGAAATGTGTAAATATGTTATTAGAGACTCCTGGATTTATTACGGTAAAGAAATTTGTCAATTGTCCTGCAATCATTTTTCCTCACATAAATTGTTAAGTTTGTATATTTGTGAGTGGAGGGAGAGGGAAAAGCTTGAGGAATGAGTTGTGGAGCGCTGAGAGCGCAGTGTTTTGTGTGTTTGTGTGTGAATGACTTTATTTACTGTCGCTGGCCGCCGGGAGAAGTGAAAGTGTAATGTGGCGGGCTGAGAAAGCGCTGAGCTGCTGTTATCTCAGGAGTAAATCCTTCTCTCCCCTCCCTCCTCAACGGCTTCAGAGCTTCATTACTCTGTGCAGTAAATAGTCTGTTTAGTTCGTTCGGTTCAGACTAAATGAGCAGATTCAGAGTCACTAATAAGCTAATAAGAGTGTTTTTGACCCTGAAGTAATCCACAATCATCAAATGCTTCTTTCAACACTTGTTTTCGGCAGTACTAAAGAATCTGCCATGATTTTATCTCTCTCTTAAGGCAGTCGAACTGCTTTCTCAATATTGCCTCGACAGGCCTATATATTTTTACTTTGATAATGAAATGGATTGAGCAGATGAATAGTGTGGGAAATGCTTTTGAATTTCATGTTTTATATGTAGTCTGTGTAGTGTACATTGTGTGTAAGGTATATTGTTTATATAGTGTGTATAGATGGTGTAGTCTGTGTAGTGTAGTTTATATAGTGAACTTTAGTGTGATGCGTATATATTTTGTAGAGTGTGGTGTACTGTATATAATATATGATGTATGTTTATAGTGTTTAGTATACAGAATAGTGTGTTGTGTATATATAGTGTAATTTACATAGTGTGTAGATTTGTGTATTCGGGGTTATTGCATGTAGTGTAATTGATATAGTATATATTGATATAGATTGTAGTTTATATGGTGTGTATTGTATTTATAGTGTAGTTTACAGTATATTGTGTGTAAAGTATGTATAGTGGAGTTTATATGGTGTATCGTAAACCGTATGTGGTGTGTATAGTGTAATTAATATAATGTTTGATGTATGTATAGTATAGTTTGTAGCCAACAGTATTTATAGTATAGTTTGTATTGAACAACATGTAGCGTATATAGTGTAGTTTTTATTCTGTGTAATGTAAAGTATGTGTTGTGTTTATAGTGTGTGCAGTGTGCTAGATTATATTACATTATATAGTGTGTAGTGAATAATATGATAAGTATACAGTGTAGCTTATATAGTGTGTAATGAAATGTACATATAGATTGTAGAGTACTGTATGTAGTGTATATACTGTATATTATAAAACAAGTAAACATAATATTGTAGTGTACAGTATGTAGCGTTTGAGGTAAATAGTCTGTAAAGTGTAGTTTATATAGTGTGTACTGTGCATTATATAGAGTGTAATGTATATATGAATTGCAGTGTAGTATATATGTTGTGTAGTTTACTGTATATAGCATCTAGCATTCATGTATAGTGTCTTGTGTATATAAGATGTGTAGTATGCAGTATAAATCATACAGTGTGTATTATCTACAGTATATACTGTAGTGTGGAGTATCCAAAGAGATTTTAGTCTACTGTATGTAGTGTGTGAGGTATATAATTTATATAGTGTAGTTAATATAGTGTTTAGTGTGCAGTGTAATGTATATATGAATCGTAGTGTTCTGTATATATTGTGTAGTTTACTGTATAGAGCATGTATCATTTATATATAGTGTTTATTGAATGATATATATAGTGTATATAAAATCATAACGTGAGTATAAAGTTTTTACATTTTCTGTTGGTTTTGCTCAGATGCATGATGGCCAGCATTGATCACTTTGTAACGTCGGGCGTGTTGTGTAGAAGTTGTCCTGACAGTCACTATAGATGTTGTTTGCTGAGGTTACTCATCTCTGCGTGAGTGTGGGCGACATTCAACTGCTCTCTGAAATAAAACCACTTTTGCTTTGTTTCTCCTGTATTACTCATCACGCACACAGATCAGCGCATAACAATATTTGTGTTTGTTTATCTTCAGAAAGCAGATGATGATGGCGTGACAGCTTTATTTCTGTAATCTCGCAAGTGAGAAATCAGCAGGAAACCTAAAAACAAAACAATGGGGGGAATGCAGGAGCGAGTATTATCTGAGATGCAAACATGAGTACAACACGACGAGAATAAACTATATCTGTATAAACCATGTACGCACTGCTACTTCAAACTCTTGTGGTTCTCTATCGGTTTGTGCTTTCTTAAATAACCTATTGAAATGTTTCAATGATATTCCAGTGTAGACGTTGACGAATCAGAGGTTTTTATAATATGATGAGTGGTTGGATAGAGATGTTAAAGTAGACATTCATTATGAACAGTTAAGTGAGTTTTGAGTAGTTTAACGCTCCGAACGGGTCAGCCGTACGACTCGTAGCCCTATAGGACTCTGTTAATGTGAGTGTAAATATCAGTTATGACACACTGAACGTGTTTCTCATCATCTCTGAGTGAATGCATCTCACAGGACATCTCTTCAATGCTGATTCAGATGTGCGTTGCTTTGTGTGTGTGTTAGTTTCCAGTTGTATGTGCGCTGGTTTGTGTATGTTAGTTTGTGTGCGCTTGTTATCGTGTGTGTGTGTTAGTTTGTGTGTGTGTGTTAGTTTGTGGTTGTGTGTGCACTGCATAGAGTGCGTGTGCTGATTTGCATGTGTGCATTGCTTTGTGCGTTTTAGTTTGTGTGCGCTGGTTATCGTGTGTGTGTGTGTTAGTTTGTGTTTTAGTTTGTGGTTGTCTGTGCGCTGGTTATCGCGTGTGTGTTAGTTTGTGTGTCTGTTTTAGTTTGTGGTTGTGTGCGCTGGTTATCGTGTGTGTTAGTTTGTGTGTGTGTTTTAGTTTGTGGTTATTTGTGCGCTGGTTACAATTAGTGTGTGAGTTTATGTGTGTTTGTTAGTTTGTAATTGTGTGTTTGTGGTTTGTGTATTTGTCAGTTCATTTGTGGTTGTGTGTGCGCTGCATAGAGTGCGTGTGCTGATTTGCATGTGTGCATTGCTTTGTGTGTTTTAGTTTGTGTGCGCTGGTTATCGTGTGTGTGTGTGTGTGTAAGTTTGTGTTTTAGTTTGTGGTTGTCTGTGCGCTGGTTATCGTGTGTGTGTTAGTTTGTGTGTCTGTTTTAGTTTGTGGTTGTGTGCGCTGGTTATCGTGTGTGTTAGTTTGTGTGTGTGTTTTAGTTTGTGGTTATGTGTGCGCTGGTAACAAGTGTGTGAGTTTATGTGTGTTTGTTAGTTTGTAATTGTGTGTTTGTGGTTTGTGTATGTGTCAGTTAATTTGTGGTTGTGTGTGCGTTGGTTTTCTGTATGTAAGTTTGTGTCTGGGCTTGATATCATGTGTGTGTTAGTTTGTGTGTTAGTTTGTGGTTGTGTTAGTTTGTGGTTGTGTGAGTTCAGGTTTGTGCGTATGTTGATTTGCGTGTATGTGCGTTGCTTGTGGGTTAGTTTGTCGTTGTGTGTGCTGGTTTGTTTGTGTGTGTGTGTGTGTGTTGGTTATCGTGTGTGTGTTAGTTTGTGTGTCTGTTTTAGTTTTGTGGTTGTGTGCGCTGGTTATCGTGTGTGTGTTAGTTTGTGTGTGTGTTTTAGTTTGTGGTTATGAGTGCGCTGATTACAAGTGTGTGAGTTTATGTGTATTTGTTAGTTTGTGTTTGTGTGCGGTTGTCATCATGTGTGTGTGCGCTAGTTAGTGTGTGTTAGATTGTGTGTGTTTGTTAGTTTGTAATTGTGTGTTTGTGGTTTGTGTATGTGTCAGTTAGTTTGTGGTTGTGTGTGCGTTGGTTTGTGTTTGTAAGTTTGTGTCTGAGTGGGCTTGTTATCATGTGTGTGTTAGTTTGTGGTTGTTTGAGTGCAGGTTTGTGCGTATGCTGATTTGCGTGTATGTGCGTTGCTTTGTGGGTTAGTTTGTCGTTGTGTGTGCTGGTTTGTTTGTGTGTGTGTTTTAGTTTGTGGTTGTGTGTGCGTATATGTGTTGGTTTGCGTGCGTCTGTGAGACTTTGTGGTTGTGTGTTGTTTTTGGTTTTGGTGTAATGTTGTGTAATGTTAAAACAGAAGCTGGCATGAGACATGAAAGGACATTGGCAAAATCCAGGAGACTTGAAAGAGACGCGTGTTTTATTTTTCTTGGATCAGTGCACATCCACCCATAGCAACCATCCAGAACATCCTGGTAACTCGAAGCAATTTCCTTAGCAACCACCCACAACACTTTCATGGCATGATGGTGAGTTTTCCACACACAAGTATCAAAATCCCTATTTCTGCACATTGTGACTCTTTGTTTGTTTTATGAGTTTATCTGGTCATTTTTTTATCTTTTGGGAGGATATATAATGGATTTATAGCTCATGTATATAGGTTAAATTCATATGATTTTAGTGTTTGGTTTCTTGGGTTTTTGTAAGTGTGTCTGGATGTGTGCTGGTGTGTCTGCTGGAGCTGGTGGGTGGAAAACTGTTATATGAGCATCTCAACCCACTTCACATAACACACAAAACTCACTTCTGGTGCTTTTGGAAAAAACTAAGTTTCACATTTTTATATTTGCATTTTTTAGAAGTCTACATGGAATCAAAAAGGCCCATTTGTTCTTTATTCAGAATCTTTGTTATCGTTCTTCAAAATTCCTTTGCCTCTTAAACAGCTTTTTTAAATGTATTTCATTTTTTTCATTTAAAGTTTTGTTAAACATTAATATAATGTCTTTTTTTTTCTCTGTCCAATGAAAACATATGAATTAGCTTGAGTCTCACCCAGCTGTTTTATTCAACTAAATATTCTTAAAAGTATCTCAGCATATTTGTATAATTTAAGTTGTGACCATTATTTCACTTTGACTTTACAAATTTGAATATTTGGGGGCACTACGATTCCCACGATGCAGAAAACACATACGGAATCGCGGAATCCAGGCTTAAAAACTGAATTTGCTGTTAAACACGGAATGGCACAGAATCTGGCAAATGTATGACGTCTTAACCAGAAACTAGCGCTGAACTGCCGACAAAATGCAAATTGTGCTAAGAATAACGTTCGATGTATTCAAATGTGGTTTAAACAATCTGCGTAAATTGTCTGTATTAAAAGTGGTTAGATTCCGTGTACTGCAGGCGTAGTGCTCGCGTGACATTTTCAACTGCATTGAAGCTACTCTAAGGGGCGATTCACATTTCGCATCTTTTGCGTGCACAAGTTCGTTATAGGCAAATTTCGCAAATAGGGAGCGATGCAGTTAGACTCGAATACGGAGTCACATTTTTCTAGGAGCGTTGGCGGCGTACCGAGATGAAAATAGTTCATACTTTAGATTGCAGCGGCGGGGTCAGTTGAGTTGAGAAAGCAGTGTGGTTCACGTTTTCTGTGCAGTTTTAGACACGAAATGTGAATCGCAGCTTCAACAACCTTTGTGGTGACCTGTCAAAATAAAATTCTGGTTAACTTCAATAAGTTATTCATTTCTTAATTTATTAAGAATAATACTTCAATTAAGCAGACCTGTAAATAAAAGAACGTAGAAAAATGTACTAGTAAGATGGTTTATTGACATAGTTAACTAAATTCCCAATTACAGATTTTTCTTTGCATGGTTCCACTATAGGTTTTTTAATATAGATTATAAGTGAATACTATAGTTTACTGTATTATTTCATGTTGGCAAATATTTTACATTACTTACTATTGTACAGTAAAAGAAAGAAAACACAGAATCCAGAAGAATAAAAACGTAAAAAAAATATTTGGGGAAAAAATAGAACGGATTGCATAGGGCCCTGGATATTGTAGGTTATTGTTTGTATTCACTTCTTGATTTTTGATATCAGAATCATCTGTGTTTATGTTGTCGTAATACAAAGACTAATTTAGTGTTTTGTAAAACATTGAAACATTTGAGCAGGTCTTTAGAAATGAGACGTAATGAAGCCTTTCACGAACAGCATCTTTGATCCGACTCGTTCATCAGATTATTAGCGGAGACGTCCGGATTGTCATCGCGTTCTTCCCCGTTTCTAAACATCTTTTATTCCTGTCGGCACGTTCCGCCGTCGTCGTGCCCCATAAATACGTCTCCTCTAAACTGCTACATGATGTGCATATTTAATGTGAGTAATGCGGCCTGCGGTGTACAAGAGTGCCGGCTTTACACCGGGCCATATTTTCAGCCACGCTGATGCCTGTCGCTGTGTTAAATCGTGCACACATATCGCCGTACGCTCGTATATCTGATATATATATTATCCTTCTGTTGCCTTCAATTTCATTATCTGTATGAGATGTGCAGCTCAGAAAATCACATGCAAAAATATTCATGATCTCTAAATGAATCCATAACAGATCTGTGGGCTTATTCTTTGTTGATGAAGCTTTGGCAGCTGATCGATTCTGTACACAGAGGCTTCGGAAAGTCTCGTGGTTGTGATTTTTAAAGACAGAATGAGTGTTTGGTCAATTTAAAGGGCTAGTAGGACTGTCTTGCTTTTGCAGAACACAAAAGAAGATATTTTGAAGAATGTGATAATCAAACAACCATTGACTTCTGTTGGATGAACAGAAAACCATTGAGACATTTCTCAAAATATCTTCTTTTGTGTTCCACTGAAAAAGAGTCACATACAGATTTAAAATCTTAGTTTGTGTTGAACTATTATTTTGAATAAGATTTTTTATATTTTGCGTTGACATCCGTGCTGTCCTTCACCTCCAGCTCTTTTGAGGAACGAAATGAATGAGCCTGAAATCTTCTGTTCTTTTAGAAATACAAAAGCACACGACAGACTCCAGCGATGTCCTTGACTGCGGTTGATTCAGATCCAGCAGGCAGCCGCGCTGCCAGCCGAACCGCCCGACTTCACACCTTCATTTCCTGCAAAAATGCAAATAATGCAACCGCACCTGCTGTGAAATATACAACAGACGGCCGTCACTCCAAGAGAAATAACATTTCAAATATTCGTCCAGAGTTCAGGGTTCCAGTCTTGTACTCTGAGATTAGACGTGTTCTTAGATCAAATAATAATAATTAAATGTGTTCACATCAAAGAAAGCAGACGGAACAAAACGTTCCCTTAAACGTGGAGCCGTTCACCGAAATATAGATCAAGTGTGATAGAAATTTTAACTACAATCCGCTTTCAATCAAGCTTTTTAAAAAACTGTATCTTCTGTTGCTCAGAATCTAAAGCTTGAATCGTTCGTTCACCTCTTCGTCCTTCGTCGCTCACAATAAAGCAAAATTACTATTAGCCTGAACGTGAACTCGTACAGTAAGTACCAAATGATGTTTAATGACTTCTTGGGACGTTTCTGCTTACGCTCATAAATGAAGATGTCATTAAAAGTGATTGTTTTGTAACAAATGTCTTTTATCACTTTTTGTAATGCGACAAAGTTCCCATCAGCTGTACAGTAAACGCTATTTTGGAGTTTTATCGTTCTCACGTTGCCTCAGAGAATCATGGGAAAGAGTTTAGACACAATACAGAAACTCAAATCCGAGCCATACTGATTTGCTGTAAACATATATAAACTATATATTATAGCGTCATTTGTAACTTGCCTCTCTGGCGCCATCTCTGTTTGAAACGTCCGGATTGCTTTAAAGGTACAGTGTGTAGCATTTTGAATGATTTATTTACCAAAATGTAATGTATAATTCAAAACTATGTTGTAAATGGTGAAGAAATACCTTACAAAATGTAGCGAAATGTTTATATTACCTTACAATGAGTCATTTTATGTATATACACCGCGGGCACACCCTTACATGTAATTTATCAAATTGCACAGCCATGTTTCTATAGTAGCACTACATGGACAAACTGACCGCCTCGTAAAAGGAAGGATGCACGGGACTATGTTCTTCTTCTTCGGCTGTGTTTTGGAGGCAGCTTGCAAAACCACTACATAGAAGGATTAGCAGAGGAAGAGGAAGAACAATAACAAAATGTATTTGTCATGTTTTTTATTAGAAATAGAAACGGTTATTTGTTGCAATTTCCTACATCGCCAATAGTGGCCTCTGAAACTTACACACAGAACCTTTAAACACAGTTTACATCAAATTCAATTACCGATTTTTTACCAAATAGTTACAGATTGAACTTTATCAAAAACATGAAGTAAATGTGCCGTTGCGCAACGTCATCGTAAAAATAAATTTTCTTTTGGTCTTAAGGGGTTAAAAGTTTATATGATTTATCATTCATAATTCATTATAATAGAAAGTGCTGAAGTTTAACAAATGACAAAGAAACCAGTGAGACGCTGCGAAGCATTTGTTGTGCGTTTTCTTTTCATTTATAATCAGAATGAAATAATTCAGAGAAAGGTAGAGATACTGCACATTGGATTGTTTCTCACACAGATAAAGACTCTTCAGACCAACGTTTGAGGAACTTTGTGTCCCGGCCATCTTGAAACAAGATGCCGATCTTAATACACTTTTATGGGCTTTCACGCTAGCGATTTTTTACTCAGAATTTCAAACGGTTTATATGTCTCTCTCGGTTAGCAATGCAATCTGGGTAGTCAGGTTTGTAGATTTCAGTGAATGTTTTTTTTTTCCGTGTGTGTGATGTTCTCTAAAGTCAATATTTTTCAAAACTATCATTGTCAGGTCTTTCACCTTTTAAACGCTTTTCTGAGTTGCTAAAAACAGTGTCGGGCAGTTTCTGATTGGTTGTGTAATGGTTATCTGTTGGTTGTAACTTTCAAGAATCACTTTGTTTCACACGGAAGCTTTATAATCAACGTTATTAAACAAAAATAGGATTCAAATGGAACTTTATTAGTATACCTTATGCTGTATTATCCAGTTGTATTATATTAGCCTTAACTATTGACATTTCGTTAAGTATTAAGTTCAACTGAGAGACGATTCTAATACAGTATTTCTTACTGTAGTTTTCACTCTCCTGACATGAGCAAACACTTGCACATCATTTACGTTCTTGTTACGTTATTGTTACGTTGTTGCCTCCAAGAAACCCAAGCGTGCACCCCAAATATTGTTTTCCCAGAATTTGCTTTCGTTGTTTTTTTGAAGTGTGGAAATTAAACGGTGGATTTTTGAATGAGCCTTTATTATGCGTGCAGTAGACGACCAAATGTGTCCAAAAATCATTCACCACAGTGTAATTTCTCTCTGGAAACTCAAGATAAAATTCTGATGGTATAAAACAGGCTTTAGAAGTCAGGCTCGGAGAAGCCATGAGTTTGCACTTCCTAATACTTAAAAGGCATTTAAAAGCTGTCACATTAGCATTGATGGAAAACTGCGACTGTACTCCACAAACCCAAAACCACCGGCATACCTGTCACTCACTGCCGTGACACCCGTCACGTCTTCACAGATACGGGTGTCATCCGTTAGCTCGCGCCCGTATCGGCAGATTAGTTTGTGGGCTTAATTGTGTTTTGTGACAAGCCGCAGGTAAAGCCCGATACACCCGAGAGCTATTAATACACAGACAGCTGCCCAAGATATCGAGTGTGGGAGTAATCCAGCGGACCCTGCGGACGAGTCGATAGCACTTCCTCAGAGCGCTCTCGGGACACCTGACTCTCTCTCCAGCAAGTGCGCTATAGAATGCAATTAAACACCGGCCGCGTGCCGGCAAAACAAGAGCGCTTCCAATGAATGTAACCGCTAATGATCTGAGATTGAGCTTCGGCCACGCGAGAGCTCGATATCGTCCTCGCCACAGCTGATCTAAAGGATGACAGATTTGATTATTGATTTGTGTAAACAGTGAGGAATCGTGCTTTAAGAATTAATGGCTTAATGGGTCCGGCGCGCATCTGATGCTTACAGGGCAGTTTTATAAGATCGCTCTTCAATACACGTCTCGTGGCTAAATATATCATTATGAAGGACTGGCGAGTTGAGGATTAACCCCTGACTGTCTGTAGTCTCAACACATGGATTCGTTTTTTAATTGAAGCCTGTGTTTGTGAATGAGGAGAGCTTATAGACCAGCGTCAGTTGTGTATGTTGATTAAGAGACCTTTCGTACTTCATTGCTATATTTTTAGTCTTTATATTTAATATAGGTTAATGTTAAATATTTTTTGTGTATATACTTCATATACTTTATGCTATATATACTTGAACACAGAGCAGTCATAGTTAACTCTTGTGTTGAGGTTTAACACACTATCTGAAACTCATCATGGTCTCAGCTTCCATCGGGTTTTGTGTATCATTACCGCAAATGATGCTGTGTATTTTTTTGTAGTGTTTTCCGTACAGATCCGCTTCTTCTGAAGGCTTTTGATGTTAAAAATCTTCATTGACGAGACGAGAACTGGGTCGGTGTGTAGTGGCAGCAGATCTGCAGCCTCATCATCTGTTTTATTCTGTATGGCTTTGTAGTCGTCTCTGCACTTGACAGGAACACCAGAGCAGTTTCTGTGATATTTTTCTTTGTTTTTGCTTGTGTAAGGACTCTTTTCTAACCACGTAGCAGGAGTTAAAGGGATAGTTCACCCAAAAACTCCAATTTGCTGTTTATTTACTCACCCTCGGGCCATCCTTGATGTAGGTGACATTTTTTCTTGAGTAGAACCATAAAGAAGATTGTTTGGTAAATCATATAATGGGAGTCTATGGGGTCCACCTGTCGAAGAGTTTCTAAACACATAATTCCAAAAAGCAGTTCCTGGCGACATGTTGACCTTTCGTGAAGTGACTCGCTCGATATTTTCATAAATTTGAACGTCATTTTTAATAATACTAGCCATACTGTACAGCCTTAACACTCCCTTTCTGTAGGTGGCGCTAAACGTACCAGACACTGGTATGCCGTCCGCCACCAAATACTATAAGAAGAAGATTGCGACAGTGTGCAGAGGCTGCACATTATGGCTAATATTATTAAAAATGACTTTCAAATTTATGAAAATATCGAGCGAGTCACTTCACGAAACGTCAACATGTCATCAGGAGCCGCTTTTCGGTATTATGTGCTTTACGAACTCTTAGACAGGTGGACCCCAGTAAATAAACGGCAAATTTGGTATTTTATAACTAAACGCATATAACTATTACGTTTTTTTTAATATTTATGAGATCATTGAAGTTCACGCAACAACTCTTACAAAAAAGCAATATCGTTTTGAACGATTTTTTTCACCTGTTATACGTTAAAACATTTGCAATCAAAGTTTAAAGAGTTTGGAATTTTTCAAAAGCGAAACTGCAGCGTGCGAGTTTATGATAAGTGTGTCATTATGTTGGTTTGGGTTGTTTTCTATCTTGGTGTGAACATGGTTTTAGGGTTCAAGAACCGATTTTAGTAACACTTGACAATAAGGTTGTATTTGTTAATGCATTCGCCAACATGTTTTTCCTGCATTAATTCCTCTTAGTTCATGTTAATTTAAGCTTTAATACAACCACAATCAAACGTTCTAACATTAGTTTATACCTCATGAACTAACGTGAATAATTAAATTCACGTTAACTAACATTAATTCTGTTTTGAAAAACGACATTGTTCATTGTAAGTTCATGTTAGCTAATGCATTTACTGATGTTAACCTATTCAACCTTATTGTTTAGTTTCATTTGGATTGTTTCTAATTATATTACAGTTTAATATTTTGGTTTAGTATATAGACAAAATAAATTCAGTTCTAGGAAGTCAGAATCATTAAATTCCCTAAACTTTTCGTAATAAAATGTAAAGTTCATGCTACGCTTGCGATCTTACACCTGCTGACTTGACCGTATGAATACAGTCGACTTCACACCAGTCAAAGTCGTGATGAGTTGAGAATTCGCACTCTAGTTCCCCTCCCTATGACTTTCATTATCACTTCTGACTGATAATTACACGCATAGAAGCGAGCGCTCGATACCATCTCCAGAGCTGCTCGCCGCCATCCTCACAATGTCCTTTTGTGTCAGACGGGGCCAGACGGGCATAAAGACAGAGACGCTCCGGCCCCGAGGTGCCGGCGTTCATTAATCAGACCTCGGAAACGTATTTACCATGTTCATATTCGCACCCCCAATTCCCTTTTTAATATGGATAGAGGGATTTAGAAAGTTTGGCCGGCGTGCAGTTGATGAGCGCTTGCGAGAAGATAAAGCATGCGGGACTACATAAATTAGAGGCGGCGGCTCCCCGCTAAGCCCGCAGCTTTGCCCTCTTAAATCAGAGAGCCGGAGACCTTCGGCGCTTGATCGTGTGCGAGATGCGTCCGTAATAATATCCAGCCCATCAGTCTTTTCCTGCGACCTCATTACAGCCCGAGAGCCTCTCGTGTCTTAGTTGTCCATCAAGCGGCTGCTTTGATATTCATGCACCGGGCCCTGATTGGCATCCGGAGGGTCGAGGTCCTTTGGTTTCTCATTTAGCACCCACCTCCGTTCCCCGTGTCCACCTGATCACACATGAACCAGTTTCAGAGTCTATGTTTGGGGAGGTTTTTGGTTGGTTTTCGGGGTCAATGAGGGTTTGAATTTGAAATGCTGTCGATGTAAAACCACAGTGAGACAGGAGAGACGAGACACGCCAGAACAATACTAATAAGATGTTGTCTTCGTCTCAGTCATACAATTTCAGACTGAAATATATTACATTAAGTTGTGCGTAACCTCTGTTATAAACTAAATAAAGTATAGATTTGGATTACTTAATGCCATAAAGTATTAAATGTAGGCTTTGGTTTATTATTGGATCTTTACCATGTGTTCCGCTGGTAGAAAAGTGTCTTATGAGGTGAAGAAAGTTGTTGTTTTGATGAAAGTTTATGAGCGCATTTATATTCTTGAGAATAACACGCGGGGATGAATCATTCAGGATATGAGCGAGGTCAATTCAGATGTCATGTTTTGTCTGGAGTTAAAATATCTGCAGGGATTGAAAGTGGACGAGTCTGCGGATCCGTTCTCTATCCTGAAGACTTTCTGAACAGTATTAAATATTCAGACAACATGAACTCTGAGGTCAAACTACATCAGCGACCATCAGATCAAACCATGTGTGACTGATTTACACCAGAAAAAAGTCTCCTGCTTGTTTTTTATTGGAAAGAGGAAGGTTTTCTGCAGGGATACTGAATGCGGTGCATTATGCGAATTGCGAGGAGTGCATTATTGTTGTTAATTGAATTACATGACTTTTTTATCGGCTGTGATAGTCTTGTGTTTGTGATTTATGTTCAGGGGATGAAATTAAATTTCACACATGACTTTACTGGGACGTACGGGGTGTAATTACTCACTTAATCGCCTGTGAATGTGCAAAGCAACGGCAGGAAAAACGGAAAAAAAGCGATCCGAGCTAAAGAAGTGGATCTCTTGGGGACGCTGGTGAAATAGTCAAACAGTCCGTTTCCAGTAGAGAGAGGGACGCTCGCTCGCTGTTTAAGGCCGAAAACAGAGATTCAATGTCTCAGTCAATTGTAGAAAATTTTAGATCTGGCTAAAGCCGTAATCACATTGACTCTGTCGATCAATTGTCCAGTTCAGATGAATTTTCTGGATCGTTTTTCAAGGGCACACTAACTGCTGGCAGAAAAATCCAGCTTCCCCGTTCAATCATGTTCAATTGAACTTAAAGCATCCAGCAGCAGTCCTGTGCATCTGTGTCAGCACACCCCATAGATTTTCACAAAAAGGTTAAAATAAAAACAAAAAAATGCTTTACAAATGGATAATAATAAATATAATAGCTGTTGTTATTTACTTGTATATTTGTATTTATTTATTTATTTATTCATTCAATATTCATTTGTTTTATTAATAATAATATTATGATTATTATGATGATGATAAGCATTATCATAATAAGAAGAAAATAATTATTTCTTCAAGTAATGTAGTTAACTGTTTTTTGTTTTGTTTCATTAATATTTGGAATTAGTTTGTATTTTTAAAGTTTTAGTTTTAATGTTCATTTTAGTTACATTTTTGTGTCAATGTGCTTTTTATTATTCATTTATTTACATGTATTTGTTATAGTGTTATATACTGTAGGTTAAACTTCTATTCCACTTTTAGTTTCAGGTTTTTTGTCATCATTTTTATTATATTCAGTTTTTAATATAACCTTATTACAGTTTAATGCTAAGGTAACATTTTAATGTTCTTTTAGTTTATGTATGCGTTTATGTTAAGTAATAGTTAGGCATATGCTTTATTTAATTTTCAATTAACAGAAGTGTTTTCATATTTTTAGTTAACAGGGTTTTGGTATTTCTGTCTGCGTGAAAGTTGCTGCTTTGTTTCTATCCACATGTTTATGTGTGTTTCTTTGTGGTTTGTAAAATGTTGCTAGGTTAGCTGGATATCTCGGGTGTTTGTTATGTTGCTGGCAGGTGTGTTATGGGGAAAAACTTAGAAGATGATAGAAGTCACTGATAGAAGACAAATGTCTGATTTCTCTGTAAATTGATCCATTGAGGAAAGTGCATTTGTCTGAGACTCAATGGTGTATGTCCTGATATTAACAGATATATTTGATTCTTAACAGCCCTGATGAAAACCCTATTAAACTCAGACATGATCTGATGATGATGATGTGACCGAGAGGTTTCATCACAAGTTCCATTCTTCATCTCATCTGTCAGTAATTGAATTGACCCATGACACTCCGCAGATAATGCTGTCTGAGGAGGGTTTGTGTTGACGGGATTGTCTTTTGCACACCATTTATTTGTTTGTGCAGATATAACATTAGTGGACTCGAAAGCTCTCCTCTGACTCTGTGTCTGTGTTATTTCAGATGTCATTTCTCTGTGAAATTCAGTCTTTTTCATAATAGCTGTTGTTGTGTTTTTCAGCCGGGAGGATGATTGTTGTCCAGATTGCTTCTGGGTTACATAAGTTTGAAAAAGTGAGAAAGTTAAAGTTACTGCCTGTAAGGATACTGTGAGATCTTCTACCAATTAAATGACATTGTGTTTATATAACCTTAGAAACAAGAGTGAAGGACAATTATTTCAGGAGATTCATCTGTATTATGTGACTAAAACTGATGTAATTATTTGTGTTTTAAAATCACCTTTTTCCAGAAAAAATACCTTTACATTTTTACTTTTTACCTATTTTTTTACCTTTCGCAAAATTTTGTGATTCTGGAAAAAGGTGAAGTGAGAAACTAAACTAAACTAAACTACGTATCGTATCGAAACGTAACGAAACGTAACGTTATGCAGATATTTATTAATTACAGATATTTATTGTTCATGCATTTATTACTTCATTTTGTAAAATGTATTCTATAAGATCATTGTTAAACTTAAAAACGTAACCTGGCTAGTTAAAAATATAAAAAAATTGTGTAAGAAATTATGTTTTGTTTTGTTTATGCCTCATGAACTAACATGAATAATTTAATTCAGGTTAACTAACATTAATATTGTTTTGAAAAGCGATATTGTTCATTGTTAGTCCATGTAACCTAATGCATTCACTGATGTTAACCTATACAACCTTATTGTTTAGATTCATTTGGATTGTTTCTAATTATATTACCGTTTAATGTTTTTTGTTAAGACAAAATAAATTCAGATCTGGGAAGTCAGAATCATTAAATTCCCTAAACTGTTTATGTTTTGTTTTGTTGAATTTGTGAAAAAAAGTGTCATGTTTTCAGCATTTTGGTTAATGCTAAACACAATGTTGAGGATGAAACCAATTTAAATGAATTGAACCAACACTGAACAACATAAATCACTTGAATCTATAAATATTTAATATGAACAGTTATAGTTGTTACCTGTAAATTGAAATCGATATTAAATAAAACATTTCTGAGTGGTCAGCGTAACTTCATACGTCCTGCGTGACCCAATAATATCTTAAAGCTTTCAGGAAGTGATATCATACAGCCCAGACTATTGAGCTTATTTTTGTAATGTCTTTGTGTACAAATGTGATGTCAGATCACAGAAGGAATAACCTCATCATCATCATCCAAACGTCTTCTACTGACGGTAAACCCTTTTCAGGGTTATTGATCTGAGAGCTGTTTAAGTAATTGCACTATTGAAATATTCTGCGCAGGCGTTTTGTCCTGGGATGAGTCTCTCTTTTGTCTGGTCTCTAGAGAGCGTTTCTGGTTTGATAGACGTTTGAGTGATGTGTCCGTGATGCTTGAGTTTTATCCCGCTGCGATAACAGATATCTGTCGGCGGGATGCGCCGGACCCCCTCCGCCGCTCCGGGACAGGAATAACATCTCCGTTCAGTTACTCGTGCAGCTTTGAAGTCATTCAATCGTGGTGGAGTTCACATAACCAGTGGGAAACGCTGACCGCAGCACTTTTCCAGATTTACGAGGGCCTTTAACATTGTTAGCATGCGCGGGCCGCTCGCTTTGAACTGAGCTCTCTGAACTCCCCCTGCTCACGGGAAAGATGAAGAGAATCTCTCTCCATCCGTCAAACGCCATTAACACGCTGATAAAAAGAGGAAAAGAGAGAGGGTTTGAATCAGTAGTCTGAGGCGGAATCGTTCTCTCTGTGGTGTTATTGTAATGGGTTCGCGTCGGTTGACTCGTCTCTTCGGGAAGAAACGTGTTAGCTGACCTTTCACCAGCAGCGTTCATTACGAGCACAACCGAGCACGTCGATGCTATTTTAGCGCCTGATATTTGAGGGAAACACCACAGTTGACTGTAAATGCAGTTTCTGTACTTTGGAGTTATAATGAAGAATATAATACTCGAAAATACACCAGGATGTAAAGACGGTTCAAAAACATTTATAAAACTTATAGTTTGAGGAATGAAAATGTGGTGTTTCCTGCAGCATTGCTTCTGCGTGGTGAGGAATTAATGTTAGAGCATTGCTGGGTTGTTGATGGGTTGTTCTGAGTTGTTGCCGGGTTGCTTTATTTGGTTGCTAAGTTGTTCAGGGTGGTGTCGACCCTGATAGCAGACATGCATCTCTGACATTATTTATTTTGCGTCTGCATTTACATCTGCAATACGTCTCAGAGATGTTTCCTATCATATGACATATAGAACAGCTTCCCAAACTTTTCATGCTGCGACCTCCAAAGTAACAGTGCCAGTGACTCGAGACCCCCACTATCCTCAGTGGTGGTTAAAGTATACAAACGTTCCGTGCAAACGCATACATGCACCTATTCAACCCAAACGCCTATAACACAAAAGAGCCCAGTCTAACTAGGGTGACTGGCCACCACCCTATAAACCAAAGGCAAGTTGACATGGGAGGATCGCCACTCGATTTGCCGACAGACGTCGCAGACTCTTGATGACTGATCACTGCCTACTTCTCATACATGTAGTAAATGTGTGTGCACTAAATATTTAATTAAACAATGGCTCAAACCACCTTCTCATCCAGGTTTGGTGTTAAAGAACTAGTTTCTTAATGTGACGACTAAAAACCAACTGATGAAAATGCGGGAGATTTCCCAATATGCGACGTGTGGGACAAGGGGTGAAAATGCTGTGCGGTGTAACATAAAGCGAGACGGTTGTCACCCTAAAGCATAAGTTATAGTCCTGCGTAAGACCTACGCCGTAACTTGACGCCATCTCCAAAAATTTAACAACGCCTCAACTCAACGCAGACTGGGATTGGTCCGTTTGAACCCCTCTATCTGGTCAAAAAACTCTGTAATAGAGTCAATGTGGCGAGGAAGGCGGGACGGGAGCCGTGAGGCGGGGCCGGTGGCGTGAGTGATAGATGGAATCAGCTGTGCGCACACCGATCCCGCATATCTCACGGAGGAAATCGGGAGCATAAGAGGATGAGCTACGGGACTGCTGATGAGAGGACCGGGCCCGGACATATGTTTTAAGTTCGTATTTATGTTCTTGTGGCCGGCAGTCGACCGTGAGGTGGCTGCCGGTCTTTTACTTCCGTGTTATTTTTTATTTATTTTGATTAAAGTGGTTTAAATGTTCGTCGGTTCCCACCTCCTTCCTTCATTTTATTGAACCTTGTTACAGTCATGTTTACTCAAACGCATTTCCGAATGAATTATCAAAGTAAAATATTTTTGCTTCTGTATTGAACATCTCAAATCTGCAACAAAAGTGACCGTGTTTACTTGCCGCTATCACTGCTAATGCTTCATCAAACGCTCAAGTCTAACATAATATTATTTTATAGTCCTCACTACTTATTGTTATGATACATAAAATATGAACTAATACTTCAGATTGTCGAATTTCCTCAAACTGGATTCGAGTGCTGATGGATGTGCCTCTTTTCGTAGGCTACCTGAGGGCGATGGCCCCTCGCTTCGCTTCGCCGCCCTCCTCCTCTGGCTTCACGGTGAAATCTTTTATTTTTGTGAAGATCATGTAACCCACCTTACGTGCAAGATGTATCTGTTCTGTACACAAGAGCACAGGTGTAGTCGCTTTTGGATGATGTGAAACATCCATATGTTCAGCTCTTTAGTTCTGCTCTCTGTAGATCTGTATGACTTTGTATTAGCGAGCGAGTCCATCGGATTTCTCTCGGGTGTGTGTGTGTCTTTAGGGACAAACCCATATGAAAGTGCGATAAATTGCAACAGACGAGCGCGCACGGCTGCGTCATCTGTTTCCAGGGTGCATTCCCTCCCGCCTGTCAAACGCAGCGTCCCAGAGGAGAGAAGCAAAGATTAAACAGAGGGAGAAAATAATTGGGAGGAAAAATGAGGTGCAGGGGATTTTTTTAGATTAAAACATAAAAGATCAGTAAGAGAGGACCGGTGCAGAGTTTTGAGAGAGATTTCACACCCGACCCATCTGTGCACAGCTGTGTGTAGTGTAATTGCTTTACTTGCTTTAGGGTTCTTATAACTATGAGCTTTACCATGAGAGGATACCACGGTAAAGAATACAGGCCTGATGTGACATCAGAATCACATTTAGAAAGATTTGACTTTACGAAAACATTTGTATTTATCCCTTTAAGACTTATGTTTGAATTAAAATTTGTTTAGCCCCATTAACTACATTGCACAGAATATAGTAATATAAAAATATTTAATAATGTTTAAAGGTTAAAGGATCGATTACGAAGGCAATAATTTTTCGCCATAGATTTACTAAAGCACCTTGAAAGTTTTGTTGACGTATTTGAGTGGCTCCTCCCCCTTTTTCAGAATAACCAATAGCGTTTAGTTTACTGCACTGTCTGGAATCTGGTTGTAAGTACAGAATGTTGTCATACAGATTCCTATCTTTCAAAGAAAAAGATTATACGTATTGAATGTTTATGTTTACTGATCGCAAATTTTGTCAAATCGCAAATTTTGGAATGCACTAGTCTATAGATATTCTTAACGTTAATACTAACATCCGAAAAACGTTTATGCTAATAAAACGCAATTCATTTTTTTATGTTATGTTAACTTTGTGAACAACTTAAAAAATTAAATCCAAGAAAGTTATTTGCTCATTTTCGCATTTTTAAAAATCCTCTGTATATTTCTATGTGATATTCGCAGTTATTTGAAGTGAAACTAGAGCGCATAATCTATTCAAAAAGTCATCTGAACCCCCGGCAAAGTTCTTTTTCATTTCGCCAACAAGAGAAATATCCACGACCTCTTTCACAGGCTTGAGAAGTCCAAGCTTTGTTCAATAACCTCACATTCTCGAAAGCAGATTACCCAAGCCATGAAAACCTCTCCGCTCGCCGCACATCTCTTATCCGCTACAGATGCATCTTCATTTTCAGCTTCCAGCTATTTTTACTCGGCTGTACGTGTGCGCTGCGGGATCCCTGTACAATTACTTTGGGCAGAAGGATTGTGGCGTGCTTTATTGCTTTTTAAATATTGTGGAATGTGTTGGGGATGAGACGGTGAGCGCTCTGATCTCCGGTTGGGAATAGAGGTCTAGACGAAGACACCTTCTCATATTTTGTTGTTATATTAGCATCTTGAGTGTCGTGCTATCAGACAGCAACTGCCAGAGCGTATTCACAGACTTTAATCAGCATGGAAACCGTATTTAACTTGAGGGCAATTCCAGCGTTATGGACATGACATAAAAATGCTCAGAGAATGAATTTGTTATGATTATATTGAACCATCTGCTTATATTTTACAGAACCCTTGTTGATAGAGTCTAAACATCAAAAAATGTCAGTCTTAACAAATGCATTACAAATCTGAAGAGAGATCACACATGGGTATTTGAACCACCAAATGTTAAAATCTGTGCTGTTACCATAGTAAAAGCTGATTATTTTGTGGTTGAATGAATGAATGATATTGTATTGAGATGACATTGGTGATCAGAGGTTTCTCTGTTCTCTCACACACTGAAGTGTCTGGTGTCTCTGTTCTCAGCATTAACTCTTCTTACAGCGTTATGTTCAGTTCTTCTTCTGGAGTGTTGAGGAGAGGATGTTGAGCGATGGACGAGCGTCAGGGGATGTCAGTGTGTCTGGAGGCTGCTGGGATAAATGGAGATGAGCAGAAACACTCACACACAGGGATCACAGGCAGGATAACATGAATGATTCTCGTTCGGTTTGTCTTCATCCCTCCTCTGTGTCTCTCTCTTTATATCCATCAGTACTGCATGAAGAAACGAAAGCAATGCCTTCTATGTTTGACAACCCACATGAACACAATTACAAACAGTTGAATCATTGAATCAGGGTTTTGCTGTGTGCTTCTTAAGAGGTAATGAATGGTTGCCAGTGCGTCGCTAAGTGGTTTCTAAGGTTTAATAAGGGGTTGCCACGGCATTGATGCACACTTTTTTGGTTGCTGCTTGGTTTCTAAATTGTTATGATTGGTTGTTAAGAGGTATTGTTGTGTGGTTTCTACGCTTAAAGGCACAGTTTCTGATTTACTGCGGCCAATAGCGTTGTATTATAGCATTTGCAACAAATCGCTCTGTCCAAACACGACGGTGGCCTCCAAAGTACAAAAAGATGTCGTTCTCATGTTGCCGCAGGGAAAAGATCATACGGGCATTAGAAAGACTGTAGAAAGAGAGATGTCTTATTTATTACATGAAATAAAAGGTCTGTGGGTTTTAAGTATAAAAAGAAGAAAAAATGTGCAGGAGCAAGGACCTCTGTTAATATTATAAAGACTTTCCAGCAGAGACGTGTAAGGACCCGCGGCACTAAGACTTTTAGCAGATATACTCCAGATATCTATGGAGATACCTTCCAGCAGAGAGTTGTTGGAGAGAAAGATCGTCTTAAAATCATCCCCGAGGAGGTTGCTTTGATTCGGATCAGTGTGTATTCTAAGGTATTACAAACATAACGGTTCATTACGTAAGGTCTTTATACACCTCTGAAGAAGTAGTTTTGTATATTATATTGCATTTCTGTCAATAGATTCTCCTAAAACCCCGTATTGTTACTTTAAAGAATGGTTGTAAGGATGCTGCTGTGTGGTTTCCAAGGTGAAATGTGTTTTTTTAATCTTTGATATATGTTTTTGCTCGGGTGTTTTGGTCGGTTGCTCACTGATAGAAGTCAAAAAAGTCTGTCCACTAGTGTGTGTTATATTTAAGGCTGTGTGGTTCAGTGTATGTCTGTGGGATTGTTCGTCGCTTTTATCATCCAGCAGGCAGAAATCATGCAGTAAGTCTGACTGCTAAGAGTAGTAATATAACATCTTTCCACAACAAGCTGTGTGATTCACTGGAATCGATGTTGTTATTACTGAAAGTTCAGCGTTAGAGATTTACACACAAACTCTGATACAGTTACTGTCTGTGATGTTGATTCATCTTTAGATGTGGCACAGGGATACTCAGAATCTCCCTCCGCTCACACCATGCTCATTTCTAACCAGGCGGCTGATGAAATGCAATGCAAAAGTGGCCATTTAATTTTCTGCTTAATGCGGTTTGACACGGACGTGCACTGCTTGTGTGACACAAGTCTTGAAAAACCTTCTGCCTCTCATCTCTCTCATCATCATTCTCTAGATGTTGAAATGAATATCTTTACATTTTAAAATCAGAAGTACTCTACCTCATTTAAAGAAAGAATTTATTCATAAATAAAAATAATATGAGCCTGATGTGATTTAGTTCATATTGCTTAAATGAAACAATACTTAAGTATACTATATTTACTATAGTAAACTAACTGTTTTTTAATTTTACTATTGCAAACACTGCAGTATATTACAATACATTATTTACAGTTTACAGTAGTTTTAATAAATATTAAAGTATACTACAGTATTTAGTTTTACTACATTTTAGTAAATACCACAGCATAATATAGTATGCATTAACGAAATGTACTACAGTATACTAGACTAAATACTAAATAGTCAATACTAAATGGTAAATACTTAAGCATGCTACGGTACTATATACTACAATTTCCTGTAGTTTACTATAGTAAATAATAAAGTACACTACAGTATCTAGCACAGTTGATCATGTAGTAAATAGTACAGCATACTATAGTATATAATAACAAAGTTTACTAGTTAATGTTATGTACTACAGTATACTACAGTTTACTATAGTAAATAATACAAAAAAATAAGTAAACTACAGTGCATTATACTACAATTTATTGTAGTGTACTATAGTTAATACTACATAGTAAAGAAGTACACTACAGTGCAGTATACCACAATTTACTGAAGTTAACTATAGTACATACTACAAATTTAATAATAATGCCACAGTACAGTGTCCTACAATATATTGTAGTTTACTAAAGTAAATACTGCAGAGTAAAGAAGTACACTATAGTGAAGTATACTACAATTTACTGAAGTTTACTATGTAACATACTACAAATTGAATAAGTACACCACAGTACAGTATACTACAATTTATTGTAGTTTGCTATAGTGAATACTACACAGCAAAGAAGTACAGTGCAGTATACTACAATTTACTGAAGTGTACTATAGTAAACATACACAGTAAAGAAGTACAGTGCAGTATACTGCAATCTTCTGAATTTTACCATAGTAAATACTGACAAGTAGCGAAATACACTACAGTACAGTTTACTACAATAGACTGAAGTTTACCATAGTAAATAATACACAGTAAAGAAATACACTACAATTCACTGAATTTGACCATAGTACATACTAAACATTAAATAAGTACAAAACAGTACATTATACTACAATTTATTGTAGTTTACTATAGTTAATACTACACAGTAAAGAAGTACACTACAGTGCAGTATACTACAATTGACTGAAGTTTACCATAGTAAATAGTTCTACAGTATTTTTCAAGTGGCTTGCTTCAAAAAGATCTATATTTTAGTGTACTCTTGAAAGATGACAAAATAATGTTCTGGTAGATGTACCATATTTGCTCTGTGGTGTGAGTGTGTGTGAGAGAGAGTGGGATTGATGGGAAACATTTTTCATTTCATATGTCAGGTGCAGATGGACACATTTCTGTGTGGCTCCCGGTGCCGCTACACCTGAGCGGTTCCCTGATGATCTGAGCTTCAGACTCAGAGAGAAACTTCATGAACGGATGAATAAATGGTCCGAGCGCTTCTTAATTCTCAAATGTACCAGGTTTCCCTTATCACACACACACACACACACATCCGTTCGAGCCTAGAATGTGTGTGTGTGCAGGTGTGTTAAAGCGATAACAAGATGCTGACCTGAACACAGCGTGTATAACCCAGAGCAATCGTTCACACTCGCCCTGATAGACCGACACACGGTAAGAACACGAGACGTGATGTAAAGAAACTGTTAATGGAGGCAGAAGAGTTCAGAGACGTGTGGGATGATGGGAAGGTTTACTTCGCTTTGATATTTCTGAGAGAGATGACGTAGAGTCAGGGAAAGACCAGCGATGGTTAATGATGTTAATTTCTTCGTCACCACCCGTCGTGATGAGAACAGATGGATTCATTCATCACAGAACATATGCAGCGTGATGGAGGTGATACCACCGGCTGATGGCTATTTCTGTCATTCTGTGTCACATCAATCTGTTTTCAACTCTTCAGGAGATTTATGGATGTTATAATTTCCATAGTTGTGAGGAGTCGGGACATGTGACGGTCGTGGTGGACGTGTTGGTGATGTGAGATGTTTTAAAAGCTCATGATTGTCATCAGGTGTCAGAGATGATGGGTCTGATATGAACTCTGTCCATCATCACACTCATCTGATGTCCATTAACACTGAAGATCTCCAGACAACACTCTCACAACATTACAACAACATTACTACAGTATTACACTCTCATGTGCTTCTGACCATTATAGTAATGACACCGTTCTTTCTTTCTTTCGCTCGTTTGTTCGTTCGTTCTTTATTCTTTCTTTATTTCTCTCTCTGTCTTTCCTTCCTTTCTTCTTCTCTCTCTCTGTCTTCCTTTCTTTCTATTTGTCTTCCTTCCTTTCTCTCTCTCTCTGTCTTCCTTCCTTCCTTCCTTCCTTTCTCTCTCTCTCTGTGTTCCTTTCTTTCTATTTGTCTTCCTTCCTTTCTCTCTCCCTCTGTCTTCCTTTCTCTCTATCTGTCTTCCTTCCTTTCTATTTGTCTTCCTTCCTTTCTCTCTCTCTCTCTGTCTTCCTTTCTCTCTATCTGTCTGTCTTCCTTCCTTTCTATTTTTTCTTCCTTCCTTTCTCTCTCCCTCTGTCTTCCTTTCTTTCTATTTGTCTTCCTTCCTTTCTCTCTCTGTCTTCCTTCCTTTCTTTCTATTTGTCTTCCTTCCTTTCTCTCTCCCTCTGTCTTCTTTTTTTTCTATTTGTCTTCCTTCCTTTCTCTCTCTCTCTGTCTTCCTTTCTTTCTTTCTATTTGTCTTCCTTCCTTTCTCTCTCTCTCTGTCTTCCTTTCTTTCTTTCTATTTGTCTTCCTTCCTTTCTCTCTCTCTCTGTCTTCCTTTCTTTCTATTTGTCTTCCTTCCATTCGTTCTTTCTCTCTCGGTCCTCCTTTGTTACTTTCTCTTTCTTTCTTTCTTTCTTTCTTTCTTTCATTCTTTCTTTCTTTCTTCCTTTCGTTCTATTTGTATTCCTTCCTTTATTTCTTTCCTTTCTTCCTTTCTTCCTTTCTTTCTTCCTTCCTTCCTTCTTCCTTCTTCCTTTCTTTCTTTCTTTCTTTCTTTCTTTCTTTCTCTCTCTCTCTCTCTCTCTCTCTCTCTCTTTTTCTTTCTTCCTTCCTTCCTTCCTTCCTTCCTTTCTATTTGTCTTCCTTTCTTTCTTTCTTTCTTTCTCTCTCTCTCTCTCTCTCTCTCTCTCTCTCTCTCTGTCTTTCTTTCTTTCGCTTCTCTCTCCCTCTCTCTTTCTCTGTCTTCCTTTCTTTCTTTCTTTCTTTCTTTCTTTCTTTCTTTCTTTCTTTCTTTCTCTCTCTCTCTCTCTCTCTCTCTCTTCCTTCCTTCCTTCCTTCCTTTCTATTTGTCTTCCTTCCTTTCTTTCTTTCTTTCTTTCTCTTTCTCTCTCTGTCTTCCTCTGTTAAATAAACAATTAAAAATAGCATTTAAGCAAACAATACAAAATCCCGCCGGTTGCTTCTTTGTGTTCTTTCTTCCTCTATGTTTCTTCCTCTCTCTTTTGCTCTTTTGTTCTTTGTTTAGTTGTGTGAGTGCTTGTCTGTTTGTTTTGTTCTTGTGTTATAAAGGTCAGAGAACAGCGGTGCAGAAGTTCTTCAGATGGCCTCTGTCAGGATGAGCTTCTCTTGTCTTTTCGTTCCCTTCTTTCACCCTTTGCTGACTCACACTCTTCTCCTCCATGAGACAAATCTCTGAGCGAGCGAGGGACATAGTGATTGAAAGAGAGATAGAGAGAGGGAGGTGGAGGAGGAGAGAAATGGCATCAGGTCAGCATTGAAGGGCCCGAGGCAGAGAAGTCAACAGACACAGAAGGAGCTCATTAAAAGTGAACAGACTTTCCTAACGTGTACAGATAACACGCCCGAGAATCCCGCAGCCGTCGCAATAAATAACTGCAAGTCAGTGAGGGAAATGGGTTGGGAAGCAGTGTAAAATTGTATCAAGCTGATAAAGGATGTTTGAGTGAATCTTAACAGAAGAACATCACAGTGTTTATGTGCAGTTTTCCTGCGACCGCAGCTGCAGACGTTCAGAGTTTCATGACTTCTGCTCTCACGTGATTCATTTTAGACCAAAAAAGAACATATACACAACACAAACACGTAGCACTCATAAGCGTTTATTTGTGTATAAGTAAATGTCTCTTTTATTATAAACTGTTTAAGCATTAACAACATAAACAAACTTTATGTAGCCCAAACTTATCTTCCAGCCGACCTTGGCAAAAAAACAATAACCGCTGAGTGGTTTTAAATTAATTTATTACAACTAATATAAAATATTAATATGAATAAAAATGTAATCTAAAATAAGTTGTTATTTTATAATCAAACACAGACCAGAAGTTAACTTTAGGCCAGACATGTACAGTATGTCTGATGAAACCATCAGCTTATAGTGAAATAAAACAGATTCGTTTATGGAAGAAATCTTTAAGGACGTAATCTTTGGATAAAAAAAATCTCAAAATATTTTAAATACATGTAAAAATTCCCATTCACGGATTTCAGTTCCCAATGCAACTAGCTATTAATCTTTTCAAAGAAACTTTTTATTTCCCATATTTCCTATCAGCTTTTGCTAATACATGTAATTTTAAACAACCACGGTGTAATAAAAAAAACGTTTGAGACATTACCGTGTTAAACACGACGTAATATATAATAGAAATATAATAGGAATAGTTTATTTTTCATCTAAGATTTGTTTGTTGTTGCGAAATTACTTTTCCTTTGATAGATATGTTGAATATTAAACATGCTGATTAGTTTATAGATAGAAAGATAAAGATAATGTTTAATCCCTGCTCAGATTGTCCTTTTCTAACGGTATATAGTGAAAAAGTGAGAGATGCGGAACCACTTTTATCTGTGGCTCCGAAAGCGATTGAAAATGTCTTCATTACGCACCGCTGCAAATAAGAAGTGAAGACGTTACTGTAATTATACTGGAGCGAGTCATTACCGCCTGTACGCTTTCTAATCTCACTGTCAGACGGGACGCGGTGACGGCCTCACGGATCTCGCCGGGCCGCACAACAGTCGATTAAGAGCTTATGTCAGTCCGGACCGAACTCATTTCTCTTTAGTTCAGTTTCTTAATGATTTTTTCACTCTCTTCAAATCTTCTTTCGCACGTCTTGTTTTTCCAGTCCTGTCCTTCAGGAAACACGCTACAGCAGAATAAAATCACGCTGTTTAGTTGCAATCACCGAAACACAAAAGAACATTGTGAAATTACAAAAGATGTGATTAAGGCTATGAGGCGAGAATAGAGTTTCATGTTGGTCTCCATTGTTAAACGCTGCCGATCGATGTGAGAAACACAGCAGTCGATGACAATCACATCACTGAAATGAGTGTCAGACTCTGACAGCCAGTGTTTACTCTTATACTGTGATGAGATTGTGGATTATTAGCAGATGTTTGTTTGTGTTGATGCGTAATATTTTGTGATGTTTTTCTGTCATTTGTTTGTTTGCTTACAGAGGCCCAGACAGGAAAACTTTCATTGTTCAGATGTTGATGGTTATAATTACAATAGGCTTCTATGTTGTGTTTCATTAGGTGTCAACTTTACCTCAGAGAGTTTCACTGAATTATCAGTTAATAACTCTAGCGTGTGTGTGTGTGTGTGTGTGCGTGTGTGTGTGCATGTCTGTTCATATGTTTGTGAATTTGTGTGTATGCATATCTGTGTGTGTGTGTGTGTGTGTGTGTGTGTGTGTGTGTGCGTGTGTGTGTGTGTGTGTGCGTGCATGAGGGATATATTGTGTGTGTACGCGTGTGGGATATATTGTGTGTTTGTTATGGTATATGTTGATGTGTGTGTGATCTGATGTACTGTATGTGTGTAAATTGACGTGTGTGCACGATCTGATGTATGTGTGTGATGTATTCAGTGTGTGTTTTAATGTATGTTTGTGTTGTGATTTGTGTGCAATGTGCTATTTGTTTGTGTATGTTGTGTGTGTGTGATTTGTTGTGTTTGTAGTGTGTTGTGTGAGTGTTATTTGATGTATTTGTGTAATGTGTTCCGTGTGTTTGATGCGCAGTTGTGATGTTTTTGTGTGATTTGTTGTGTTTGTAATGTACTGTGTGAGTGTAATTTGATGTATTTGTGATTAGCGATGTGATGTATTTGTGTGTGTGTGCTTGTGGGATTTGATTTATGTTGTGTGCGATTTTTGTGTTTGTGTTCAGGGTGTGAGATTTCCTGTTGTGATGTATGTGTCGGACTTGATTGTAATGTGTTGTGTGTGTGTACGTGCTTGTGGGATGTATTGTGTGTGTGTGCGTGTGTAGGTGCATGTGTGATGTATTGTGTGTGTGCCAGTGCACTTGTACATCTATCTTTACGAGGACCAGTTTGAGTTTTAGACCAGCAGAGTGAGGACTAAGAGAGTAAAGTGAGGCCGGTCCTCACTTTCCGTGACCCCTTTAAAGATCTGTTTGAGGGTCAAGACCTGGTTTTAGGGTTTAGGTTATAATTAGGTTTAGGGTGAGTCAGGTACTCAGTTCTGATGGTTAGGGTACAAGGCTAGAGATTGCATTGCGTCAATGTATGTCCTCATGAAGATATCTGTACAAACCAGTGTGTTTTTGTGTGCGTGTGGGATGTATTGTGTGTTTGTGTGGGGGGTCCTGTATGTATGTGTATGTGTGTATGAGTGATGTGCTGTACTGTGGTGTGTGTGACATCTTTAAGATCACATGTAAAACTCACAAGACTTCTAGTTTCTCTCTCATCAATGATTCCAATTGGTCTTCATTTATTCTCATGACTTTCTAGAAGTCATTATCAGTGAGATATCAGTTTTAAAGGAGATTTTATTTAGGTATGATAATTCAAACCATCATTCATCAGAGCTGTCAGTCTACATTAGATCTGGTCTCCATACTTGCGTCTCTCATGTCTGAGTTTGTCCATTGGGCCCAATTTATTCAGCGGCTGGATGACAGGCTGATCAAATGTGTCCGGTAATTACCATCAGCCCGTTCAGAGCATGTGTCGCTAGCTTATCTCAGGCTTTCACGCTTCAGTCCGTCCGGCAGCTCCTCATCTGATATCCCAGCATGCCACGGGACGCCTGGGATAATGACCCGGCCGGGAATTATCGTTTCTTTTGCTAACGTTATCTGAACGTCCGTTTTCTGCAGCGTTCAGCGAGCCAATGAAAGTTGGATTAAGGAGAAGCTTGTGTTGTGAATTCACCAGAGGTTTTCTTCATTAGCCTCAATCTCACTTTTAATTGCTCACTGCCCCGTTCAACCCCAACACCTTCAGAGAGAGAGAGAGAGAGAGAGAGACCTGATGATGACATGATTAAACATCCACTAGTCACCAAAGTGTGATTTATATACAGAGAGATTTTCCTATAGTGCTTCAAGATGAAGATTTAATGGAGATTTTTAAGTCGGCCTGTTGTTGCAGTGATGATTTTACTCTCAGTTAAGAGCTTGAAAGCGATGGAGACATTTATTACAGCAGTTTCATTGTGACATTATTCACTTTTCATATTGTACCAATATATGTATCATTTTGTGTGTGTGAGTGTGTGTTTCTGTTTTTTATTGTGTTTGTCTTAGTCCGTGTAACTGTTTGTGGTTTGTGCGTGTGTCTCTTTGTGTTTTCTGTTTGTTTGTGTGTCTCTGTGATTTTTTTCAGTTTGTGTGTGTTTGTTTCTGTGTTTTTTTTTCTGTCTGTGCGTGTGTCTCTGTGTGTTTTTCTGTTTGTGCCTGTGTCTCTGTGTGTTCTTCTGTTTGTGTGTGTTTGTCTTAGTGTTTTTTTTCTGTCTGTGTGTGTGTCTCTGTGTGTTTTTCTGTTTGTGCCTGTGTCTCAGTGTGTTCTTCTGTTTGTGTGTGTTTGTCTTAGTGTTTTTTTTCTGTCTGTGCGTGTGTCTCTGTGTGTTCTTCTGTTTGTGTGTGTTTGTCTCTGTGTTTTGTTTCTGTTTGTGCCTGTGTCTCTGTGTGTTCTTCTGTTTGTGTGTGTTTGTCTTAGTGTTTTTTTCTGTCTGTGCGTGTGTCTCTGTGTGTTTTTCTGTTTGTGCCTGTGTCTCTGTGTGTTCTTCTGTTTGTGTGTGTTTGTCTTAGTGTTTTTTTTCTGTTTGTGCCTGTGTCTCTGTGTGTTCTTCTGTTTGTGTGCGTGTGTCTCTGTGTGTTTTTCTGTTTGTGTGTGTGTGCGTGTGCGTGCTTGTGTGTGTTAGTCTGTCTGTGTGCGTGCGTGCGTGCATGTGTGTTACTCTATTTGTGTGTATGTGTTTGTGCACCAGTCTATGTGTGTCTGATTGTGTTTGTGTGTTTGTCTGTTTCTCTCTTTATGTGTGTGTCACTGTCTGAGTGTGTATGTTCCTCTGCATCTGTGTCTGTCTTTTTGTGTGCATGTGTCTATTTGTTTGTGGTTCTATGTGTCTTTGTTTGGTTTTGTGTATGTCGGTTTGTGTATGTGTGTATATATGCGAGTGTGTCGCTTTGTGTCTTTTTTATTATTATTTTACTTATTTATTTGTTGGTTTTTGTCTGTTTCTTTCTCTGTCTTCCTCTATTAATCTGTCTGTGTGTGTGTGTGTATGTGTGTGTGGTTGTGTGTGTTTGTCTATCTCTCCGTGTTGGTGTGTGTCTAAAAACAACATGTGTATGTGTGTATCCTTTCACTTTATTTCGTTGTCGAGTGTAGTTCTGATGAGTTTTGAAACACATTTTACATCACGTTGAGTCGTTTGATATGTAATTTTTGTATGAATTTAAAAGTACACTTCCTGACAGATGTGATGTGAGACATGTTGAATCATAATAATGAAACTGCTTGAGCTCTGATTTAATTTCTCTGCGAGTAAAACACTCGACGCTCTCGGCTGTAATTATTGAGTCGGATCAAGAGCGTTCGCAGCGTGAAGTTCAAACTCAAAACTCCACTTCATTTCTTCATGTGACATCACACAGATCCCTTACATTGATCACATGTCTCAGAGTTAACATCTCTTCATAAACACACACCGTAACCTTTCAAACACCTGTAGCGAGTATTATGTGCTAGTAAACAGAACTGTAGAGAGGTCATTAATACTAAATCCATACAGACTCTGTCTAGTGTTGAACCCGTCGCCGGAGGTCATGTCATGTCAGATGTGATGCTAGATCAAATGTTGAGTAAAGACTCGAGGCCCTCCGGCTCAGAGCTGTAGACATCAGGACGAAGTGGGTAATTCAAGATGAGTCGACACCGTATAGACCGAGCGAGCACATGAATGTTAAATTCATTCCTGATAATAAAAAATTATACGTTCCAGTTCATTCCAGTCCAGAGGTTCTCACTGACCGCCGCTGTTAACACGAGCAGCAGCGATGAACCGAATCAACGATTTCTCAATTAGACATCAGACGACATCACTGGAGAGATTGTGTGAGAGTCAAATGTCCAGCGTCTCCTGTTAGCGTTCACCTGAGAGACGGCATTTGCATCGCTGATGTTGGAAAGCGAGATGAGAGCGTGCGATACCTTCGCCTGACAGTAGTGAAATATTGTCTGTGATAGCATGCTAATCTCTTCTATACGCGCTAGTTTGTTATTTCTTGTCACGAGGGCTTTTGACAGCCCTGCGGGAGTGACAAATAACAGAGGCAAGGTTTGCGTATTTGTAGTCGGTGCATGTCGACATCAATCTGTAACTTGCCTCTCTGTCGCCATCTGTGTTTGAAATGGAAATTGCAGGTTACTTCACATATTCAAGTGACTGTAACTTAACTCTCTGTCGCCATCTGTGTTTGAAACGGAAATTGGAGGTTACTTCACGTATTTAAGTTATTTGTGTTATAGTAAAATAAAATAAAATCCACAACTGCTTAAATTATAACACATTGTGAGCCGATGTGATTTGAAGAGATTTGTATGTCCTCGTTCATGAACCGATTTATGTTAACCAAAAGTTATGAAATGCAGCTTCAAATAATTAAAAAAGAATAAAATAAAATCGAATTAATTAATAATTATGATAAAACTATGTTTTTGATCATATATTTAACGCCATTTGTAGAGCCATTTATTGTAAAAAAAATTGTATCTCAACTTTTAACTAAATTAAACTAATAATTTCGTCATTATTTACTCAATCTCATTATGCAATATAAAGAGTAAAAAATATAAAGTTCTGTTTAATATCTGTTTTTCCTTTATTATTTATTACTTCTTTATTACAGAATGGCATAAATATTACCTTACCTGCTAACACTGACTAACTGCACTTCTACTGTAAAGGAGAAAGTGATTAATACACCGTTAGCTCGGTTAGGTGTTTAACAAGTCAACACTCGGTTTAGCACATTACACAAACACGCTCCGGGGTTGAACGTGAGCGTCAACTCTGTTCCTACACAAACTGTCGTTCAGGCGTACGAGTGAAATCATGTTGAGCAGCGTGTGTTAGGCATTCAGCCGTCGACAGCTTGTAAACAGCACGTTTACCTAAAGGTCTTTTCTGTTTAACATCAGTGGGCTGAGAATAGCAGCAAATGCTTTCAGTAAAAATCACTAGCAAACACAAACACATTCTCAGTCATTATCGGTTGAGCTTCTTAAAGAGACAGAACCGCTGATATTATGTATTTATATCATATTATAGAGGATAATTCTGTTCTGTCTGTATTCATTTTGTATGCATGTAAAGCTGCTGTGCAACATTGCAAAACTGTAGAAAGTGGTATAGAAATAAATCTGTATTAAATTAAATTAAGATTGAGAGCTGGATTGTGTTGTTGTACTGATCATGTTTAGGATACGTATAACATAATCCACAATTTTAGCCCAATGTAAACATTTCATTCATGTAATTGACTCTCATCATTTCTTATAATTCAAATAGAATGATCTAAATAGATTTCTGTGCCCAACACAAATGCCGTAAAATCATTTTACAGAATTAAACCGAGACATTTGAACCATTCGGTCAATGTCTGTTAGCTTCAGGGTCTGTTTTGATATATTTTGGTGTTCGTACTCGAATTAAAATTCTCTGTCTCTACAGCAAGCCCTTCGGTAAACAATCGTTAATTTCCCGTGATGTCATGACAAAGCGCCGATCGTCGCTCATGTAAATAAACGACCTCACAAATGAGACATCTGGCTAGCTTTCACATCCCAGAATAATCGTTGTGTTGAATCGAATTCATTTGTTGCGGTATTGATCATGAGCCCAGGTGTTTTCAGGGCAGAATATTAAACGCCTGCAGATGGAGTGAGTTGCAAATTTGAAGCCAAAGGAGAACGATTTCATTCAGGTTGCGCCCACGCTTGGCGTGAATTACCGCAAACGTCATCGCTCGTATCATCTTCACCAGCTCCTCTCGTTCCCTCGAGCTCACCAGATTATGCAATTCGAGCGGCTGACGGCCTCGCGCTAGCGCCCCGCAGATATTTGTCGATGCAAAGATGTGAACTCCAGCGGCGGAGACTAATGGCGGTTAGTTAGTGGGAAATAACCGGATAAAGCGGCTGCCTGCTGGCTGTGTGTGATGAATATGAGGTAAACTCTGAGCGCTGGTACAGTCTTCATCTCAGACTCTATTCTAGAGACGCACGCGTGACCTCTGTCGTTTATCACCTCCCGCTGCTTTATTGAGTTACGCGTCCCGGCGATGTCTGGACATATGATGCATTACAGTCGACATCACCGCCGTAATTGAGGCGCATTTGTCAGAGTGCAAACACATTGACATTAACCAGAAGGCCGTCTAATGGGACGAGCGGTGAGGAGATGATGCGTTGAAGTGAATCGGGGGTATTTATATGTTGGATGGGGTGTGAAGTGTGTGTGGAGAGGTACGGTATATTTTTAAAGCCTTTGGCTCGAGGAGGAGCCTTTGAAAGCTGTGCTTTTTATGGATTTGGGAAATGCTCGTTTGAACTCCTAGATGCCACATTTGCAACCCGTTTGCCATCTTGGAATGGTCAACATTTCAATTATAAAAACTGCAAAGATAAAAATTGCCAAAGAAATGGGATAACCTTTCACAGTTGAGAATTTTACTTTATATGATTCCTTTAACTATTCATCATTACTTTTTTTTTCCGGAGTCGATTGCCTAGTGGGCAGAGCTCCGACATGTGTGCAACCAGAGTTCGATTCCCGTCTCGTGGTATATATATATATATTTTTATGGCAAAATCTTTATAAAATATTAACAGATTTTGTAGGTAAACTGTGGAGAGCCAGCGTGGATGACCTGTGCAATATTAATAAAGGCTATTAGAGTTTGTCTAAACAGCCGTGAGTCTCTTTAATGACTCTCTGAAACTCGCACAGCAGTGTGCAGCTCTTTCAGGGCTTCGGTGTGTATTTTTCCATTAGAATGACATATACACTGTCCCACCGTAGAGCCGCGGGCCGCTCGGATGAGCTCTTTGAAGTTACTAACAGAGCTGTTTTTCAGTCTAACCTTTAGCTTTGTGCCGGGCTGTAATTGTGAAGGTGTTTAAAGAGTTTATGTGTGTTTGCTGCAGAGACTTTTGGTTCAGTAGCGTTCAGCTTGCTCGTTTTTTAAGCTACTAAAAATCTCGTATGCACGCTGGGGAGTCAATTAGAGAGTCTGAACTTTATTGGGTGTACGTTTAATGGTATTAATGGTAGTGTTTACTGCAATCCATTAATGTGCCACTTTAAAGTGTACTGTTTACAACACTTAATCTCTGTTGTCAGTGTCTGTTTATCACCAAATCAAAAATCAATAACATACGAGTACTGGGTAAATAGTTATGTTTCATCAATTTTTTTACATTTTTGTGGTTGTATTCCAATAATAAAGCTGATTTTTTTTTTGTTTATAATGAACAAAAACCTGTTATTAAAATCTGACCTTAAACACGTAAAAATAAATATTCAGTTATTAAAATATGACTTTTAACACGGGAAAAGTAATATGTGGGTCTTTATTTTCTTTTAAACAGAGAGGCGATAGAGAGCGATACGTTACAAAGCGCAACTTTAAAATAAATTTAAATTATACATTTATCTGCTTTTTTATATTCTATAACAATGTTCATGTCAAATCTTTGCACTTTGTAAATGTGTTTGTTAAAAAAACAAATAAACAGCAAAAGTTATCGTTATCTGTCTTTAAAACAAGTAAAAAGGATTACAATATCACAGTAAATTTGACATATTTTATAAATGTATATATTTGCCATTTTTATATATTTTATAACCGTCATTTGTCCACGATTGCGTAGCATGATGATGTTTCTTTAGCGTGGCATCTGTTAGCCGCGGTGTCATCTCCAATCTGTCCTGCTTGACCTGCGCATCACAGTGATGTCAAGCATCCCCTCTGCACCGGTGAGAGCGACGGTGGGCATCTGCTGTTCAGAGTTACTGTAGAGACCCCTGAGGGTCCACAGCACACCCGTCCCACCGTAATGAGCCCTGACAGCGCTCGCTCCTCTGAGTGTCCCGAAACGCGCTAAACAAACGTCTCACAGCGAGACGGTGAGATAGAGGACGTAGAGATAGAGAGGAATGCTCAAGCGTGAAATACACACAAACACATACTTCCCCCGGAGCAGCGGCCACATGCCTGAACTCCAGCGTGTCCCTGCACTCCCGCAGCCGTCAGGATGTTTTCCCCAACACACACGCAGCACGTATCCTTCAATGAGAGCTTGTTCCTAAGCACAGTCGGGATTCAGAACAACACAATGAGGCCTGCGGCACACACACACACAGTGTTTTAAGTTAAGGCGTATCTGGCAAGACGCCTGGACCGAACACACACTAATGTTCCTGTTTACTCTGCAGACGGACGACTCCTGAACTTATTCTTGAACTAAAGGAGTAGTTCACTTAAAAATGACTTAGATGTACTAGTTGTTTACTCACCCTGATGTCATTCACAACGTGATAAGTGGGATTTTAACGTGCCGCCATGTTTGAATGGAGTTCTCGAATGTGTTTGTCTCGGTTTCAGTTTCTCGAAATAAGTGGAAAATGTGAAAAAAATTAGTGTGTGATTCAAACAAAGTGTTTCAGAACATCGCACCTGCTCTGACCATCCGGTCATGTGATCACAGCTTCTGATGAGGTCATAACGTACAACTCCCAGCTGTCGGTGAAACACCTGAGCTGTGTGCTTTAGTTCTCACCTCTCATTACATTCTCTCCTCCATATCTTACTTTCAGACTTTCATCCCTACAGATTGCACTTTCCTCTTGTTATTTCCCATCTCGTGTTCTCACACTTCCCCGGCAGCGGCCCGCTGAGGCGTGTCCCACTTTTGAAGAGGCACGGGATGTTTTGTCTACCACCTGAGCCGATACCTGGACCGCCGGGGGTCCCCCGGGAGGCCGTCTCTTCCCGTGAGCAATGCGTTTGCTGGGATAAGCGTGTGAGTGTTTTGATGAGAAGAAAGCATTAGGGGACGCGGGCCGTACAGAAGGTGGACGCAGAGGACCGTTTCGGGCTTTCTGTGTTGACGAGGGAAATTTTGGGTTTGAAAGCCGTTATTCCCTGGAGCGGTGGGAGGGTGCGACGGGAAGCGGGAGTTGGACATGCACACGTTTTCTTGAAAACCTTCTGTTTTACCTGCCTGGAGAGCCATCTGTTCTGAGTCTCCTCTAGAGCTACAGATGCCCGTTCGCTGCTTCTCGCTCTCCTGTTGAGAGTTTCCTGTTGAAACGCATCGTTCTCGCACGGCTGCGCACGCAAATGAGTTGTGAACTCACTTTAACAAGACGTGAAGGTAAAGGTAATGATTTCTTCCGTCCTGAGGGGGGTGCGATTACTGGCAGCTGCGCTCACGTTTGGATGGCTGACACCCTTCACCTGAATGTTACCCTATAGTCCCTCCATCATTTTTCTGACCAATCAGAATTAACAATGTTCTTTATTGCTTTATCTTATCTCTCTATTTTTAACAATTACATATTTTTAATACGTTTTTTTATTTTATGTGAACCATAATTTTTTATTCTGAGCTATTATTTATATATTACATAACTTATATTTTAAACAATGTTTTTGCTATTTTATGTCAACTTTTATCATTCAATAATATCTAAAAAATGTTTGCACTTTTATATGAACTAATAATATTTTTATTCTGACTTTTTATATTTAAAAAAAAGGTTATTCTTTTGGTTAATTCCTCCAAATGTTTTCAAACTATTATATGTTTTTTAACTGTTACATATTTCTCATTAATTATTATGTCCAGTTTAAATGTATTTGTCGTGGTTCAATGCCATACTTTAAGTCGTAGGTTCTTTAAAATAAATGATCAAGTACATAAAACATAGGTTGAAAATGATTTTCTGAAATATCAGTCTATCATAATTTGACATCAAGACACGAAAAGATAAGTAATAGTAGTAACCTGTAATTGTATTAGTTTTTAGCATAGATGGCGATAGAGAAGAAATAGGTATCATTGTAGCTTTAAGATATATTATCACACTTGATATATTGAATGCCGTTTGGTTTGTAACTTGTAGTTTAGCTACTTATTTAGACAAACTAAGTATCTCCTTCAGTGTTGTCTGTTAGTTTTGCTGGACAAACACTTTCTTATCTTTCATCAGAAAATCTGAACGTCTAACTTCAGCGGTAATTGTTTTTCGACAGACACGATATCCCACTTGAGCTCTCCCGAGGCATCCGAACATCTCCGCTCTCTTTTGAATTCTAAACGTGATTTGAAGCGCTGAAAGGTTTAAGTGCGCAAATAAGTTTGCGATGTCTTCACAGAGGCCGTCAGGAGACACGTTAACACTCGAGTAGATATTGAGCCGAATCCCACCGCTGGCTAATATCACACATTTACACCAAACAATAACACAAACAATGTGTGCATAATGTTCCTCGCAGGAAGCGGTGGGTTAATCTCGGCCTCCGCGACCCACCGGCTGCTGCTGCTTTTTATCTCATCACCACGCGAGAAAAGCTCATTTGTCACTGTTATTATTTGATGGGTGAATTTGTGCCGTGGGCACAGACGGATTGATGCCATCACAAACACATCACACCAAACACCATTTCCTGAAGATTCGCCTTTTATTTGAAAAAGTTAGATTGCGCAATATTTGGTCAATGTGAATGTCAGAGTCAATGTGGAAAACAGTTTGGTTGTTGCAATTTGTGGGTAATTTTCTGCGTTTTAATAGTCGGCGAAAAGAAAACATCAGAGCTTAAACCCCAACATCATGTTCTTGTTTGTTAAATAATGATCTGTCTGAAACTCAGTTTCTATTAAGACACAACCGCCCCGAGACTAGCATTCAAACACACAATCTAATCAAAGAGACATGGTGAGGTGAAACAAACACCCGCCTTCCCATCGTTCCAGACACAGACGCCCCAGAGCGACCCGCTCTCTCTCCAACAGGTCAAGTCCAATCCGGTTAAAGGTAAACGTTGGTTTTAAACCCAAATGTTTGAGTTTTTTGTCCAGTCGTGAGATCATTATTCTGTATTTCAGTTTGTTGTGTTTACGGCGATAAGACTTGGCTCTCTCGGATCTGACGGCAGATGTTCATCCAGACACTCGGGAAACTGTATCGATGCTCGAGAGAGATTATAGATGCGGCCGGGCCACCAAACTGACGCGACAATTTATACCCGGAGGCCTCTCTGTGTTTTGATTTTGATGTGGAGGAACGGATAAGCAATATGTTGAAATATTTTTAAGCAAAGAGCTTTTGTATAGAAACATGAACTCTGTGACTTGACCAAGATGCTCTGGAATCAAACTGGAAAAAATAGCTTTTTCTTAAAGGGACGGTACACACAAAAATCCAAATTCTCCCACATGAGTCTTTCTTCAGCACAAGATATTTTGAGAAATGTCTGAGTGGTTTTGTGTTCATACAAGTCAATGGAGATCAGTGTTGTTTGATTATCAACATTCTTCAAAATATCTTCTTTTGTGTTCCGAAGATTGAAAGTCATACAGGTTTGAATGAACAAGTGATGAAATTCAGCGCTATGAAAGATTTTGTTTTACTAATTCGGAGCACAAAGTTTTGTTTCAACACTAACTTCAGACTCATTTGTTGAAGTCAGTCTTTGTGTTTTTAAAGTTGGCAGTAACACATGTATTAAATCAGGTTTATTGGTGTTAATGTACGCGTCTCTCTGTGGATGTAAAGAGCACACGGGGTTTGTTCTCTTGGTAAAAGCTGATAATTGCTGGTATCGTAGCGGGCTCTCTAGCGTTAGCATTAGTACGCCGTTTTCCCTCATAGTGCTGATGAATTATTGTGTGCGGCTCTATCGCCGGCCGCGGGTGATTTATGTGTTTATGGTCATTACTGACGTTGAGTAATCCATTTGGTTTTCCTGGTGTTGTTTTTTGCCGCTCTCTTATGGCTGCATCACATCTCTCCCTGAGGAATATCAATTACCACCGATGCTTTAACCTCGTCACACACTGCACAACAACACAACAGCAAATACTAACACACTACACCGCACAACGTCATATTTCATACATGTATACATTGATGCCTCATTAGCATCGGTTTCTATAGGTCGCTACTGTATACGTGCAGTAAGTCATCTGCCATATTGAACCGGTCTGTGAACACACAAGAGCATGAATATTAAATTGTATGTTCTGTTGTGTAGAGGCAAACATTAGAATTGAAATTACACAATAAAGCGAGAAGGTTTTAGCTAACACAACGTTAGAAGGTGACCGTACTTTAAACATCTGTAATCTTGAGTATAAATATATAAAGCCAGGCCTGTTAAAGGTTGTTTTTTCTTCATTTTTGTGATTTTTTTGTCATCATATTGTTTATTAAAAAAAGAGTTATTCATTATTCATTGTCTTTTTTATCAATTATAGTAATACTTTCATTAAACAAATTCATATTTGTTTTATTTATATTTATTTATATTAAAATGTATGATTATATTTATAAAATAAATAAAAAAATAGGAACAGTATATAGAAAAAAAACACTGTTTTATTTAAATTTGTTTGTATTAAATTATATAATTAAATGTATATATTTTTATTGTTTTTATTTTAGAAATGGTATATAAAATAATAATTTGTTTATATTTATTTGTATTAAATTGTATGATTGCATTTATTTATTTTTATTGTTTTAAATTTTAAAAAGAGGTATACACTCACCTAAAGGATTATTAGGAACACCATACTAATACTGTGTTTGACCCCCTTTCGCCTTCAGAACTGTCTTAATTCTACGTGGCATTGATTCAACAAGGTGCTGAAAGCATTCTTTAGAAATGTTGGCCCATATTGATAGGATAGCATCTTGCAGTTGATGGAGATTTGTGGGATGCACGAAGCTCCCGTTCCACCACATCCCAAAGATGCTCTATTGAGTCGAGATCTGGTGACTGTGGGGGCCATTTTAGTACAGTGAACTCATTGTCATGTTCAAGAAACCAATTTGAAATGATTTGAGCTTTGTGACATGGTGCATTATCCTGCTGGAAGTAGCCATCAGAGGATGGTTACATGGTGGTCATAAAGGGATGGACATGGTCAGAAACAATGCTCAGGTAGGCCGTGGCATTTAAACGATGCCCAATTGGCACTAAGGGGCCTAAAGTGTGCCAAGAAAACATCCCCCACACCATTACACCAACACCATAATTGCATTAATGAGAAATTGAGCAGGTGTTCCTAATAATCCTTTAGGTGAGTGTATATGTTGAATTTGTAGTTTAGAAAATAACATTTATTTTATTTATTTACATTAAAATTATGATCATTTATAATTTAGTTTATTGTTTTGTTAAGTTTATTCTTTTTCATTGTTTTATTTATTTTTCTGTTAATAATCTTAGTTCCCCAATATATGGTTAGCACAGTTCATATTTTTGCTAGGGAAACGTTTCTTATTTTATTTGGTTTGTTTTTCAAAAAGGGCCTTTACTTTACTTCACTTAAAAGACTTCAGACATTTGAATTTCGTCATTTTCACAACCAGAGGCCGTGCAATGTTGTGGATTTTTAGAAAACTCAATCATTTTTCTTCTAAATGACGACAGCAACTGAAATGTTGACTCATCTGCATCTATACATTTCATACCGGGATCTCTTGAACAACATCTCCTGTGTGAACGAGCTCCTGCAAACTATTTCAGATCCCATTTCACCATCTCATCTGTCTTGAAATGTCTTGTAGGGTTGACTCTCATTCTGTACAGCAGAGGCTCATGGGAAACGTAATCCAGGGCTATTGTTTGACTGTGGGAAACGCATCCTTCAGCCCTGATCTCTTTATCTTTATAGACTTTCACAACCGGTGGAAGTTGACTTTACCGCCATAGGAGTCTTTAAAATAACACAGAGTTTTCCTGTAGTTCTCTGTTATTATTTTAAAGTAAACCACTCCTCATTGATCTGATCTCTTACAGCTCTTAATGGACGTTTCTTTAGCCTCTGTCTCTGTTGAATATTTTGACAAGGTTAATTGCAGTTTTCTCTAAAGAGTGGTTGTGAGAATGTGTACTTATCTCTACATTCAGTCTCATTTAGAGCTGTAAGAAAAGCAGATGTCTGCAGGGATGATGAGAAACATAAACGATAATGTTCATCATTATCAGTCCTGTCATGCACGTGATCCAATCTGAAACCGAGTAAAATATTTGGATCTAGACAAAGTGATGCTTGCTGGTTTTTCTTTGGGTAACAGTGAATGCAGAGAGTGATTAAAACGCTTGATGAAAGTGTCAAAATTTATGAAGCATATTTAAAACGAAAAATCATGATTTTACATCATTAGAAATGACACCCCATATCCATCAATAAATACTTCAGTGCCAATACGTCTCCCTTGGGTGGAGATTGACGCGCTTTAATCAACGTTCACAAAAAAACAATAGGAAGTCCTGCACTTTCAATATTAGACAAACGACTATAGCGACGCAATTTTTATATTTAATTATAAAGAAACAGCCATACCAATAAGAAGCAGCAACCCATTAACCAGTGAATAGCCTCCATTCCTGCAACACACACTCAAACACAAGGAAGCATATAAGACGCAACCAGGGGTTATAACATAGGTTATAATGTTTTTATTGAAAGTCAGCTGTTAAGAACTACTACCGTTAATACATAATAGGTTCTCCTGTAGTTGTCATAGAAATGTGAAAAAATATGTATCTTGAATGCACTGTAAGCAGTGTTGGGTAAGTTACTCTAAAAAAGTAATTGATTACTAGTTACTGATTACATATTCAATATTGTAATTAAATGACTCTCTCCAAAAAGTATTTTAATACTTATTACTAATAACTTTTTATATTCTGAATCAACCTTGATTAGTTAAGTGATTCAAGGATAGACATCTAACGGCTCTTAATTCTTTCAAATAAATAATATAAAACTACATAATCTCTTATTATTAACTGACTTAAGTTTACCAATGTGAGAAAGTTACATTAATACGTACATTAATACGTCAATTCCACTATTGCACACACATATATTACACACAGTATTTACTTGAATTACATCAGAAGTAACTGTCATTAAATTACGGAAAAAATAAGAATAATTCCTTACTTTACTTTTTCATGGGAAAAGTAATTAAATTACATTAACTAGTTACACCCAACACTGACTGTAAGATTGTAAGTATGTTTTAGCCAAAGCAAAAATGTCAAATTTCAGATTTACATAAGGATACCCAGATAGAACTAAAGGTCTGGAAAAATATGGTGTGTAGAAACATCTGATAAATATCTTAGAAAGAGCTGCTGTACATCCATTCTAAATCATACACATCTTACAGACATCTTCTAGACGTCTATATGACATCTGACAGCAGACGTCTCAGAGATGTTTTGCGGATATATGTTTGCTATCAGGGTATGGACCTACGCCCAGCTAGCACAGGTACGTTTGTAAGATGTCTGTTAAGGATCTGTAAAACATCTGCTGTGTAAAAACATCTAATAAAAATCTTAGAAAGAGCAGTTTTACATCCATTTTAAATCATACACATCTTACAGACGTCTTCTAGACCAGTGGTTCTCAAACTGTTTTGTTGTAAGGCCCCCATTGTATATAGTCCATTGTTTTGCAGAACATCTGACAGGAGACGGCTTGCAGATCTAAATGCCGACATCAAATAGACGTCATCCAGATGTATTTATAATATCAGGGTCATTTTTCCAAAACAGAATGTAAACACCAGTCGGATTAACTGTATAAGAAGGTGTTTCGTCGTCGCTCACTGCGAGTTTGTAAGATGTTTTCCCGTGCTATAATTAAAAGCGTGTTGATAAATAGTTTTATAGTACGTTACTCCACATTTTCTTGCCTGTTCAGCACGCGCTGGAAAAAGTGGGTTAATCGGTAGCTATACAAGACTGCTGAGATTTCACTCTGAACGCTGCAACACATCAGCAGTCTTTCTATACTTTCACTTTAATGCATACACTAACAAATTGCCGTGATTTATTTCTGAAATCGTAACAGTTTATCGTTTCGTACATGCAGTTGAGACGCCTGAAGCTCGAACGCACAGTATTCTGCGTCTAGCGGCGTCTTGCTGATGTCTGGAGGAGGAACACATTAGCAAATGAGGCAAATTAATTTGCGGCTGCATGTGAATGAAGCCTCTCGACTCGCTGTAATGCGGTTAGCGCCTCTCGCCTCCAGCAAATGTCTTATTATGTGACAAGACAAATAGAATGACAGGTGGGACGGGGCGAGATGGGGTTGCTGGTGAATGAAGTGTGTAAATATTTTGCCTGAGGGTTGATGTGATGATGATGTTGTGTGTGTGTGTGTGTGTTGTAATGGATCAGTTGTTCACATTAAGCGCAGGTGCTGGTGAATCTGATTAAATTTATTTTGCTTTAAGGTGAACTTTTTTTAGTTTTTAGCTGTTGGATAGGTCAAACTTTTACTGTAGTTCATTGAGTTATTCAACTAAAGTTGAAAAAGAAAACTTCACGCTCAATCTTGCGAGAGATCAAACTTAATATTCAGCATTTCTTACAAGACCGAAATGCCTTTTGTTTTTTTAAGAAAAGTCTTGTTTGTCAACTGGATTGGTGATTTAAAATTAAGTATTAAGAAAACTTTTATTTTGGCATGATTTTTTTCGCTTGCTTTTTATCTGGTAAAATTTATTAATACATTTCTTATGGTTTTTTCACCTTAGCATTTTTGTCTTTTTTGCACCAAATTGTTTATCTATAAAGTGTCAATTTAAAAATACATTTAGTTCAGTAATAAAAGATATCAAGTCAGGCTTCGTGAACAAAATTGAGTTTTGTTAAAAATATATATTTGCAAATGATACTTACTTAAGAGTTATATTCTTACTTTAGAGTTTTTCTTGTTTTTATCTTAAATATGAATATTTTTTCTGAACTAGACTTGATATCAAGTCATTTTTCTTCTCAAAGACATTTTTTTTTTTTACTTTTCTAGATATATTAATGTATTATATTATATATTTGATTTAAGAATATTTTAGAAATTTGTACTGGAAAAGACGACTGTCCCACATTACAAGATGAAAAATGTTGATGTTTTACAGTATACACACACTGTTGAGATGGTTGTGTGGTGTCATTACAGCTCCCCTGTAGAGTCAGAGACATTAGCATCACAGCTGGTCTCAGTTCTTCTGAACGCTCGCTTCAGATACCAAACCGCTTTGACAAACAGTCCTTCTGAAGCGTGCAGAGCGAGTAAATCTCTCAGAGAGACTCTTATACAGAGACCTCTTCAGGAGGGGAGGGGCACACCAGCTGCCCCGCCTCCAGCAGGCTATGATTGACATGATGGAGGTACATGTGAAATAATTTAGTTGGCATGTAGAGTTGGCATCGTTGATGCTGAGCCGGTGTTAAAGAACGAGGCGTTACATAGACAGACTGATTCAGATCAATGTTTAAAGCAAATCTTCAGAACATCATAGATGTTGAAAGTAGTGAGATGTGAACCTCTGATGGGTTTTGTGTTGTTTATTTGTTCCTATACATTTGTTAAAACATGTAAATATTTTGCTCGTGTGGTCATACATTAGCACAGGATCGATATTTAGCAGCCTGATAAAGTTGAATTGTAAGTCATTTCCAACCTGTTTTCATGTGAATTGCAAGCATTTCATGAAGTGTCTAATGCATGTAAATCTATACGATGAAAACCCTACTAAAGCAAATAGTTTTTAGAAAAAAAACATTAATAAATCTAACTTCGAGAAAAGCAAATCATGTTATTTTAGGTTTAACTTTGGTCTAGTGTTATTAATATTTAAAATAAGTTGAATTTTAGTTTTTTGTAACATTTTAAAAAATTGTCTCTTCGTTATTTTCTTATAATTTTTTATTAAGCTATTTATTTTTAATCAAACTTTTTTATTTCAGTTCTAGCTTATTGCTGATGCAACAATAAGGTCTAATTAAAAATATGAATAATATTTCATTTAATTTTAAATGCAATAACTGATTTATACGAAATTAAACACCTCTTAAAATACCGTCACAAGATTAGAGTGTCCTTTCTCAAACATAGGTGTAAGCCAATCGTAACCGAGCTCATTTGCATTACTGTAGAGGTCAAAAGGGGCTAAAAAACAAATTAAGATAAATTAAAGATAAATGAAGTTTTAGGCGCGAGTTACGTCTTAATTTAACTTTAGGAGAAACACAAATGCGCTCCAGCAGGTAGAATACGTCTCTTGAAGCGTTATGTGCCCTCAGCGGGTATAAAAGCGCCGGGTCTGAGCGAGGCGAATGGATTGAGGTCATTTGACTGATAAGAGTAAAATGAAGCAGGACATTCAGGTGCTGCGGGTTTATCGTCTCGAGCCCGTGAGATAAGAGCCTTTTGAAGCTAGGAGACTAGAGCATAATAAGTGTCGGTGCGGTTCTGCCCTTCTTAATGGGCTTCATCCTCGTCCACACAGCCAAAGGCCAACAGACGAAAGTTTAAGCTGTGTTCAGCGAGGCTCATCGAACGCTTCCCGCGGCGTCCTTCTCGTTTCTCTCGCCCTTTCTCCGTGCCCTATTGGAAATCATTGAGATTTATTTGAAGTTCACGACCCGCTGTTTGTGTACGTGTCCTAAAGACAGTTTCCAAACAAGAGCTGGTTGACGTCTCAGCGTTCTGAGTTTGTTTTTCAATAACAACAGAAGGACAGAAAACAAAGCTCGTGATTTACAAATGCAAACGATAATGAATTCACGTTTAAACTAAAACAGACAATAAAATGCTTTTTTTTAAGTTTCATGCGCAAGTTTCACCCGGGTTTTGATTGGCTGTCTATGTTTTATCACCTGCTCATAACATTATCATTCTTATCTATTGTTACTGTTATATAGTCGTGGTTAAAACTTCGCTATTTGTCTAAATTTGCAATGATCGTTAAAACTAGTGGTGGGCATAGATTAATTTTTTTAATCTAGATTAATCTAGATTAATTCCAAGATTAATCTAGATTAAAATGGCTCATTTGAATTCTGCCGAAGGCATTCAGAATATGTGTGCTACCCAAATAATGACTAAAAGTAAGTCTTTGAGAACGGGTTTCTCAAGCCAGGTGGCGACTTACAAAGAGTGAGGGAGCAACAAGCGATATGTCATACAGGAGCCATAATACATTAGATCTCAATACAAAGTTACTGGTTTCAACTAAAGCTAGACCAGTACCTGTTGAGAGAAAGTGTTTTTTTAAAACCAATTCCGCATTGCACAAGGTGCAAACAACCTTAGTCTTGTCGATGTTTCTATTGGGAAGCTTCTTAAAAATTAATATTCCCTGAAGCAAACCCGGCGGCTTCATAGCTGCATCCATGTTAGCACGTCACGTTTGATGCTGTAATTTCACAGTAACGTTATGTTGTGTTCAGACCAAACGCGAATGGCGTGTCAAGCGCGAGTGATTTATGTGTTAATGCAAAGAGCCAATAGACCTACTTGCTGCGCGAATCGCGCGAATGAAGTTCTGGTTATGAGATGATGAGGCGGCTTCTGCTTCCGCGAGTTGAAAAATCTCGTTCTCGCCCCGTACAGTGCAGTTAAGCTGGTATACATCCGCGCTAAAATATCAAGGTGAAAGTCATAGCTTGCGTAGTATAGACCCAGCTGCCAACCCAACTTTGAGAATAGATTAACGGCAACATTTTTTTTAACGCGCGATAATAGTCTCACTGCGTTAACGCCGTTAACGGCCCACCACTAGTTAAAACCCATTGTTACATTGTTGATTTTAAAACGCCGCTATTCGTCTAAATTTGTAATGATCTTTAAAACCTAATAATTTTCAACATTTTTGACATTGTTTACCTTGACATTAGTCGTTTTGATAAGTACAGTTAACGTGCTTTTATGCAATCTTAGCTTGTGTTCACACTTAACTTCTTTTTTGAGAAACAAAAGTTGACCAAGACGCTGTTTTGGTTACAAACAGCAGCCGAACACCATGACTTCATGGCGTCTTCAACGGAAGTCTATTTGAATTATAAACAGAGAGCGTCTATAACTAATCACATATTTAAAAACTACAATACTAATTTCTCACTAGAAATGCAATCAGAAGTTTTGACGGGCGTTTCGGACGCCTTTTTTTTTCGAGCTGGAGCTTTCTCGACCAACTATGTTCCTCGCATGTTGTTGTGGAAACGACAGGTCTTGGTCATTGGTTAGCTGAGAAATAGGAGCTTGATGTAGGGTGGGCTTTTCAGAAAAGTTAAACTTTTTTCAACCTCAGAAGACGCTCTGAGCTGCAGAAAAAGACGCCGGAGATGGCGTTTAAAAAAGCGTTTTTGGACGAAACTAGAAGCTCTAAAAAGAAGTCAAGTGTGTACACGGGCTTATAATGTCATTCAGATAGGCAGCTGAATTGAATCCGGTGTGATATTTCTTTGTGTTTTAATGAAGCGTATCATATATTTTATTGATTAGTAATGATGTCATTTTTTCAGTAGCGTGTGTGTTTGCTTACCGTTGAGAGCTGATGAAGTTTGAACTGCTAATCGCTCATTTGCCACGAATGATGTTTACAAACTCTCCAGGGAAATTGGCACATCCCATCATAAACGCGCCGCTTGTCGTGTGTTAATCCCGCAGGTGTCGTGCTGGGATGAATTAGTCTGATGTGACTGTGATGTGGAGTACGACGAATTGAGTTTGACTTTGAACCGCTCGCCGCAGGGACGAATAACACACTGCGTTACAAAAAGAATTGATACAATTTGAGGGATTACTCGTAATACAATACAGATTAGAAATGTGTTGAATAAGAGGTTGGTTTTTGACATGTTTTGATGTTTTTAACAGGAAGCCGTGCGCTTTTAGTTTCCCTCGTGAGTCCAGACGTCAGACTTGTCCATTATCATATGGTTTGATAGAACGATGTCATTGAAATGTTCATTTGCATTGGAAGAAGCAGAACACAGGACAGATCCGCTGTCATCATCTCCATTAACTACATCACAACATTTCAGCATTTGTAGTGGGGCTCTTGAGATTTTTATGTGCCCAGTGTTAGAAGAGAGAAGATTTTTGCTATCTCTGCATTACATAAGAGCTTTTAAAGCTGATCAGAAATAACGAATTCATCCATCTGACGTTACACACATATAGCTACGGAAGGTCGTAAAGGTCATGTCAAACCCTATATGACTTTCTTTCTTCTGCAGAAAACAAAAGGAGATATTTTGAAGAATGTTCAACCATTGACTTACATTGCATGAAGACATTACTCTAAATGTCCTCTTTTGTGTTCCACTGAAGAAAGACTCGCATACAGGTTTACAACTACATGAGAGTTGATAAACGATGTTTGAATTTTTATTTTTAGGTGAACTATGTCTTTAAGATCCAGAAAGCGTTTTTCCTGCGAACGTGAGTGATGTTCAAATGGTGTGATTTCTCATAAAACGCTTCAGCAACCACCAAGCAACGCTTTGTCAACCGCATAGCAACACATCATTTAGACTTCAATGAGCAATCCTTTCTAGCATCACCTGTATCACACAAATCCCCCATTAAGATATCGATTTCAGCGCACGTGAGGAAAGACGCGACACTAACCGACGTTATTTCTGTTTAATCCATCACGACGCCGGCCTGTTTGTCAGCTGAAATCGCTCCGCATGTTCTTCACAGACAGCACACAAACACTCTGTATTGATGTAGACAAGCACACTTTTTCTTTGAAAGCGTTTGCGAGTGAGCTTGAGTTTGATAGATAGAGCTTTAAATACAAAACGCTGTCAGTGTTACCGCCGCTTTGAGAGAGCTGCACCAGATGAGAGGGAATTTTAACCGGCTACATTTAATCTTTCTGGACAAGCAACTGATAAATTATATGTGATTATATATCATGTTCTGATAACAGTCATTTTTGTGTTATATTGTAACATTGAATAATCAATAACGTTGAAAAAACGTTGAATCAACGTTGAGCAAACGTAAGCGTTCGTTTTTTTATTCACACTGTGCTGTTGTTATGATTTCCGAGGCAGACAGTCTGAGAAGATGCATGTCTAACCTCAATGCACAGGTTCATATCACGAGCGTGCCACGCCATCGAAGCAGCACATTTAAAGCGACACGGGTCCCCTGCGGCTCCTACCGCAGATGTTTTTATAATCACATCGTCTCTGCACTCCTCAACTCTGTTTGTGTTTGCTTTGCAATGCAATAGACACTCAAAACTTCTGTGATGTTTATATTATAGCTTTCCTGTAGCTCAGTGGTAAGAGCATTGCGTTAGGTTGTTGGTTCGATCCCAGGGGATTGCAAATACCTATGTGAAATGTATAGGATAAAGCAATGTAAGTCACTTTGGATAAAAGCATCTGCCAAATGCCTAAAATGTAAAAATGAAAAATATTATAAGTGGAATGTGTCATTGTAACGCAACTCTATTGAGGTCAGGCCCTCAGACAGTCTGGGGTCATCCAAAGCCATGGGTTGCTTGACCTGACGGTGTTAAAGAATGTTAAACACAGCAGCTTTAGTGGAGAGAGTTCAAGATGACCACTAGGGGGCGACCATGGCCCCGCCCAGTTTATAAACATCCCTGAATCAAAGTGATTATATTGAAACAGAGTAAAATATGAAATATAGAGTCACATTTCTATTATTACTGAAAGTGTTTGTGTAGCAACAGAGGACAGAGGTTCGAATTCAAGAGAAAGTACACAATGTAAATGTGGAACATTGTAAAAAATAAGAAAAATTGATTAGTTATTTAGCTTAATAAATAAAATTAACTAAATATAAAATAAAAAAAATGAAAATATTTAATGTGTAATGTTTGGATATGAATTACATTTATTTTACGAATGTTAATTTTTAAAGTGTCACATATGCATATCAAATTATTTAGGAAGTTGCAAATTATGTGTTTCTTCAATATTTTGCAGCTTTATATAATATATTATTAGAATAGAATTGCATAGAAAAACTAATAAATACAAATTTAATATAAAATTGATTTAACTGAATAATCTGCTATTTTTAAAACAATTAACAAAAATAAAAGTACATTTCACTTAACATTTACTTAAGTGCAAACTTAGCTTGTAATGTTACAGTACTGAGTTGTGTGATTGTGATGCGTCGTTCATTCATCTCTGGTCTGGTGTCTGACTCTGGATCAGTGCCACTGGACAACAGCCGGCTTCATTAATTCAGCGTTCATAAACATTCACACACCTCCTCCTGTTAAATAATGTGTTTAGTGCCCAGCAGGCCTGGTCAGATGTTAGTGGATGTCATATCTCACAGCAGTACTTCAATCAAATTACATACGTGTGTGTATGTGTGTAATGGGTCTGTGCGCGTTCTCACTCGACTGGCAGTATCCATGGTAACGACAGGTCTATCATAGCTGTTGGTTGAGAGGGTCATGAGTAGAAATGATGGTCCATCTCCTCCTGCTTTCAATGAGGTACCCGCCCTAGAGGGACAGCCGCAGCGCAACAGCGTCTCTACTGCCCTCTGGTGTCTGTTGATGACATCACTCACATCTGCACTGTATCGCATCACATGAGATGTAAAATGCATGGCATACTTAAAGTTTTTTATGTTGAGAATTGTGTTTGCTAAGGTGGTCTGGGTGGTACTATGTGGTTACTTAGGTGTTTTGAGTGTTGCTATTGAAGTCTCAAGACTCGGACTCGGTCTTGAACTCGGTCTCGAGACCCTGTTTTTATGGTCTTGGTCTTGTCATGGACTTGTGTGCATTTTGACTCGGTCTCGACTCGTTCGGAATTGCATTATGCCCGAGTCCACTCGAGTCCCATCAAAAATATTTAATACATAGAAAATACGTCCCTTTAGGGGCCAAAAATGAAAGTTGTTTCTATGGCTTTTCGTGGCGTCTCATAACTTGAAATAGAAATTTCAAGTTAATCAGACTAGTTTCAATATCACATTGAAATATATTAATTGAGACACTTTGAAACAAACTGAGTTGAATAATTTGAAGATGATTTGATGATTTGCAGTAATATAGCAAGCAACCATTGAATCAAGGTTAAAAATGTATGATTTGTCAAAGTTCATTGCATTGAATCAGTATCACTTTTGTACCTGCACCATTATTGTGATCTTTTTTAGCTTTAGTTGAGCTCTTAAATTTGAAAGTTAAATAAGGTTTCCTTCAGCCATAACTGTGTGTTCCAATACATTAGTTGCGGTAAAGAGATGATAACTTCTGAATGGTAATTTATACATTTTGAAGTTGTTTGGATCACTGTTAATAATTGTGTTTGTTTTATTAATGTGTCAGCTCTGTGGATCAGTAGTTTGATATACTGTGATTGTTTTAGGAATTTACATATTCCCAATCTGCTAAACCACTTTAACACACAACGACATCAAGAATCTGCATATGAAACTCAACAATGACAATCAACAAAAGAAAGCTTCATGCTGCAATGCATGCTGGGTGTGATTGCAGTTGATCTGTTTATCTGAATTATTTAGCAATTTTCACAATTGTTGAGGGTTTTTATGACGAGTGTTGATAAATACAGCTTAAAACTACAACATTTTATGACAGCCTGACAATTTCCATGAGAACAACCCCAACTTTTGTAAAAGCATCTCTGTCTTTCTCAATGCACAAGTGTTTTTAAAACACTAATATACAACCCAGGCGAATTGATTTAACAAAAGGCAAGGTCCAAGAGCCCAACTAAAGCAAACACTGATCACATTAATGCTGATTATTGTGTGTACAAAACTGATGCGATTATCATTATTTTAATGTTTTCTTTGCTACATTATCTTACTGTTTTCAAATCATTCAACTCAGAGTGTCATTTAAATTTATTTCCATGTGAAAATTCGACATGCGACATTTCTTTGGTCAGGGGGAAGTCCTAATTGTAATAAAATACATTAACAACACATACAAATGACATACTATGTGGCCTTTTTTACCCTCAACTAATAATATTTTTAAACTAATATCGGTCTAAGTAAATAAAACACAGTTTATATGTCATGGTATATTTAATGCACTCAATGAGCTCTGTGGCAGATTTATTGTTTCCACCAAACATTTAACATATTCTTGAACATTTCTATAGGTCTTGTCCTAGGACTCGCACTCGACCCTCTCTGGACTTGGTCTTGACTCAGACTCGACCCTCTTTGGACTTGGTCTTGACTCAGACTCGACCCTCTCTGGACTCGGTCTTGACTCAGACTCGACCCTCTCTGGACTCGGTCTTGACTCAGACTCGACCCTCTCTGGACTGGGTCTTGACTCGGACTCAACCCTCTCTGTACCCGGTCTTGACCTGCACTCGACCTTCTCTGGACTCTGTCTTGACTCAGACTCGGTCAGACTTCGGACTCGAATGAGCTGGTCTTGTCTACAACAAAGAATTCTGGGTGTTGCTGTGTGGTTGCACATGCCTCCTGATTGATTCTGTGTGGTTGCTAAGGCGTTCTGAGTGATGCTTCATTGTTGCCTAAAGCATTATGGGTGTTGCTTTGATGTTGCACATGTTGTGAGTGATGCTGTGCGGATACTTAGGCACTCTGGGTGATAATGTGGGGTTGCTAAGGCCATTTGAGGGACGCAGTGTGGTTGCTAGGGTGGTCTGAATGATACTGTGGAATTTCAAGGCATGAGTTCTTGCTTCAGATAAGTGATGGCATTCTTTTAGTTCACTCGTCTTTAGAAACACTGTTTGCTTTCACACTTTCTCACAGGAGTGAAGGGAAATTGAATGTACCGTGGAGAATCCCGTTGAGCGTAACCTGAGAAACATATAGGTGTTGAGAATTCATTTCCCGCTGCTGGGCTTCAGGCAATCAGAGTGATTGCATTTCAAGTGCTGTGAAATCATCACACAGAGAAACATATCACTGAGACACACAGATACGCTGGACAACACTGCCATCTGCTGGACACACAAACAATGAGGATTATAGTTGAATTATTCACAGCTGAATAAGATTTAAAAAGTGTTGATATTTGTTAAATAAGACGTGCTGCTAATCACACAAAAAAGTGTTTTCATTTCAATCTGAAGCTTAAGTTTGCTGGTTGATGGTGGCCAGTAAATACAAATGAAAAACATTTTTTTTTCTAAATGGTTTAATTCAGGTTTATTTTAGAAGTGTTTGTTTTACAATGTTGCATTGTCTCAAAGCAGCTTTAAAGAAAAATAAACGGAAATATAAAATCTATCATACATATGGATTAGAATACATGGTATTTTTTATGTTTATTTTTATTTCATGATTTTTTTATTTTAAAAATGTGTTGTAATTTTTTTTCAGATAATAAGAATAAAAATTAAGTTATTAATAAGTTGTTTTGCTCTTGATTTAAGAATAAGATATATGTACTGGAAAATAAGACACAAATAGTAAGAAATGCATTTTTGCAGAGTGTGCTGAGAGAGAGAGAGAGAGATAAAGAGAGAGAGAAGGGCGAGAGAGAGAGATAGAGAGAGAGAGAAAAAAGGGTGAGAGAGAGAGATAGATAGAGAGAGAAGGGCGAGGGAGAGAGAGAGAGAGAGAGAGAGAGAAGGGTGAGAGAGAGATATAGAGAGAGAGAAAAGGGCGAGAGAGATAGAGAGAGAGAGAAGGTTGAGAGAGAGAGAGGGAGATAAAAAGAGAGAGAAGGGTGAAAGAGAGAGAGAGAGAGAGAGAGAGAGAGAGAGAGAGAGAGAGAGAGAAAAGGGCGAGAGAGATAGAGAGAAGGGTGAGAGAGATAGAGAGAAGGGTGAGAGAGAGAGAAGAGAGAGAGAGAGATAGAGAGAGAGAGAGAGAGAGAGAGAGAGATGGAGAGAGAGATAGAGAAAGAGAGAGGGCGAGAGAGAGAATGTCGAGAGAGAGACTTACTCCATGTAGGCTACTCATCTGTTCTACATCATTTGATTTCGTAACTGTTCTCACAAAACACAGATCAGCCAAACCTCAGAGTTCATCTCACACCCACACACATTTCTGTAGAAGTCTGTAAAACGGGATCAATTTTTCTCCGATCAGAGAACCGAAGATGAAACCCATCAGAGCTGTCAATGACATCAATGAACAGAGCAGACATTATAGATCACTATTGGTGACAGTGTGTCTCAAATCTAAACCTACTGTACAGAAAGAAAACTTCACTTACAGCACATTTAAACAAGCTTAGTATAGTTTTCATCTGAGATCAACATGAAGTTCAGCTCAACACTGCACTTTCTCAGCTTTAGATTCTCAAGATTCTTAGATTTTTCTTCTTGATTTAAACATCAACTTAATCATTTATCTCAAGCGATATATGCCAAAATGTTAAGAAAAATAAACATTGGGAAAGTAAGAAAAATTAAAACTTAATTCAAGTTGGTTTTTCTTTCCCCATTGGCAGATTATTTTAGCTGGTTTTAAACACAAACTTACTTAAATCTAACATTTTCTTTAATAAACCAGAACTAAACATGCAACCGTCTTCATATCACAACCTGGTTTTAAACTCCCTCGTGTGTTTGTTGATGAGCAGATATCTGTGCTTATTTTTTTGCGTTTGCTGTTTACTTTTTATTGAGACACACCGGGTGTAAATGCTGCTTATCAGTCAGTAAAAATCCCACGACCTTCTTCGGTCTTGAAGTTTAAATCTTTTTACACAAATGGCCTGGATTGTTGCCGGTGTCCTGTGACATAATTAAAACCCGGTCAATTATTTCAGGCCGGGCGCTGAAAGTTGATCCGGTGCTGACATCAGATGGAGGCTGTGCTCGGGGAGTATTCCCTATCTATGGGAGGGAGTTCAGGGGCCGGGGGTACATTACATCCTGCAGATGTCCTGATGTTAAGATGAGGATGTTCCTCCGACTCTATTCACATCGTGGGTAGGCTGAAGATTTGGATTCTGACCTCTGTGGAGTCAAAATCGCATTAGTTTCAACTCTGTCTACTTGGCTTCTGGATTTACCCTTCAGTCATGGTACGGATCACATGCACCATCTCCTTCAGCACTGACGACGAGTCGGCCCACGGCTCGCGCAAAGACAGCTTCGACGACCACTACAAGCGGGTGGTGTGGTCAAAGGATGGAGATAATGGGCGATACACAGAGGACCCCGACGAGCTGGACCCATGCGACGGGGTTGAAGACGAGGAGGTGCCCGATATCAGTCTACCCACGTTTTTGGACGGCTGCTCTGTCCACGGTGCCAACCACATCTTTGCGGCGGACAATAAGTTCAGTGTCAGACAGGGGTTGTGGGCGGTTGTCTTCCTGATGGCCGTCTCCATGTTTGTCGTACAGGTGGTCGATCGGGTCATCTATTATCTCCAGTACGATCACGTCACCATGCTGGATGAGCGCAACGCTAAAAACATGACCTACCCTGCCATCACGCTATGTAATTATAATATGATCCGCCGCTCGCAGCTCAGTTACAGCGACCTGCTCTTCATGGGTCCTCTGCTGGGGTACGAGGACAACATGGCCCCTGGGATACCTCTGGCACCGGAACCCGACCGACAGGGCTCTCGATTCAGCCTGGCGGAGTTCTACAACCGCACACGTCACCGCATGGAAGACATGCTGCTCGAGTGCAAGTTTTCAGGGAAGGACTGTGGGCCTGAACAATGGAGAGAGGTGAGATTGTGTTGAGAAAGTTGAGATTGTTTGGAGATCGTGGAAGAGAGGCGAGATTGTGTTGAGAAAGGGTGAGATTGTGTAGAGAATATTGAGAAGAGGTGAGATTGTGTTGAGAAATGGTGAGATTGTTCGGCGAACATCGGAGAGGTGAGATTGTGTAGCGATTATTGAAGAGATGTAAAATTGTGCTGAGAAATGGTGAGATTGTGTTGAGGATGAGATTGTTTTAAGAAATATTTAATCTTTAATGGAGAGAGAGGTGAGATTGTTTGGAGAGAGGCGAGATTGTGTTGAGAAAGGGTGAGATTGTGTAGAGAGTATTAAAAAGAGGTGAGATTGTGTTGAGAAATGGTGAGATTGTTCGGCGAACATTGGAGAGGTGAGATTGTGTAGCGATTATTGAAGAGATGTAAGATTGTGTTGAGAAATAGTGAGATTGTGTTGAGAAAGGGTGAGATTGTGTAGAGAATATTGAAAAGAGGTGAGATTGTGTTGAGAAATGGTGAGATTGTTTGAGAAGTGGTGAGATTGTGTAGAGAATATTGAAAAGAGGTGAGATTGTGTTGAGAAATGGTGAGATTGTTTGAGAAGTGGTGAGATTGTGTAGAGAATATTGAAAAGAGGTGAGATTGTGTTGAGAAATGGTGAGATTGTTCGGCGAACATTGGAGAGTTGAGATTGTGTAGAGATTATTGAAGAGATGTAAGATTGTGTTGAGAAATAGTGAGATTGTGTTGAGAAATGGTAAAATTGTGTTGAGTAGAACATTGGAGAGAGGTGAATTGTATGGAGAACATTGGAGAAAGTTAAGATTGTGTGGAGAAATGTGAGATTATGTGAAGAAAGAGTTGAGATTGTTTGAGAGTGAGATTTAGTGTAGACAAGGAAGATTGTGTTGAGATCATTGGAGAGAGAGAGAGAGAGAGAGAGAGGTGAGGTTGTGTGGGGAACAAAGAGAAAAAGAGAGACTGTGTGGAGAAAGATGAGATTATACGGTTGGAGTTGGAGAAGACTGGAGAAAAGTGAGGTTTGGTAGATAGAGGGGATATTGTGGAGATCACTTATCGTTGTTGTGGTGTTATTGTGAGGGTCATGGACTATATAAACAAGGTGTTTCTGAGGCATCACAGATGATGAAGCGTTCTTCTCTCTTTATCTAACACCAATCAGAAGTCATTTATTCTTAATGTTCAGCATTGCAAATCAAAACCAGCATTGTGTGTTATTTTGAGGATCAGTTTATCACAGTTATTTATCATTGTACCTCTGAAAATAAAACCACAGTTTTGTGTCTGTTCTCATTTGGTGATGTTGAAAATCTTCAGTGTTCCAGTCGGCTCTTTCTCGCTTATGAAACAAGCGCTGGCCGCCTGCGATAGAGACGTTTAGTTTGTTGCTGATCTCAAGGTTTTCTCGCCGGTGTTGTGAGTCAGACTCTTATAAACTTGAGTGAATTATGTTCTGCTTTCCTCTAAAGGCCGAGAATATATTTGCCAAAGTATCGCTTCATAGCCCTTCAGTATATTTATACAAATGCTTGTGGAGATTTAAATGTGTGAGTCTCTGTGCTCTTTATTATCAACCTCAACGAATAATCCGGAGAAACATGTGGATCAGGATTGTCCGTCGATCCACAGTGGAGATTTTTAAAAGCGCAGAGTTTCATGTGGATGTGCCAAACACACGGACAGATTGATTTTCTGGGGCAGAATAGAAGCAGCGGTCACTTCCTGAACCTCCAGTAAACCCCGATCCTTTTTCACCGTCAAAGCAAAGACTCGTGTTTCTCGTCTTCCTCCGGGTCGATATCACCGTCATGTCGTGAAAAGCCTTGTAATGTTGGGTCAGATTAAAGTATGCAGCCTTAAAAGATTTCTTCATGTTTGTGCAAAGTTCTGCATGATTTTGATTTTATTCTTGCTCTTTTATTCTACCTCAGCATCTGCATAGCAACACCCTGGCAACCCCTCGAAAAAAACAGGATCGTTTTATCTGTGAGAGTGTGATGATGTGTTTAATGTGACCTTGAAGATCAGGTTTAAAGAGTCGGAAGCTGTTGACAGAACCTCATGTAATATTAACAAGGCTGTGATTTATATAGCACCTCTCTCTCTCTCTCTCTCTCTCTCGTCCTCTGTTCTTTAACTGTGATGACTTGTACTTATGCATAATTTAAAATGACAAAGAATTAATTTGACTCTGTATATTTTTTAATAAACATCTCAGGTGTTCTGCTGATATAAGCCGTAGTATTATAACCCACTTCAATACATTTTTGTTAAAGTCCCAGTGAAATTTAAAAAGACAGTTCTTCTTTTTTCATGCAATATTGCAGCGTTTATAGTAAATAGCTTATGTGGCTCATTTTCTTTTTAAAATTCATGTAACCTCATAATCTTCAGTTAAAATCTGAAAATGCACTTCCGCCCTGAAATGAGTATCCATCTTAATCAGACGGCTGGGCGGAGCATCCGTTAACTCCTCCCCTTCAGCTGTCAGTCTGCTCGCAGTTTCATTTAAAAATGCTAGAGCTGTTTTTATACATCCAATCAAATCGCAGTGAAAAACTCGCATTATCTCCTTTGAAATTCCTTTTCACTCAGAAATATGTCCGAACGCGGAAATACAAACTATCTCAACTTCCGGTTCAAGAGTACTTTAAGCCTGACGTATCGCAGGACCATATATGGAAGGCCAAACTGTATAGCGTTTCCGGGTCCAAACGCTCAAAAAATGATCAATTTCCAAGTCATGGTTTGCTTTAAACTGCCAACAAAAAACACAATCCTACACTTTGTCTCCACAAAGAAATTCCAGATGTCCAGCAGCGGTTCCTTTTTACATTTTATTAAAATATTGATTTCGGAGAGTCACGTGATTCTGTTAAATTCAGTCTGTTACTTTTGTAGTGTGAACACTAGGGGGCGCCACAACACAGAGGGATTCACACAGGCAGAATTTACTCGATACTCAAAACCTTTATTTTGTTATATTGACCCAAATGTAAAAATCTGTCATTTATTTTCCCTCATGTGGTTGTGAACCTATACATGACTCTTTCAGTGAAACACAAAAGAAGCTATTTTGAGAAATGTAGTGGCTTTGTCTCCATGCAATGATGTTCAATGTTGTTTGATTATCGCGTTCTTCAAAATATCTTCTTAAGAAGCAAGTCAATTAATTGTGAGTTTTGTGTATCATCAGACTATTTTTTACAATGTGGCTCAGTCAAAGTAAAACACCCACACATACGGTGTCATCTACAGAAGAGATGCAAGTTATTTTATAAATGCCTACTGCATTGTTTGCTACTGTAAAGCTTGAGGTGTGCGGATGATGTCCATCGCCAAGGGCAACATGATGAAAGATGCCACAGACCTCCACATGAAACCCGATGTGGAGAACAGATGAGCGTTTAACCCTCCCACGAGTCTCTGAGTCCGAGCGTTCATTCACTCTGTGTTTTCATAGCCGTCTATTAAGGCAGCAGACTTGTTTCAGTGATGCATGCGTGGCATTATTCCAAAGACAATTAACCGACATGCATCTGTTAGCATGTCCTTGAGTCCGGAATGAATCTGTTCTCTCAGAGTCTCCTCTAGATGTCTTTAAGCTCCTGAAAGCCTGTAGATCATGTCATAGTGAGTGCTTAAATGTGTTCGTGACATCAAACCTGCTTTAACTGCGACACACGTCACATCTACAGCTCAAATCTACTGGAGAGAACAGAAACGCATGTTAAAAGTGAAGCTCAGACCTCGGATGGGTTCTCAGACCCTGAACTTCTTCATCTACACATGATGTTATAAAAGTTTTGATTTTGTTACGTGATCACAATTTGTTTGAAATTGCGAGTCGATAGTTAGAGGTGCTCAAGAGTTCTGGAAAGTTTGAACTAAACTCTTAAAAAAGGTACTTTAAAAGGGTTCTTCGTTGACATAGAAGAACCTTTAACATCTGGAGAACCTTTCTCTGCATTGTGTCAAAAAAAGGTTCTTTGAATTATAAATAATCAAGAAAGAGATGGTTCTTTAAAGAGGCTTTGGTTCTACATGGCATCACTGTGAAAAACCTTAGCACCTTTATATTTAAGGGTTTAGAAATGTGAAGCTTACGGTTGTATTAAAGGAATATGAAGTGATATATTCAGTAGATGGAGAGATGAACGTCTGTGGTTAGTGCTGCGCTATTAGACAGGAAATAAATCACAGAGGAAATCAAATAAGAAGAAATTAAAGATCAATTGTTTCTCACTGAAGATCCAAGATAGAAATGAAGAGCAAATGGAAATTTAAACTGGACACTATAAGAAATAAAGATGTTCAAAGGGAAACAATTCTGTCATCATTTACTCACCTTCGACCTGTGACAAATCTGTATGAAGGTCTTTGTTCTGATGTACACACAGAAGGATATTTGGAAGAATGCAGAACAGACAGAATTTGACCCCCGTTGACTCCCATAGTGGGAAAATTACTTTATCATTTTTTTGTTCTGTTGAACACAAAAGAAGACATTTTGAAGGACAACAGTTCTGAGCCACTTTTGGTTACCATTTTTTTTTTCATAATGTCAATGTAAAATCTGTCTGGTTATAAGCATACTTCCAAATATCTTTCTCTGTATTCACCAGAACAAAGACATTTATACAGATTTGCAACAACTGGAAGGTGAGTAAATAATGACAGAATTAAATTTTCTGGGTGAAGTATCCCTTTAAGACCTTTTTGAAACCTTTATTTTTAAGATTATCTGGTATTTGTTGATTAGTTTTAAGGTTAAAATAATATTCAAGGCTGTTGGCTGGAGTTTGGAGTATCACACACGTATACACACATACTTTATATAAGGTCAAGTCTTCTCATTTTCTGGTTTCTCCTGTCGGGTGAGGTTGACATGTCCTGTCTCATTACTCTTGCTCGACATGTGTGTCTGACAACCTCTGTTATCAGTTACACACACACACAGAGAGAGAGAGAGAGAGAGAGAGAGAGAGAGAGAGAATGAGGTCTGTCTAGTCGAGCATTAACAACCGACAATTCACACCGCTGGGAGGAAAAGTAAAGCATTTCAGGTTCGGGTTCATGGACTTTGTGGTATGCAAATCTTTTTCTTAATTAGTGGATTTTTAGTTTCTGTAGTTAGTTACTCGAGACAAAATGCATTCGGTAAAAAAAATGTATCTTCACTTTAGAAATTACAGGATTGACTTGATGAAAATGTTTTTATTTCAACTTAAATATTGGCAAATAATTCAGTCCAAACTTTATATTTTATAAGTGTACGCTCAAAAATCTTTTATTGACAGTGTTTAATGTTTGACATGTTGGCTGTCTTCCAGTTCAGGTGCTATGATGGAATTTCCTGAAATTTGCTCAGTTCTTTTTGACGATCGTCGTTTTTGTTTCTACATCAAAGTTGAACTTTTGTCGTCAGGTTTTTTAAATCAGGAATACATCACAAATAACATTTTAGTCTTTGAAAATAAATAAACTTCAATAACTGCGTTTGTTTCTTTGAGCCGGAATCAAAGGCTAGTTTTTATTTCTGAGATGAAAGGAATCTTAAATAATAATAACTCCTCATGGGACACCTGAAGAGAAGAAGCGTCGAACTCAATTCTGTTTAAATTTCAGACGACTCGCAGCGGATGAGAATATTGTGTCTCAGGGCGAGACTTTGATCTCCACCTGCTTTTATGAAGATTGATGGGAATTCGTTCAAATAAAAAAAACTTGCATTTGAATGTTTCTGAACTCAGTCACATCTAGAGACCAGAATACAATACGCTAGGTCCAGTGTATGAATTTTAGCGGCATCTAGTGGTGAGGTTGCGAATTGCAACCAACGCCTCCCCTCTCCTTTTCAAAGGAGTACGGTTGCTGACACAGAACAAAGATGTCTTAGCGTTTTCGCTTCTTTATCGAAGGAGATAACGTATTTACGAAATGCATTCTGTGGAGCAGTTTGTCCGTTTAGGACTACCGTATAGAATCAACATTGAGAATTCTGCATTGTATGATAGAAATAGCTCATTCTAATGTAATATAAACATATCGGTTCTATATGTAATGTCTTTATACACCTCTGAACACAAAGTTATGTATATTATATTTTTTCTGTCAATAGACCCTCCCCAAAAAATTACACATTGGACCTTTAAAAATCTTGGGTTATTTTAACTAAGTTAATGTTACCCAACAATATAGTTTATGGTGTGCAGCGACCTGGAGGTGTTTTATTATGACTTGGGTCAGTAAGAATCACATTAATGACCATACAGAAGCCAAACACACACACCATCTCTGGCCAAAATATCATAACATCAACTGTTTGATTGAATACACTATACATACTACACACTGAACACTTGTGTGATATCCGTCTGTCATTAAATCTACAGTACCTCATCTCTCTCTCTCTCTCTCTCTCTCTCTCTCTCGGCACAGCTGCAGGTTTCACAAGACATTTGGCAGCGGTGCGCAGGATGATTTAGGCAGCCGTCCAAATGACTACAAAGTACACTAGTTGGGGTGCTGATCTGTAGGTTTAGTATGCACAATGCAGTCAATGCCACTGCACTGCATTACAAGAACGGCGAATGAAAATCTGTAGATTCTTAAAGTCTTTCATGGAGAGCAGTGATATGAATTAGAAAGCAAAAATAGACTTGTAGTGAAGATCCTAGAAATCCCACATGTATGACATATATTATGAACATTTCTTGATTCGTTTTCTGGAAACCAAATGATCTCAAGTGTATTTTTTATGTTCATTTCTAATTCTGTACTTTAATTGCATGTCAACAATCGACTTCTTTGTGTTTTGCTTTTAGGAGAAACTCACTGTAAAGACCTTTTTTTAAAGAATTTTACAGTTTTTTCACAGGTTTTTCTACATATTTTTTAAATACGGTAAAAACTTCAGATTACAGTAAAGCACTGCAAATGTGCAAAAAAAACAACTGAAAAAACATGTAATTTTATGCTGACTTCTTTTTTATTTTACGGCATATTTCTGGCGCTCCTGTTTCCCTAAAATGTCAGTAAAAAAATAATCTCACAGTAAATTTGTGAAAACTGAAGTGAGTTACTACTGTCAAATTACAGAAAAAGACCGCAAATTTACAAGAAAAAAAGGGAAAACGTATTTTACAAGCTCCATTTGTTCTTCTGTGGAAGTTTTTATTCGAGCCGTGAAAGAGCACATGAGTATTCATAATGGCAGTGTTTCTGCGAATCTAGATGGTTTTGAACCAATTAAAGTCGAGTGCTACTCACTTCATGAGCTCTTCAGGAGACGTGCTGACATTCACTTCACTATTTCATGTTCAGATGATCCTAATGGACGCTATTTAAAAGTTTATTTCATAGCATTTCCTATTTCTCCATACATTTATTTAAACTCACCATAAAACGGAAGTTGCGATTGACTTTTTTTCCGTATCGTGACGTATATCCAAGTGAAACGGCTTCTGCAATTAGAAAATAAAAGTTGGGCGGGGCTTTATTTTGCCCATCCCTTTTTGATTGCTTTGTAAATTGGGCCTGGAGGGGAGGGCTAAATAACACCTGGCCATTGGACAGTGAGTATGGTCCTACCTCTCTTTTGTCTCTGACGTCGTGTGGTGAAGAGTTGTGGTTGAGAGGGAGAGAATTAGCTTGATGTTTCTGATTAAAGATTACAAGTGCATATTAATAGTCACTTGAACATGTGTAAAACACTTATTCCTGTTGGATTTATGATTACTTTAAAGAAAAAGCTTGAGGTGCACTAACAAATCAATAAGCTCTGATGTGTGTCCTTGCCGTCTGAATGAAAGGCACTGCGTTGTTGTTCCTTTGTCCGAAATCACTCCAGAACACATCAGGATATTTTAGGCTACAGATTTTTTCCATCGAGTGAGTCACGATTCTGTATGAGGTTTAACTTTCTCAACCTCGCTGACCAAAGAGAAGAATTACTCAACACATACAGTACAGAGCCTTTGATCGATATTAAATTTAACCGTATCAGTTTCATGTATGCGATAAAACACTTTATATTATCCCAGTCGTAACATTGAGTCGAAGATGATGAGGACACACGCATGAATAGAGCCGGAACATCTATAATGAAAGCAATCCTTTTTATGTAACGTTGCCTTGATAAAAGAAACGTACACCAAAACCTTTGAAAAGAATAATTTCAGATAGAAAGTCATGAAAGGGAGAGAGAACAAAAGGTCTCGCTTCTATTTTTCTTAATGCCCCAATAGTTTTCTGTTATTTTAGTATGACTATACACACACAAATCCATTTATAAGATTGCAGGAACTTGGTTCACGTTCATCTCATTTCATGAAACGTTCCAGCAGCTTCTGTATTCTTGGTTAAAGACGACATTAACAGATGAACAGTGTCATGCTTAATTCAGCCGTGTTTCTGGTGATGAATTGATGTTCGGCTGTGTTTTTTGGTGGATGGTAATTATCAGCTGATGTCTCTCAGCGTGAGATGATCTCACAGATGTCTCCAGACCGCACTAGAGTCACTTTCTCTTTCATGATGTCGCTGGCGGGTGCTGTATGAGCTTCAGTCACTGTTCAGCATGTGGGCGGGAAACCAAGAGAACGACAGACTCGTGCGTACACTGTCACTTCTCGTGAGCTTTAACCGTGACCAAAAAACACATGGGTAAGATTTAGCTTCGCTTTTTGTGTGCTCAGGGTTAATGATGTACTTTAAAACAACTCATTTGGGGACTTCTATCGGAGGGGTCTGAACAAATCTTCTTTCTTGTCAGATGTTTTAAATAGGTCAGTGCTGTCCTCTTATTTACAGATTTAATGGAATCCGTTGTGAGGTTTCATCCTTGCCAGACTTAAAAAAGCACATTATTAAAGGTAAATAGGGTGTGACGGGCGGGCCTCATGACCGCTTTACCTGACTAATAAGCTTCAGAATATGTCCACTTATATGAGGCAGAGAGAGAGAGAGAGAGAGAGAGAGAGAGGATGTGTAATTACCGGACTAAATGAAGCACTTAAAATCACTGTGAAGTGTTTGTACTTCGTTTCAGTGTAAAGGTCAGAATGAACGTGTGCTGACGTCACGTGCGCTGATGACACTCGTCTACAGGCATAATAGACGCGCGCTATTCACTGAGAGCTCATAAACAAACTCCGTTTTCACTTGTGTGGTCAGATTGTACACCTATCTTTTTAAAATGATCGACTACTAACGAATAATGCCGAATAAGATGTTTAATATAAAGTCTAACGTTGATACATGACGCGGTGCTTATTCTTAATCATAAATTGTCACATTTTGAAACCGTAGGAAAGTCACTAAAACAAAACACATAAGGGAGTTTCAGTATGAAGTAGTGATAAAAAGGAGTTATTATTGAGTTTTACATTGAAAGATGAGTGAAAGACAGCAGAGGGATGAGCTCGCGCACAGAGGAGGAGAGCGCGCACGGGTACCAGAAGGTTGCGCGCACTCGCCGGAGAATCTCTTCCACAGCACGTGAGAAGACGGAACTTTCTGAAGCGCGCAACAGATTGACCTGAATGATACGGGAGGGCAAAACGGAGTGAAATGACGCGTCCCGCAAAACCTTGCGTTTTGGGACATTGCCTGAGAGGACAAACACGAGACAGCTATATTTCCGTCGTTTTCACGACAGCTTCACATTTCAGTCAATTTCGATGAACCCGCGCGTAAAACGCCCACAGGAGCACACTTGCGCGATGCGTATTCACCCACGCGCGCGTTAACGGGCGTCCTCGGGAGCTAACGCGGTGTCCGACGCTCTCCAAAATGTGCGCGCCGAAAGCGACCCCGTGCGCGGAGGGTTCTTTAAAAGAAGCGGGAAAGCTCTTTTTGAAGCACACGACGTTCCACGGACTCAGGCACGTCTTCCTCGTCGGCTCGTACCCGCGCAGGGTCGCGTGGCTGCTTGCGTTTCTAACGGCGTTGGCGCTCCTCTTCACCTGGTCCTCGAACCGGGTCCGGTACCTGCTCTCGTCGCCGGTGTACACGAAAGCGCATATGGTTTACGCCAAGCGCCTCGTGTTCCCCGCCGTCACCATCTGCAACCAGAACCTCGTCCTGCCGCGACGCATGCAGAAGCCGGACATCTTCAGCGCTGGCACGTGGCTCGGGATCCTCGGGAAGAACCGGCAGGTGGTCGCCGGTGTCCGGGAGGCGCTCGCGGGGAGCGGGAACGCGTCGCTCTGGTCGCCGTTATCGCGCGTACTGGACTTTAACCACTTTCTGCCCCCTCCGCGTGAGTCTCAGCCATCTATGAGGCAGTTACTGGACCGTCTGGGGCATCAGCTGGAGGAGATGCTGATTTACTGCCGCTTTCAAGGCCAGATGTGCGGACCGCGCAACTTCAGCACCGTAAGTGTGTGGACAGCGACGCGTCGAGTAGGGTTCGAGTTCTTTACGATAATGAACCTGGTGGTATTGAAGTAAAAGTGTAGTAAACAAATACAAAAGCATGATTCATTTGGGTAAGAAATCATTTTATTAATTGAAGATTTAGTGTAGGCCTATTGTGTCAGCACCCCAAAGGTCATGGGTTTGAGTCTTGATGAAGTATGTATTTGAATTATGAATAGGAATTTCAAATTTTATGAGTTCCCCATGAAAGAAAAATCAGTTGGTTCTATATTATGTCTCAGTTTTTTCTCCTAGACATGAACACTAAAATACTAAATATTAAAAATGAAAGTATTCAAGGTACACTCTTAAAAATAATGGTCTCTGGCTATGACAGAAGAAACATTTTGGTTCAACAAAGAACCATTCAGCCAAGGGTTCTTTAAAGAACCATCTTTTTCTTTTACCTCAAAGAACCTTTTGTGAAAATGTTAAGGGTTCTTTAAGGGTTCTCTATGGCATGTAATAACCTTTAAAGCACTTTTTAAGAGTGTATGTTCTAGTACAAGGGTCTTCAACTACTCTTTGAGCACCACATTCCACAAGTATAAATAGGATGCGGGCCAGTTTTTACAATATGCTCATTTCTTCTGTTATGTTGCATTTCTGATATTTTTTGCATTTTATTCTGTTTTTGTTGCCGTTACTTATAGGTCATACTGTTTTTTAAAACATGCATGAGAATATTGCATCCAGTATTTGTGGCTTTTCAGTCTATTTAATTAAAAGGGGATATTGTCTTTTTAATTGTATTTTTTATTCCTTAATTCGTTAGTTTACCCAAAAATGAAATTGCTGTTAATTTACCTCCAGTCCCCCAGTACTTCCAAGATGTCGGTGGCATTGCTTTTGCAAGAAGATATTTATGAAGAAATTTGGTTAAATTAATAAAAGTCAAATTAATAAAAGTCAAAGACGCTAAAACATTCAGCATAAAAGTAATCCCTGCCCCTTGTGACTTTAAACTGGCATCTTATAAAACGAATCAATTGGTCTCTGCTAGAAACTGAACGCTTTTATAATAGATATGGCCACATGGGGGGCCCAGCTGACTTCCAAGGGGGGCCTCAAGATGACTAATCATTTAAAATTAGGCCAAATCAGCATTGAAACACATTTTACCAAAATACAAGAAATTTCTTACTATTTTTCCATTTTTATATGGATTTTTAATCTTAAATTCTCATTTTAATTTTAAATGTGTGCAATGGGGCCTTGGAGTATTGTCGAGAACAGTTGGGGTTCCTCAGAGTCAAACATATTGAGAACAGCGTTCTGTTGGTTGTTTGTAAGGTCATTTTATTTGTGTAATTACGTTTGTCATGCGGTAAACAAATACGGTGTCTTACAGGGCACTCAATGATGTGACTCCAGGGATATCAATCATGATATATTGTGTCTCGAGGCCCTCTGCGAGCCCATCTGCAGTCTCCTTGCGTGTACAGCCATTTGGCTCGGTGCTTAATGCACGCGGTGCGTTGCTTTCTGTGTTAAAATTATGATCTGTCGTTTTAAGAGGGCAGTGCCTATGAATATATCTGTTTTTTATTCTGTGATTTCATTGCCGGCAGCACTGATGTGTTTGTCGCTCATATGTTGAAATGTGGTTTTCTTTCCCTGTTCTGTTTGTATGTGATGGAAACAGCGCGCACGTGTGTTTTTACTCTCAGCACTGAGGCGTCAGTGGAGCTTGAAGAAGTCTGTATTTATCAGCCTCCCGGCTCTCCGACTCTCTGCTTTTCTTCAGTCTCTAGCAGGAGATTCATTTTCATGAGCTGTGCTTCAGCGAGCGCTGTGGTCGGTATGGGACGCGTGTGGAGTTAACTGCAGTCAGAGATATCGGCTTCTTGAGTCGTGGGCATGTGTATCATTTCACATGTGGCTCGTTGTGATTGTTGATGGAGTTGGTGAGATGTTATGGGAGAAGAAGGGTGGTGTGGCAGCATCACACATGTGGTTTAAGCAGAGTTACTTCGGGGATTTTATTCTTGGGTGGGTTTAGGATTTGAAGCAAGAGATCACTGTGATGCATCATTGTGAACATTATTACTAAATTGTATATACATGTATCTCCTCTCCCATTTAGTTCCTTCGACTTGATATTTATCTGAAATCAACCAATTACAAAATTAAATTCTCACTGCTGTTTTTGTATTTAGCTTGCATACAAATATTTAAATATTTTCTTTATTTTATTCATTCAAAGGGTGTATTTTCTGTGGGTGCTGGGAAACAGAAATATTTGTGTATGTGTGCACTTGTTTGTTTGTGTGTACTTGTTTAAAGATATTTTGTATGTGTGTGTATTTTGTATATGTCTACTTGTTTGTGTTTTTTTGTGTGTGTGTGTGTTAGTGTTTAGGTGTGTACTTGTTTAAATGTGTGTGTGTGTGTGTGTGTGTGCATTTGTGTATATCAGTGTACGTTCCCAAATCTCACTGCAGTACTGGATCATATTGATAATCGATGAGGATCTTACTGGTCCTGATGCTGAGACCCACCAGAGAGAGAGATTGACAAGACTCTGTCCACCAGAGACCCCTGACAGAGAAATCTTGACCCTCTTTAGCACAACCGTAGCTCTTAAATTGACCGTGTTATCTCATCACAGAGTCTGCTGTCGATGTGGCCGACGGGCAGCCAATGGAGGAAGAGTTATTGATTTTTGAGGAACATCATGTGGCCTGTCTTTGTGCCGGTATCGATCACTGTCACACCGGGACCGCCAAACCCCCAAACAAAAAACACAAATTCGCTTCAGTAAGAAATAACATCTGACTTCATTAGCTGACTTTATACAGATGATTTGCATATTTTAAAAGAAAAACATAATCAAGTGTGTAAGGCTGTGTTCACATTTGAGTTCTCTCTTGACAAGAAAAAGATGACTATGGCATTGTGGTTACAAAGAGCATCCCTTAATGTTCAAAGATAACTTTCTATTTGAATTATAAACAGAGAGCGCCTTTGCAATAACCAAATACATATTTAAAAACTACAATACTAATTTCTCGCTAGAAATGCAATCAAAAGTTATTGAAAGTGAAAATTAAATTTACATTTATAAAAAACGTTCCTCCGTCGTACGCTTCGTATTTTTTTTCAAGCTTGAGCCTTCTCGACCAATCACGTTCCTTGCATTTTGTAATGAAAATGACAGCTCTCTGTCATTGGTTAGCTGAGAAAGGTGCTTGACTTGTTTTGTTTTTTTTGAGAATTTTTCAACTTTTTTTCAACCTCAAAAGATGCTCTGAGCTGCAGAAAAAGCTGGTGCTGGCGTTTTAAAACAGCGCTCTGGAGTTTTTTGAAAACACAGTTTATTCCATGTAAGACAGACACTAGCAATGTCAGAAAAGAAGTCAAGTGTGAACATGGCCTAATTGTGTAAACATGTAGAGCATGGAGGTGTAAAATGAATGTAGATTGTAGAGGTAAAATAATCTGGATTTCATTAAATTTGATGAGAAATGTTTGAGTTCATATTGAGATCTTCACTTTTGATTGCAGACCTTGCAAATCTGAGCTCAGTTTGACACATTGTTGAGATCTCTTCTCAAACTCTACTGACAGACTCTTTTTCTCAAGAGAGACATACATTTAATTTTGTTTTCCAAACCGAAGAGTGAGTTATGAAGCTCTGTGACAGTTTTAACATACAGCTTCGTCCGCGCGGAGTTTGTGTTAGTACCCGGACGGCCCTCAGCCGGTCGTCGTTCAGATCTCAGTGAATAATTCATATCAGAAGGGCCGTCTGTCATCGTCTTGATCTTGATGGGTACTGATGGGTATATCAGTCACGCTCGGGGGACACCGGAGATATGCAAACTCCCACATTAAAGCGAAAGTTAAAAGTGACGTGTCGTCTTTACTTCTGTCTCTGATGCAAATGTAAACAGTGAATTGCTTTTGCGGAGATGCAGACTTGGTTCTGGTGTTTCAGGTCACAAAAACAGCGAGATAGAATCAAACCATGCAATCTCCAAAATCTTTTTTCTTTACTTTCATTCCGGCACACAGGACACTTTTCTGCCGCAAAAATCAAAAAAATTTATATCACAGATGTGCATATTCCAGTATTATATAGCAATATTTTGCAAGAACTGAATTATTATAAAAATTCAAAAAGTTACGTATAGATCACTTTGGAAGATGTAAACAAAGCCGATCCCAAGCCGGTCTAAAATAACTTCCTGTTTCAGTTTTTTAACACTACACAATGGTTGAACAAAACGTAACTGACAGAATGTTTTTAACCGAATCAAATAGTTTAATGCATATCTTAAAGTTTCAATTTTATGGTATATGTCAGATTTAAAAAAATACAACTGAAACCGGAAGTGCTTCTGGACCAGTGTTCAGATCCTGCAAAGTGGTCTATAGACTATAAAGTTTAGGTTGATGCAGATTGCAGAGAGACTTTTGTGGAAGATGATCAATAACCAGAAATAATGTCAAATATGTATGTTGGTTAAATCATTTTTTATTTTTTTAATATATATTTTGCAAACGTGAACCATTATTTTATAAATCAAATTATTTAGCAAATTATTGTAAATCACATTTTTCGTTAATTCCGTGCAGCCCCAAGCTTAAATCATTTTTTCTATATATTCTTTAACAATTTAAATAGATTTTAAGAAAATAAATATCATATCGAATATAGTTTTATTTAGCATGCTATCGCATTTTTCGTTTATATCACACAGCCCTAAAACCGACTCAATATTGGTAAATGTAACATGAAGGAAGATTTATTTTTACTAGGGGTGTCACCGTCTTTAGCGATAACCGTGACATCAAATACTACAATTATCGAGACCGTGTTAATTTTACATATATGTAAATAATTCAACACTTGTTTAAACTTTTGCCATAAGAGCTACATTGGTTACAACTCTCTCTCTTTCTGCCTCACTACAGCAGTATACAGTGCAATTCATTTTTTTTTTAAAGATATTGCAATAATACCGGTATGGTGTATTGTTTCGCTTATGATAACCATTTACACATGATATCATGACTTCCCTTTTTTGGACTGGTTAAATTCGAGACGGACGTTAAAATACTAAAAGCACAACTCTATCACATTGCAGACTGTAAATCACAGCTGTATTTTGATCTTTCCGTCTACAAGAGCATTCGTTCAGTTTTTAAGCGTATGTGATCATGATTTGCATTGAGAATGAGTCGACACGCTTCTCTGTGATCAGATGCGAAAACCGATGAAGACCCGCTGGGACTGTAAAGAGCTTTTAGACTGGGCTCCCTCACAAACTTTTCAAGTGGCTTCATTTGTCATTAAGTACCATTACAAAAAGGCAGAAATGAATAATGAATTATTGATCGAGTTTGTCCTGCTGGAGATGTTTCTCTAGCTCATCACGACTTGAGATGTCTTCCAATACATTCCTTAGACAAAAATCAAGCATTGAAATCTATTTTACAATTGACACAAATATCATTCAGACACAGAGGAGATGTTCATGCTCAGAAGTTACTGTTTGCTCTCCATTTATACTTATAAATGTCAAGAAGAAATATTTGAGATGTCATCTTGGTTTTTTTTCTCATGAGGACGTAAACAATGATTCAATTCCATACTTGAATATAACAGAATATATTCAGACGCATGCGGCGTGTCCCCGACAGTTTGTGATTGGTTTTTGTGAATGTTTTCTGAAGGTTTGTTCTTTCTCCGTGATTCACACAGTAGTTTAATGTCTTCGTTCATTGTGAGATGAAGTCTCTACAGCGCTTCTGCTTCTGTCGACTCTCCTGCCACACAAGGTCAACCGAACCCGAACCAAACGCTTTCCCATTCACCACCGTTACCACAGCAACTCGCTCACGTCTTGGCAACAACCTTGATTCTGTTTGCTGGATGTTTTACATGTTGTTATCTCATCAGGAGCAGATCTCTGGAGGATTTCAGGTTGCGTATGGCTGAATATATTATGGCTCAATATGTTCAGCCTTCTGACCGGATTCAACATATAGCTCAAGATTTAATAGAAATATTTTAAACTAGGTTTTTAATCACAGAAATCATTTTAAACCAAACCTGTATTAAACAGTAAGATAAATCTACATTTAATAGATGCAAGAAATAAGGATGTTGCATTAAAATGATGTTGTTGGTTTGTCTTCTGTTTTTAAGTTTTTATATTCAATATTTTTGTTTTAATTCTATAATTAATTTGTTTTAAATATAATTGTTTTAATTATTTAATTTCTTAAAGTAATTATTTCATATATGTTTTATAAGTAATCCTGTTAATAACTTTTTTTAATAAATAATTAATGTTATCAATATATAAAAAATATGTATAATATGTTTATATAGAAAAAATATATATAAATGAGAATTATTATTTTATTTCATGTAAGTATGTTTTCTTGGTTTCTACAAGTAATTGTTTAAATTAAAACAAAGTTATTCTTTGATATAAGCAGGTTTTTATAAATTATTTTATATGAAATCTCAACAAATATTTTCTGTAATTGTTATTAGCATATTTATTAGCAAGTTTGTTTCGATAAATAATATTTTATAAATACTATTATTTATATATAAATAGTTAATAGGAATGATAATTATAATATATAAATAATACAAATAATGTATTTTAATTTAATATTGTTTTATTGATGATTCTTTAATTCTTCTTAAATTTTCTATAAGAAATTATTTTATATACTTATGTTTTATAAGCAGGTTTTATTAATACTGTAATTAAATTTTTATACAATTTTTTTTACATTTTATAAATAATTATGAGAATTATTTATTTCTATTTCTTATTATATGTTTTATATATGTTATTTAATTTATTTGTTACAAGTAATATTGTATTTATACTATATGTATAGTTTTTTGTTATATTTTTCCAATACTGTTTTTGTTGTTTTTATGTAACACGCTGCTCTTACTGGTCACGCTATTTGTTGACATATTTCACATGCACAGAAGTGTTTGTTGACATTAAGTCATGTACAGATATATGAATCGTGTTCATATAAGCTCTGCATGTTAATGTATTCCACTCGTCTGTGTGTTTTTACAGCACACGAGCCTAAAACCATCACAGATATCTCAGAGAGAAATGAGTTTTTCGAGAAATCTGTGAGACGTGTCTGTTTTCTGTAAGCTTTGATTCTCTGGAGATCTGCCGTTTTCTTATCGCCTTACAAGCTCAGTGAAGAGTTGTCCCGTTTCATTTCCTCCGGTCTGAAGTTTCTCATTTGTCCGTGATGGTAATCGTGTTCCGGAGCGGCGGTACGCATCTCTCTCCTGCTGTCTGTGATCTGATTACACCTCCATTAGATCAGATTCAATTAAGAGAAATGAGATGAGTCGTTCACACGTGCGCTTATTCATCAAACCCTGGAAAAAACAAGATTTCATTCAGAATAATCTTTGTGTCATGATTTATGCCAGAGGTCTGCGTACCTTATAAATAACATAAATAACTCAGATTAGATTTTTCAGATGTGATGAAAATCGTGACTTGGGACTGAGATGCAAAACTGTATTTAATATTTTCGTGACAAGACATGAATCGTATCTGTTCTTGTTTCGACAGATCTTCACCCGCTATGGAAAATGCTACACATTTAACTCCGGTCAAGACGGCCGGGATCTGTTGATCACTATGAAGGGCGGGATGGGGAACGGCCTGGAGTTGATGCTGGACATCCAACAGGACGAGTACCTGCCCGTGTGGGGCGAGACCGGTGAGTCTCACTAACCTCTCCATTGTTTCTCTATTGACTCATCTTCGATGAAGTCTGAGTATATGAGACCTCAGTATATTCTCCGATATTTCTGATCAGCTTCTTCACACCAAGAGTTGTTAAAAACCTCTAAGATTTGAAGGTTAAATTGCGAAAAACAATCGCCGATGGTTCTCCTCATGCATACTGCGAGCTCAAATTCCTCCTGCGCGATTAAACCGAGCGTTTGAACGACCAGCTGAGATCTTCACACATAACATCTGTGGTTTTACTTTCCTGCCGAGACCATTCTCAAGAGAAATGTGATGAAATGATTCCCGTCCACCCATCCGTCTGCGCACATTTACATAAAACCCTGAGGATGTAAGCTGCTTATGAGTACAGTTTAATGTCAATTTCTGGTTGTTAAATTGGCTTTTAGTCTGAATAATATTAAACAGGGTAAACTGAAGTCACTGAGAGTGAGATATTAACATTTATAATGATGTACAGCTCACCGCCGTGACGGATTACATGCAAATCCAGATAATCACAACATGATGCTCTTACAAGCGTCAACACACATAACACGCTCAATTGTTGTTTTTATTTACCTTTATAAGTTTACTTTTCATTAATGATTAAAATATAGATGTGACATATAATCTGTGAATGTTTTATTCACTTTAATCTTTACAGAAATATAAACAAATTATTTATATGACACTATGAAATCCATTTTTTACCCCAAATTCTTTTTTTTCACAGTCAATCTTTTTCTGGGTTCTATTTTCTCATTTTTCTAGTTTTTTTTTTCTTTAGTTTTTTTCAATTGTTTATTTTTCTTTCTTTTTTTTTTCCAGTATGTTTTGTTCACTTTAAGCTTTACAGAGATATAAACAAAAATTACATTACCCTATATCCATTCGATTTTTTCACAATTAAGTTTTTTTTTCATCTTTCTAAAATGTATATTTATGATTTTTATAGATTTTTTTTCGTTAGTTTTCATGGATCCATTTTTTTCTCAATAATTTTTTATAGATTTTTTCTCTGATTCAAATTGCATTTTTATTATAATTTATTTACATTTTTCTTTTTTCAGTTTTAGTTTGTAGTGATTCCAATTTGCCTTTTGTAATTTTTATGAATTTTGTTTTAGTTGTTTAATTTGAATAAAAAGGATCTTATTAATTTCCAAGCGACTCTGTTATTTTGTTTGTTTAATGAGACCACTGCAAAAAAATGCATTCGAAAATAACTTTTTGAAAAGTTTGCTATGCAACAGTTGCCAAATTCCTTTACATTCCTCCCTCTTCCATAAATGCAGTTAAGGGCCAAGAAATGAGAATATCCCATCCAAGATATTAACACTCCAGATTAAAAAAAACACACAAACATACGCAAGAGCGCCGTAAGCAACATCAGCAGTCAAGGCCGGCTGTTTTGAAGGTCGAGATGCTGCGAGGAGAAACACGCTGACCTTTCCTGTAAAGTTCAATTAGTTGTGAGATGCAGACAGATAGACGAGCGCATTACAGCTGCAGACCGCATCACGTGACATGTCACAGGTCTGTAATTGAACGAGAGACCCCGGCGCACCCGTCTCATTTCAACAGCCGCTGTGTTTTCCTGAAGAGATGTGCAGGTGATGTGTTTAGCCTCAGATAAGAAGTGTCTGCTTCACTGGGGCGTGTGCTTGGAATAGTGATCAAATAAATTCGAGACACAGCCATATAAAAACGATTAACATTTTTATTTTTATAAATAAAACGCATCTTATATTTGACCAGTGATAAGTCTCCATTTCTATGTGTGCACCTGTCGGATGCACATGAAGACACCTCGAGAATTTATTCCTGTCATTCTTACAATTGAAATCAGGTCACAGCGCAGTTTGTCATGAAGTGCATTAAATCCTCAGACTGTTGGCGAGATGATGATGATGAATGATGCTGTCAAACTGTGACCTCAATCTTTCTCTGAACCGGTGATGATCTGCTCATAAACTCGTATAGCAGATTTATTTATGAGCTCGTTGTGTCCCGTCCGTCTTCAACCACAGATAAAACTTACACCTGAATCGTTCTTCAGTGGAACACAAAAGGCGATATTTTGAGAAATGTCTCGCTGGTTTTGTGTTCATACAATGGGGTTTTGGGGTTTCATTTGGGCTCCGTTGAGAGTCGAGCGTGCAGTGGAAGAGTGTCGCGTCTGGCAGCGTGTCAGGACAGTAATGTGTTGTGATTTAAGGTGTTAAAATGATGCCGGGCTGATGTCAAATACAGACTGAAATCTGTGTTAATGCACTCGAGCGTGTTTGCTCAGTCGTCCAGAAAGAGAGAGAGCTTCAGGATAACAGCCGCTTCTCTCTGTCAAATATGACACATTTATTCAACAGAGTTTCAGACTCGGAAAGTTAACTTTTAGGTGGAAAGATCTCATGCACTCTTAAAAAAGGTTCTTCTATTTCATCGCTGTGAAAAACCTTTTAAGCACCTTTACTTTTTAAGAGTTTGATGACCTGAGCTGTATTCAGAGAACAGAATACCATTAAAACCATAGCGACCTGTAATGAGCATCCGTGTTTTTGTCTCTGCAGACGAAACGTCATTCGAGGCCGGGATTAAAGTTCAGCTCCACACGCAGGACGAGCCGCCCTTCATCGATCAGCTGGGATTCGGTGTGGCTCCCGGATTCCAGACGTTCGTGTCCTGTCAGGAACAGAGGGTACACACCCATCCACCCAACCAACCACACACTGCATGCAAAACTATAAAGAAATGATCATAATGTGATGTGATGTGCACAAAATGATTATTACTTAAAATACTATACACACAAAACATAAACGACTCAGCAAATGAAATCAGATCGTATATCACCCAAAATCAAAAAGATAATTTTGACATTGTCATGAGTCTAATGTGGAAAATTCTCACTAGTGTCATGTAGAATAAATAATAAATTGTTTAAATTGTAAAGTATGAATTACATACAATCTATGTACATTGTAAAAACGTAATTTTACAGACAGTTCCTGTTATTTTTTACAGATTTTCCATGTACAATGTAAAAACTTTAATTTTATATAATGTATACGTTTTTTTACAGATTTTTCATTTATTTTTTAAATACTGTAAAAAAAACTTAAAAACTACAGAAAAACTGCAGATTTACAAGAAAACAGGGCAATTTAATTGTACGTAATTAACTGTTTTTTACAGATTTTTTATGTATTTTTGAAATACGGTAAAAATTACAGAAAAACTTCAGATATACAAGAAAACAGGGAAAACCTAATTTTACGGGAAAAAATTAAAGTGGATGTAAAAAAATATATGGTTATGTTTTGGCATACAGACTTTTCACAGACTGTGCTCATTTCTATAAGTCAAAATGTGAACCAAAACAAAAACATTCCATTGCAACAATGAGAATAATGAGACTGATGCAAAATTAGAAGCAATACATCTTAATAGTACTTTATTTAAACTATATTTCATATTTTTGTTCAAAAATTGGCTAAAATATGATCTAAATGTGTTTTTGTGAGACTCAACTGGGAAAACAAATACTCGCGGTTGGTTTTGTACAAAGTCAAGTGAGCTGTCTACAAGAGACGTATTTTCAGGTCGCCTATGTTGGCAGTTCTTTGGATACTAAAGGAACCCGCGTGACATTCTTATACAGAACATAAAAGTTGAAAAGATTTATTTAACATTTATTTTGAGTTTGATGAGAGAATGATGCTCTGGTTATATTTCACACTCAAAGTGGATCTGATATCATGACAGAGTCATTTTTTGGGGTGTATTGATTCTGATGCGGCTATATTTCTTTAAGGGTTATTAAAGTTTATCAGTGGCATTGTGGGATACATTGAAAGTCACAGTTGACATTTATGTGATGTGTTATAGTGTTATGTGATGTTTGTGCGATGCTGATAGTGATGTGTCTTCAGCTCAAGGGAGACTACATCTAAAGACGAGAGATTTCTTTGATTCTCCAAATTCATACACAGACTGTGTGTGTGTGGGCGATACGCACACACACACACACACACACGCACGCATGAATTGATGCATGAGAGAATGTGAAATATATCACTGTTTATTCACTGTGTGTGTTTGTGTTGTAGTTGACGTTTCTTCCTCCGCCGTGGGGCGACTGTAAATCATCAGCTATGGATTCAGATTTCTACAGCTCGTACAGCATTACGGCCTGCCGCATTGACTGCGAGACGCGTTATCTGGTGGAGAACTGCAACTGCCGCATGGTGCACATGCCCGGTACACACACACACGCACACTTCACAGTTATAATCTCTAATGTGAGCTGCTTCTGGGCTCTTGTGTTTCTCTCATGAGATGCATTCATGCTTGAGGTTTCTACTTCTGTGGTGTGTTGTCGATTATTTAACATGGCTTTTTAAGATGGCTTTTTGACATAAGAATTAAACATATTTCTTATATTAAATATGTTTACACGGACGATTCACCGGGAGCGGGTAAAAATCACGTGTAATATGTGATGATACAAGTAGGTTGTGATGTTAAAGATGCAATTAATTAAAATCACATTTTTAACCCGTGCTTTTGTTATGTAAGAGGGAATAGTATTCATGCGAACATCCTGTATGTGTCAGAACTAAAAACGCCCTTGTTACTGAGATTACATCTGTTATTGACACCAGGCCTTGTGAGCGCCAGGTTCTGGAATGCACATATCTATGACAACATTGATATGTTGAACACAGAAAAATATCAATGACTACTTCTCTTGCCCCGAACCAGATAGAGCGAGCAATAAACAAAAATGCCGTTAAAGTTTGCTAAATATTAAACCTTCCTTCAGATTCCGACATAAGTAATGCGGCGTTAAAGTTTATTTTAAAAGATGTTCCAGCTCATGTGGGAAAAACAAGGAGCGTTTCTTAGTTTAATTTCTCCAAAGATTCCTTCGTGAACAAGGCACAGGTCGACACTGAATTTATGGAGAGTTTAAAAGTAAAAAGCAGTGCCGATAGGAATGGTGCAGCAATCTTATGTGAGTAAAAAAAGTTGTACTATGCGTCACTATTGCTTAGTTAGAGATCGCTTGATGTGTCCTGAAAACTATTCTCACGAGATGAGTATTACCTGGGGACCTCTAGTCATTTGTGTTAATTGCAGAGGTTGTCTGTGATCTTAAGCCCGTGCGAATCGCCATCTATGTGATTTGGTGAGCTCATATATCATTTTTCAAGGTTTTATCCACAGTTTGTGAATAATGGAGACTGTTTTGAAGTGTTTTGGTATTATTTTGGGTGCTTGGTGATATCCATAAGTTACCTGGAGTTTCCCGTTTGTTTGTTTATCATGGAAACTCTCGTAACATATGAGACGGTGATCATTCTGGTTCGCGATCACTGGTCTCAAATGCTGAAAGGTACGGTCATATATCATTAAACGCAATACAACTATAGGCTATACAAACTATACGCAAAGCCTTCATCAGATCTGGGAAATAAGTCAGTCGATTTGAGTAAAATCTTCCCGTGCGAATGCGTCAGATGAAATTCTGATGTGGGGATTTATGAATCACAGGAGGTCTCCAGATAATACTGATGCCGTGTGAAAACTGTGAATGGTGCTAATGTGTAACCTAACGTTACGTCTCTAACCAAATTCACAGAAGGCTTCAACTACGCAAACTGTTATCCAATCAAAGCAGTGGGTGTTTACTTCCAAGTTTCTTTAATGCGGCACGCCCATTAAAACCGAGCGTTTGCAGGGCTGGCCTCAAAACCTGTGTAGAAAGCCTATTACTAATTGATTTTGATGTTTTTGGATGTAAAAACTACCTGAACATCATAAGTAGACCACATATAACAGTAGAAAACGTTTAACAATACCACTTCATCGCACCTTTAAATGAATCGCGATACATTTTGCTTAAAAGATAAAAAATCTTTAAGCCCCCCTGGGGGTCCTCAGACCCCCGTTGGAAAACCCCTGGTTTACAAGACTAGTCCCATCTGAAAAGGGGTTAAGTCTTAAATTGTTTATATTTAAGAGCTTTTTCTATCATACATTTGTTTTAAATAAATGAAAAAAGAAATGTGCCGCACACAAAAATCGTGACATCAGTGTCTTGAGTCATATTTGCACCAGGAGCAACAGGAGTATAAGTAAGTAAATCAGTTTAATAATAGTCATTAAATTCAAAAACCTTTATTGGCATCACAAAAGTCAATTTTGCATTGGCATTAACACGACAGCATTAACACGACAGAGAAAATGAATTACAACCATTGAGAAAGTCTCTCTCGCTCTCTCTCATTCAATTTAATGTTAGTTTTTATTAGCATGGTTGTGTTTAGTTATAATATTGCCAATCACAATAACAACAAACTATAATGTGCTATTGGAGTAAAATAAAATATAAACAAAATAATCAAAATGTAATATAAATATAATACAATTTTTAAATATAAAAATTAAATTGTAACATTATGAAGAACAATAAGAGTAAGAAAATTCTTAATGTGTAGATGAATGCAGTCTCTCTCTCTCTCTCTCTCTCTGCAGTGCTGAATGAATGTAATGAATTTAAAGAGCTTGTTAGTTTTTATAAGGAGGTTGAGAGCAGATTAGAGCATCGTGATGGACAGACACACACTTTAATTACCGGACAGACGCTGTCCGTTCTCTCTCACCAAAACATAGAACATTGTGTTCCTCACTCGCTCGCTCACACCTTCTGTTTTACAAACCAGGTCTTCTCTTCATGCGTGAACCTGCAACATGTGAATAAAAGCGCAGCATTGAGATTTGTGGCCTTGTGGCATTATTCTAATGACAATGAAGCTCATTTCTCATTACCGTAATGAGTTTTGAGGACCCTTTTACGTTCGAGGATGTTTCGTTCACTTGAATCTCATTAGAGTAATGCAATAAAAAATCCTCTTGTCCAGACACAATGTCCTATTAATGAAATGTTCAGTCCAAATCATGTAACAATGCCTACAGTTAATGTAATGCATTACAGGAATGAGACTGACGGTTGATGGAAATGAACATAACGGTATTAAAAGTTCAAGCTAAACATCTGAACGGTCATGAGGATTGGGAATAAAATTGTGATTGTGATGAAAATAGTGTCAATTAAGAAAGCAAGCCAAATTTTTATTTTGAAGCGTTCTATACCGTTAGAAGTGAAGTCACAGAGATGTTTTTCTGTTCGTCTCTCTCTTCAGGAGACGCTCCGTACTGCACACCGGAGCAGTATAAAGAGTGCGCCGATCCGGCTCTAGGTGAGAGAAAACTCCCATCATTCCTCTCCATCTCATCCGCTCCTCATTCCACACGTCTGAACCTCAGGTCATGATGGGACAGCTTGATTTATGACCCCGCGAAACATTTCATCATCATCTGCTGCTCCACCTCACTGTTCATTTCACTTCCTCACACAGACGGTTTTCACCCGAAAGGGTTAATTCACCCAATGCCGTGTTTGCGTTATGAACGCTAAATGTTGCGAAATCTATATAAGCATGCACACCAATGAATTATGTGAAATTGAAATGCATTTTGATTGGCTGAACTGTGCTATTGTCTTCACTTCAGAACGTTATTAAAGTGTTTTTGGTGGTCTGTAGATTTTCTGGTGGAGAGAGACAACACGTACTGCGTGTGCGAAACGCCCTGTAACAGCACTCGATACAGCAAAGAGCTTTCTTTCGTCAAGATCCCCAGCAAAGCCTCCGCTAAATATCTGGCAAAGAAGTACAACAAAACCGAGCAGTACATCGCGTGAGTATCTGACTCAATGTTTGCCTGTTTTCTTTTGTCGCTAAATGTGAACGTGGAACACAAAGCCTGACATAAGGGTCAAGTTTTGTAAATTGAGATTTGTACATTACCGACTATTTTTGTTCGTGATTTTGGGTTAGGAGTCAGACTTAAAAGAACGTTTTTTTATATTTGCGGTGGAATTGACCAAATATCTTAATTGAACATGATCTTTACTTAATATCCTTTTGATTTTTGGCATAAAGGGAAAATTGATCATTTTGACCCATACAGTGTATTTTTGGCTATTATTACTACTTCTGACTGGTTTTGTGGCCGGGATCACAAACGTAAATGTTGGATATAGTGTCATGAGCAAGTGCAACAAGCAAGTTGATTGGATACTTGGTTTTGGCTTCTCGGCCCACGTTGAATTCACATTGGACTCCATACACCCCCTTAAGGGTTTTGGGCTTGTTTAAAGATTGTGTGAAACACTGTCACAACTTGATTTAGTTTAGTATTGCTCTACTGTGTGAGAGAAACAAGATATTTAATGAGAAAAGTGGGAATCTACTGGGGCTTAAAGGAAATTAGGTTGGAGATTTGGACAGTCCCAACCGTTGGGTTAAAATGAGCCTAGGGTGAGTGGTTACAACCCATTGTTGTCTCAAATATGGACATTTTTTAGATGCGATTAAACCAACAGTTGGGTTTGTCCATATTTAATCTAGCCAATAGTTCGAATAATTTTACAGTTTTGGGGCGTTATGACGTCAGCCAAAAAGAAAAGTTCTTTCAGAGGTGATGTTTTTCCATTGTTAAATGTTAATATTGATGTAACATTGGGTTTTAGCTGTGTTGTTGTTATCAATAAGAACTTGTCACGTGACATTTGGTGAGGACTGAATGATTTGGATGTTCTGATGTTCTTTAACATTTACATTTAGTCATTTGGCAGACGCTTTTATCCAAAGCGATTTACAGTGCACTTATTACAGGGACTATCCACCTGGAGCAACATGGAGTAAAGTGTCTTGCTCAAGGACACACTGGTGGTGGCTGCTGGGATCAAATCAGCAACCTTTTGATTACCAGTTCAGTGGTTTAACCCACTAGAACACCATCTCCACTTTAACATCAACAGCGAGGTGGAGTTTGTGTTTGTGTGTTTGGTGATGCTTGTTTCACTTCAGTTGTTTAACAGCTCAACAGTAATGAAGCTGATCTTTCATCTGCCCTCAAACCTCAACCAACACCACAAGCTCGCAACACATCACTGAACTGACAAACACGGAGTATGTCAGAAAATATCTACAACAACAACAGCCTCATTGAGTTTCACACTTAAACAAGAAAGAGCAAAGAGTGTTTGTGTATAACTGCTGACTGTTTACAAGATCATTGAACATTTACATAGCAAAACAAAACCAAAAAAAAGCATTTCTGAGTAGTTTTCTCTAGCTTTCCTGTACAAATATCAAAACGTTTGTAAATCATGCAAAATGTTAATATTGAGTCTTGTTTTCTGAAAAACGTTAAGTGATGTTATTCTTACATAAAAAAAGAAAAAGAAAAACCATCCGTCATAAGAAGAATAGTCCTGTTTTCTCTTTGAATTTGTCCATTTTTCTTACCTCATTGACTGATTTTCTATTGTTTTATGCGAAAAGATTCTTAAATATGGAAGTGAATCACACCCGGCTTGTGTTTCTAGCCGTGTTTCTAAAGCAGATACGAGTTTCACAGGAGATAGATACTGTTTTCTCATTCACTTGACATCAGTCTTTCATCACTAGTCGTTTAGAGAAACATTATTCCTGTGTTTGCACGCACGTGAAATAACCGCTGATGTCATCTTCAGCTTCATCACACTCTTAATCATACATTCATCCAGGACAAAACCGCGACTTTCACACTCCATCTGTACACAATAAAGAGAGATAATTATTCCTTACTGAAACCATACCTGTATGATGAATGTCTTAGATTGTGATTTTAATACGTTAACTACATGATGCAGAACTTAAGAGATTCACACCAAACATTCACTCATCTTTCTTCTGTCCTTTAGAGACAACATCTTGGTTCTGGACATCTTCTTTGAGGCTCTGAACTACGAGACCATCGAGCAGAAGGCAGCGTACGAGTTGGCCGGTCTTCTGGGTGAGTGAACTGAACTGTTCAAATCCAGACCGATTTGCTGCTGAATCCTTTCGAGTCATTTGTTCTTCGTATGGTTTGTTTCAGGTGACATCGGTGGACAGATGGGATTGTTCATTGGTGCGAGTATCCTCACCGTACTGGAGCTCTTTGACTATCTGTATGAGGTAAGATCTTCAGATCTCAGATCAGTATTCTGGAATTCTCCCAGTGTAAATGTATTATCACCCTTCAAAGCTTCGCTCAGGGTTTGATTTCTTCTGATATATGAATACCCTAAAGTGAAAGAAATCAAATGACGTGTTGATTGAGAACATTGTGTTTCAGGACTGTGGGATAACAGCAGTTGTGTGTGACTCGATTGGGTTTGTTTAGATGAGAAGCTTCAGGCGTTAGAAAGTGATGATTTGTGTGCGCGGGCATCAGTCATTAACATCTTTATTTCTCATCCATACGCCTCATTCTCCTCCAGCCAATATGAATTATGAAGTTTTATTGCAGTAGCTTTCGGCTTTTTGACAATATTTGGTACTTTCGATATTTGCATATAAGTTCGTACAGGCGTTGTAGAATCTTGAAAAGTGTTTTTTGTGTGTGTTTAGTACCAAACAGAATCTGCTTTTGCAGATAATCTTCTTGAGAATAAAGTGAAATTACACATATTGTTTAGTACATTTTTATGTTTTCTTCTGTTTTAACTAGATGTGCACCGATATATCGGCCAACAATTGGTATCGGTTGATAAGTGATTTTACAATACAATGAATTTGTGCTGTGTACATAGAAAATGTTAAGAAACATCACCAGTTTGATGATCAATAATAATAGTATGGATGCACCGATACAAAATGTCTACACCGATAGGTGATTATAATCTGTCGTTATCGATTCTGAAGGTTGAATGAATGTTACTTAACTTTCTGATTTTTATTAATATAATGACTATTAACTTTGAACATTAAGCTGATGATGTTTCTTAACATTTTCTATATACAGAGCACAAATTCATTGTATTATCTTGTCCAATTTTGATTGACAGGATATATCGGCCATGATCAAAAACTGCTTTTATTGAGCGTTACCGATTATTGGGCCGATATATCGGTGCATCTCTGATAAATTTTCTTTATATGAACATTATGAAATTTAAGATATATAAATTGTCTCCAGAATCAGTATAAATATCAGCAGATATTACTCTGAATAATCGGTATCGGTGGATACATTTTCGATTCTGATGATTGAATGAATATTTCCTAACTTTCTAAATGTTATTAATATAATTATAATTAATATTGAACATCAAACTGGTGATTTTCTACAGTATATACAGAGCACAAATTCCTTGTATTTTCTTGTCCTCTTTTGATTGACAGGATATATCGGCCTTGATCAAAAACTGCTTTTATTGCCCAATGCCGATATATCGGAAGATCTTCAATCAATTTTCTTTATATGATTTAATAACATTAAGAAAGATAAGAAATATAATTCTATCTCCAGAATCAGTATTAGCATCAGCATATATCACTCTGAATAATCTGTATCGGTGGATACCTTTTTTTCCTCTACATCTCTAGTATTAAGTCGTTGGGTGTGATGAGAATATAGGGAGTCTGTGAAATATCAGCAGTCTGCAGAAGAAACTATCAGTGTGTTCATTTTATGAATGTGTGATGTATAACTGGAGCAGAACGCTGAGACAGCGAGAACTGTTTTGTCTTATCTGTTTTCTTCAGCTGCTAGTGGACTGTCTCTTTTATTCATAACCGCTCCTTTAATGAATGTTAAAAGAAGTCCTGAGTCCACACAAACACCTCTGCCCTGTTCACACATATACATAGATATACACATATATATATATATATATATATATATATATACACAGATACATAGATGCCTTATTAGTGTCTGTTTCATAACATGTGTGTATTATACAAGCAGAAGTGAAGTGACGTCTGTTTTATACGGTGCAGTGTGAACACGCTCTTATATTGATTCATCTCTCCAAACCAAACACTTCCAGGAAAACGTGGTTTACAGGTCTGAATGTCTTTTCCCAGAAATCCATGTTTATGGGAAAATATAAATAGCTGCATCGATTCAGTGTAATGTTGATAAATGGAAGTTGTGCGTTGGGTGAGATGAGGACACACAGATGGATCAAACTGTCAGATCCAGCAACAGAAGCGAAGCAGAAATACTGTCAGTTTCAGCTCGTGTGTTTGTTAGCCGGTTGACTTAAACATGACAGCTGTTAGACAATAACAAGCCATGTATCATCCTGAAGCACGAGTTGAGCGCCTCCCGTGGGACTAACTGGAGAAAATTCCCCGCTCTGTTATAATGTATTGTTTCTGTCTGTCTCTGCTTGTTTCACACAGTCAGGTTGAGAAATGTTCATTCACAGTGTGTGTTTTAACTTGAGTTGAAAAAACAACCATGTTTAGGGGTTTGTCTCAGATGTGGCTTTGTTTTGTCTCTTCTCAGGTGATCAAGTTTAAATTTTGTCGCTGCAAGAACAAAAAGCAGAGGGCCAATAACAACGAGAGAGGAGCTGTTCTCAGCCTGGACGATGTAAAGCATCACGTTAGTAACTATCACACCACTGTCTGTGTATATGCACTAAAACCTAATATTACTGTGTGTAAACACTACTCTTTAAAAGTCACTCCAGTGAAATGTTTCTCTTGAATAACAAACATTTTGATCTGATTGTGTTTACTTAAAATGAGTTTTGTAGACAAACATAAAATTGCGCGTATGTATTTGTTTTTTTATTCCAAAATAGATATACATCCATCTATCTGTCCTTATAAATGCCTCCAAATCTATACATCAGTATCTATCCTTAAACATCTATTTATCTATCTAAACATCTATTGATATACAACTATAATTCTGTATCATCAATCTCTATCTATTTGTATACGTCTATATCTATACATCTGTATCTATCTATATCCTATATATCTATATAAGTTTGTATTTATATATATATACACAGTTTACACACAATTTTATATTTGTCTGTCTATCTATCAATCTCAATCTATATGTCAATACCTATACATCTCTATCTATCTTTGTGTCTATTTCTATATCCATAATTCTATATCATTTATCTCTATCTATACATCTAAATCTTAACATATGTATTTATCTATATATCCGTATCCATCAATATCCATTCTTGTATATATGGCCGTATCCATAATTCTATATTGATATTTCTATTTCCGTCTAAAATCTCTATACATCTATATATATATACATACAGTTGATTTGTATACATCTATACATCTATATCTATACATCTGTATCTATCTATGTGTCTATATCTATACATCTACAGTATATCAATTCTGTATTTATACATGCAGTACATATATCCATCATTTATGTTCGTCTGTCTATCCATTGATCTCAATCTATACATCTATATCTATAGATCTAGATCTATTTATCCTTTTTTTCAGGCTCCCTGTGACAACCTTCGTACCCCATCGACTTACACAGGCAACATGCTACCTCATCATCCCGGTCAGGGTAACTTCGAAGACTTCACCTGTTGAGAAACACAAGAGCGTCCGTGTGATGGAGATCAGAACATCAGAGCATCACAGACCCATCACGACCATTACAAAACACGCGGAACCGAACAACACGGGAAGAAAAACACGTAACCAATTCTGCGTATATATTCACATGAAAATGTGCCAAACTTTTTCGCGGAACCTGCAAAGGAAATACTGCCTCAAAACTCCCGGAAGCCTCGTGACGGTGGATCTTCTGACGAGGACTTTCTTGTATCGTGACTCGGACATCGAATCAGCCTCTCACAGCTGGACCCTGATGCCTTTGTGTACATAGCGACTGTTCTAAACTGTTCTCAGATCAGCGGCTTACGTAGATCAGTAGATAAATATAGCGCTTAACTCACTGTATGTAGCCTCATGATAGTCTCACTCATTCAGTATCTCATGAGAATGTAAATCTTCTGAATGGAGAGTTCAGATTCAGCCGTTCTGATTTCATCCTGTAAATGCATGCTGATCGTCCTGTGCATGGTTTTATTTTGATCAACATTTCATCATCATTATTATTAATATCGCCAGTTTGCCACCATTATAAACAGGCTTAAGAAGACGCCATAATTGAGTTTGCGTGTGTGGATACAATTTCTCTAAATGACTGTAACATGATGAGACAACAACACCATATATGAAGAGTCTTTAGAAGAAAATACAGTTGAAACACAACGAGAATAAGCTCTTCAGTTTTCTCTCTTGGTTGTTTTATTTGGAGACAAACTTGGACTTGCATAATATCAACATATGAGCAGCATCTAAATTGTAAAAATGTATCTGATGTAGAAGGATGTGCGAATGTTTACAAATCTCATTTATGTTCTTAGAATGTTGAAATAGATTTTATTGACATTGAATGATACATCTGAGAGACAGATTTGTTAAGTGTGTACTGAGTGTGTTTCCAAACAAAGGTATACTAAACAGGTGTGTGTGCGCACCTTCATTTATGTGTAATTGTTTGAAAGTTTATTTGTTGTGTATGCGCGCACATTCATTTGTGTGTGTTTGGGTGAAGATGTTTGCACGTACATATGTGTGTGTGTGTGTGTGTGTGTGGGTGTGTTCAGTTGTGTATGATTGTGTGAAAGTTTATTTGTTGTGTGTGTGTGCACATTCATGTGTGTGTGTTTGGGTGAAGATGTTTGCACGTATGTGGGTGTACATTTGTGAATGATTGTGTGAAAGTTTATTTGTTGTGTGTGTGTGCACATTCATTTGTGTGTGTTTGGGTGAAGATGTTTGCACGTATGTGCGTGTTCATTTGTTTATGATTGTGTGAAAGTTTATTTGTTGTGTGTGTGCACATTCATTTGTGTGTGTGTGGGTGAAGATATTTGCACCTATGTGTGTGTTCATTTGTGTATGATTTTGTTAAAGTTTATTTGTTGTGTGTGTGTGCACATTCATTTGTGTGTGTTTGGGTGAAGATATTTGCATGTATGTGTGTGTTCAGTTGTGTATGATTGTGTGAAAGTTTATTTGTTTTGTGTGTGTGCACATTCATTTGTGTGTGTTTGGGTGAAGATGTTTGCACGTATGTGGGTGTACATTTGTGAATGATTGTGTGAAAGTTTATTTGTTTTGTGTGTGTGCACATTCATTTGTGTGTGTTTGGGTGAAGATGTTTGCACGTATGTGGGTGTACATTTGTGAATGATTGTGTGAAACTTTATTTGTTGTGTGTGTGTGCCACATTCATTTGTGTGTGTTTGGATGAAGATGTTTGCACGTATGTGGGTGTTCATTTGTGTATGATTGTGTGAAACTTTATTTGTTCTGTGTGTGTGCATTCATTTGTGTGTGTTTGGGTGAAGATATTTGCACGTATGTGTGTGTTCATTTGTGTATGATTGTGTGAAACTTTATTTGTTCTGTGTGTGTGCATTCATTTGTGTGTGTTTGGGTGAAGATGTTTGGACATATGTGTGTGTTCATTTGTGTATGATTGTGTGAAAGTTTATTTGTTTTGTGTGTGTGCACATTCATTTGTGTGTGTTTGGGTGAAGATGTTTGCATGTATGTGTATTTGTGTGTGTGTTCATTTGTGTGAAATTGTGTGAAAGTTTATATGTTGTGTGCATGCACATTAACACATTCTTTGTGTAAAGATGTTTGCACGTATGTGTGTTTTGGGGTCTGTGAAGGTGTGTATGTGCACATGTGTTTAGATTTATCTGTGCACACATACATGTGTTTGGATGAAGGTGTGTGTGTGCGTGTGTGTGTGTGTGCATGTGTGTGTGTGCGTGGGTGTGTGCGTGGGTGGTTCAGTCGTCTGGTTCGACTGCTGTTTTCTGTCATCATTTGAATTCTGCTCATGAACGTGAGCTGTTGATTGTTTATTTGACTTTTGTCTTGCAGCGACATATTTGTCAGCATCATATCAAAGCACAACGACCGCTGATATGTAAAGGAAATCGAATGATCAAATATTATTATCTGTGTTATTATCATTATATTCAGCTGATTCATAATACTACGTTTAGATCTTTTGTTGTTGTTTTTACGACAAACACACATATTGCCTGATCGTCCGTCAGCATCTGCAGATAATAGGCTGTTCTATTTATCTATGAAGATATAATAAATATCATTCAGAATTTTACAAGCGTCTCACTCATACTTCTTCAACTTTGATGTTGGCCGATTCATGTCCACAGAAAACTCTTTTAGATTAACAGCAGCAGCTGTGATTCATTTTCAACCTACGTAATTTAACATGAAGGATGATATATAAATACACATATAAAACATGAGCCGATCTTAATAACCCTGATGTACGGTACTTAACCTTGATCAAGTACATACTTGTAGTGTGTGTATGCATTAGTGTGCAGAGTGGTATACAGTAACAACTGAGATCTACAGTATATACTTGAAAATAAAGGTCCATAAAATGTTCCATAAAGAACCTTTAACGTCCACACAACCTTTCTAATGCAGAAGAGCTTTTTCTGATGGAAAATGGTTCTCTAGACTAGAATACGACAAATTATCACTTTTAATGTTTCGTGTGTAACAGCTGTCATATCACTATCACAATAATCACTATGTGTGTCGGATGATGATGTCATTAAACCCTCATGTTTTCCTCAAAATGAGTCACAGATGGTGTCACGAATTGACCTTCCATTACAGGTTATTATTTCTAAACTGGATGTACATTAGGATCTTTTGTGAGGGATTATGTTTAGGCCAGATTTATTACGAACCCTAAGAAAGTCGTGTTTTGTTGCCAAATATATCATTTTAATGACTCCTTCTCAGTCAGAATTATTAGGCCGTTGCCATCAGCTCATTCAGTGGGATAATGTATAGACTGTTGGCCTGAAGCGAAATGTTATGTGAAATCTATCACAGTGCAAATGTGAAACCGAGGTTTTCGCTCATTAGGCTTTTTGTGTTTAATTTTTCTCACTAATAAGGCACATGTTATAAACATGGTTTAATGAACTTTTCTGTTAAGAAGTTGAAGATAATTTGACGCACACATCTTCCGCCTTCTCCTCTCATGATGCCCCTTTGAGCTTTTACTGTTTAGAATAATATGTTTGTTGCATGTAATTGTATTTTAAAGATTTAGTGTAAAATTGGACCTTATATTTTCTGGTTCACTCATTAATCTGTAGGAGTGAATTAGGGTAAACTGGGACTCTTATGTTATTCACACTATTATGTTCCTTTCCTTTGAAATGCAATGTAAACTTTATTAATATTTTTTTCGGTGTTTGTCGCCCTCTTGTGGATATTAATGTATTCACAATTTACTGCCAAATAAACTTTCTTAGAATTAATCAAAATTCAATCCAGACTTAATAAAGAACAAATTATGCATATTTAAAAAATACTATTATATATATATATTTCTATTTTATAAAAATATAACTCCTTTAAACAAAATGCAGACAAATACTTTACAAAACAATCAATAATATTCATACACAGATAACAAACAAACAAATAAATATATATTTATACAACTGAATTATGTTTTAACATAAATAAGAATTAATACAAAATAAAGATGAATAATTTACAAAAAATAAATCTTGTTATATAGTATTATAGTACAGAAGCGTACACAATTTGTACAAACATATACAAATCACAACAAACAAAAATGTGAGAAAAAACAATTATCTAAAATAAATTTTTATATAAATCAAATCTCTAGAAGAGCGTCAAGGTTCAGATGACGTCGGCGCAATCCCTTCTCAAATGACGCGAGATTCCGGCTCAGTTCGCCGATGGCGCTGTCGAGCTCTCGCGATATTAGGTCACATCTCTCAGGCGGTGTTGCTGTGTGTTCGCGCTGCGGCTCGCGGAGAAGATGGCGGCGCGTGGAGGTTTTCAGCCTGCGACACCGGGAGGCGGCGGAGTACCGATGGGACCCGGGCCGCCGGTTGCCGTGGCGGGGCCTGGTATGGGCCCCGGTACGCCGCCGGGACGGATGGGCCCCGGCGGGCCACAGAACCACATGTACCGATCACCGATGCCCGGATACCCGGTAAGAGGCGCGAGGAGAACAAAGAACCACACGGACTCATCCGGAGGAGTTTAAACGGGAAAATACACAAAAAATCCGGATTGTGTGATTATATCAAAGCATTAAACACAGCGAGTGTTAAGAAATAACATAAGATGCGTTAAAATTCAAATATCGCTCGTTTATGAAAGCGCGTGCATTGACTTTACATTGATCAGATTCAGCATCCATCTGATAATAAACTGAACGCATCAGACGATTATGATGATGATTTATACACGTGCTTTACTTAAAGTTAGATATAATACGTGAAACTAAAATGTTAAAATGAAAGACTGGATGAGTTTAACACGAACAGTGTTTTTTTAAAGGGTCCGTGGGCCTGTAACGTTATGTCCATTTTGCTGATGCTTGTGTTTGCGTTCATGCTCAAGTGTGTTCGTTTTGTTAAATTGTCGTTTTACATTAAATAAGCACGTTTATATGAAGAGTTTGATGTGGTTTCGGTCTATTGCATAACTCTGTTTATATTTGAGCTAGTTTTGCTGCATATTAATAAATGAATCTACAGTGGTTTCATTGTCAGAGTTGGTTATGGATGTGTAATTTGTCACGTTCATAACCATACACAACACGGTATGTAGTTAAATGCGTGGTATATAACACTTTTAAATAGTGTATGAATAAATGAATTAAAAAAAAGTACGAGATCTGACCCTGATAGCACGCTCCATCTGGCTTACGTCTATTAAACGTCTGCAAGACATCTGGAATTAAAGAGTTCTCTGAGACGTCCGCTAAAGATCTGGAAAACATCTCCTGTGTAAAACATCTGCTGAAAATCTTTGAAGCGGCAGTTTTACATCCATTCTAAACCATCAACATCTTACAGACATCTTTTAGACGTATTGCAGATGAGCAAACTATGTATTGCAGATGTAAATGCAGACGTCAAATAGACGTAAACCAGGCAGATGTGTGCTGTCAGGGAAAAGATTAGAAGAATGTATAATCTTAAGAATTTGCACTAAAATAAAACAATAAAGAAATGTGTAGATGTAAATATTTAAATGGCGCACATATGTGACACTGGATGACAAAACCAGTCTGAAATTGAGATTTTTACATCATCTGAAAGCTGAAGAAATAAGCGTTCTATTGATATATTGGTTTTTCAGGATAGGACACTATCTGGCAGAAAAACAACTGTTTACAAAGCTGGAATCTGAGGGCGCAAAAAAAGCAAAATATTGAGAAAATCGCCTTGAAGTTGATAATCTGAGGCACTGTAGCAGTCCATACACTCACAGAAGTAAAGTTTTTGTACATTTAAGAGTGGGAAATTTGTAAAATATCTAAATGGAACATGATATTTACTTAATATCCTAATGATTTTTTGCATAAAAGAAAAATCAGAATTTTTTACTCATACCCTGTATTTTAAATGTTCCCGTGCTTCTTAAGACTGGTTTTGTTGTCCAGGGTCACATATGTTGTTTAACTTCCTGTTTACTTTTCAATGTTGTGTGTGGGTTCCATTGCATTAGAAATCAAAACCATAAAAGCAAAAAATATCAGTCTGTTATGAGGTTTATTCAGTTTAAAATGGTTAAAAAATTAGGATTTAACTGTTAATGTAACATGTTTATGCGATGAAATACACCTATTGTTCTTACAGAGCGGGTTTCCATCCATCACTCTGGTTTTATCTGCATGTTGAAGTTTCGGATCAGAAACGAGTGATGGAAACGCTAAGTTTCGAATTAAAAAGCCTTAAATAGTTCTTGCGCTCGCTTGAGGTGTTTTTTCGTTTTTGCGAATAATGGGAGATGGAAAGGCATTTGCCGGTTAATTCCTCCAAAAAGTCACAAAAGTGCACTATAAGACTGTGTAACCTGACTAACCAGAGTACTGAACTTGTTACACAGCGTCAGAAATGTTGTTATGATCATTCTTAAATATCTGAGCAAAGTCGTCAAAGTATTTGTGTAATTGCCTCTTAGAACTGTCACGACTGCATTTCCCAAACAGCAGTTATCCACAAAAGCAGCGCATTTATTGTGTTTCGTAATCGTCTGGTTGCGCAAGTATTATTATATATGAAAATGATTATATGTGGTGGCTTCTCTTACTTTTATTACTGATATTTAGGGCAGGTTGACTAGTTGGATGGAAACGGTGCTTATTCGCCAATGTTTTATGTGATATTCCAATCGCATAGCTAAATTCGCAACTTCGGATGGAAACCCGGCTACTGTGAACATTCAGACACGTGTTTGAGAACATTTATATGCATGTGTCATTGCTGATCTGTTGTTTGGTGTTAAATTCAAGGTAGAAAGTCAAGTCCGCAGGTTCGGAGCTGTGTATTAAAATCATTGACATTTCTGTTTTGTAACGCAATTTAAACTATTAAACGCAGTCGCTTGTAAATGACACTTCATGTGACCGCAATACAAACAATCCACACCTGTAGAGCTTTATTATACTCCCGCCAGGGAACACACTAACACCTGTTTGAGATCAGAAGACACATATTCACTTATTAATTTATTTTGTATTTTTTTGATGTATTTCAAATGTTGTGTTTGTTAAAAGCAATGAGATAGAAATGATGTTCAGAAGCGACACATAGTGAATTAAGGTTCGGGTCGATCGCTGGGATTTGGCTGGTAATATATTCGCTGTAAATCACTTTAGAAAAAAGCGTCTGTGAGGTAACTGAGTTCAGGAGCTTTTGCTTTATTGATGTATTGCAGAGACCAGGAATGCCTCCATCCAGTCGTATGACCCCTCAGGGACCCTCCATGGGGCCTCCGGGTTTCGGGGGCAGTCCAGTGTCTCGCCCCGGCATGCCCGTCATGGACCCGTCCCGCAAGAGACCACCGCCGAATCAGATTCAGCAGGTCCAGCAACAGAATCGCAACCAACAGTAAGAAACATTCAGTCGTGTGATCATTTCTACTGTTTTTACTGAATTGAACTCATTACTTTGTTGGTTTGTTTTAGTGCCAAGAAGAAGAAAATGGCAGATAAAATTCTACCTCAGCGAGTAAGTGCCAGTGAAACTCAACTCTTTCTATAAACAAGTTACCTTCTTTAACACTCGTTTGAAATTATTCAGACCCTTTTCATTATATGTTTTTGTATTGATAGATATATATTTTTTATAGCGATCTGACAGATATCACATGACAGCAGAGAAATATTTATAACATCTCTTAATATGTTTTGTAATTGGTTCAGATCAGAGAGCTTGTCCCCGAGTCTCAGGCGTACATGGACCTGCTGGCGTTCGAGAGGAAACTTGATCAGACCATCATGCGCAAGAGACTCGACATCCAGGAAGCTCTCAAGAGACCCATCAAGGTAAATCCCAATTGTTGCATCTGAAATTTAATAAAAAAAATGCAGTAGGGCTGGGATGATATATTGTGTAATTTAAACTTTATGCTTAGTTTCTCAATGAATTACGGTTAAATAACGCCACATCTGAAAGGCAGAGGGCGCTGTCGTGCTAAAACTCAAAATAGAAGAAGAATGATTTACACAAGGTTTTTTATTTATTTATTGAACATATCGCATATAGCATACAGACATAATGGCATAGATAAATGAACATAAGCAATAATAAGGCAAGGCACATGAAGAAAGAAAAACGGATACCAAGAACTAATAAATTACAAATATTCTGAAAGAGAGAAAAGAAAAAAACAGAGAAGAGAAATAAGTGAATATTATACATAGGAGTCTATACATCCTCTTTAAATAAATCAAATATTTTTTAAATCAGAATTTAGTGATGTTTTAAATCTCCTGCATCTCTCAAGTGTTCATACAGATGTCTCCTAACTCAACATTTGCCTTTCCTGTGCAGCAAAAACGAAAGCTGCGTATCTTTATCTCCAACACCTTCAACCCCGCCAAAGCTGACGCGGAGGACGGCGAGGGCACCGTTGCATCATGGGAGCTCCGTGTGGAGGGTCGACTTCTGGAAGACGTAAGCAGGAATCTCAACTCAGCTCTACTCGTGTTGAATCTGAATGTCTCTTATAATCTCTGTGTGTTTCTCAGACCGCTGTGTCCAAGTATGAAGCCACCAAACAGAAGAGGAAGTTTTCATCTTTCTTTAAGTCATTAGTCATCGAGTTGGATAAAGATTTATATGGACCTGACAATCATCTGGTTGAGGTAAGAAGCATAACTATGTGAATGTGCTGATCTGAAGTTTAAAGTGTGGTGCTCAGGTTAATGTGAAATCTCTGTCGCTTACAGTGGCACAGGACAGCCACGACTCAGGAGACGGATGGGTTTCAGGTGAAGAGACCTGGAGATGTTGGTGTTCGCTGTACTGTACTCCTCATGCTCGACTACCAGGTGAAAACATGCTCTCAGATCTTTATAGTGTACCACCTTTAGGGGGCGGCACACACACAGTGATAGATGTCACAAAGTTGTTCATTATAAACGTTCAAATAAATATAACAAGAAGATTCTAATTTTACTTCACCCAAAAATCAAAAGAATCAAATAAAAATGAGTTCAATCTCCCTTCAGCCTCCTCAGTTCAAGTTGGACCCTCGATTGGCACGACTGCTGGGCATCCACACTCAGACTCGCCCCGTCATCATTCAGGCCCTGTGGCAGTACGTGAAGACCCACAAACTGCAGGACCCTCACGAGCGAGAGTTCATCAACTGTGACAAATACCTCCAGCAGGTTCGACACTTCCTATTACCTTACATTAAAAAAAATTAAATACTATTCTCAAAATCATTTTCTGTCGTTCTAGATCTTTGAATCCCAGAGGATGAAGTTCTCTGAGATTCCTCAGCGTCTGCACGCGCTACTCATGCCACCCGAGCCGATCATCATCAACCACGTCATAAGGTAACCGTCGGCAACACGATGCCACTCGAAATCGTTTCTCATCTACGAAATACTGTCTGAAGCCGAACATCTGTTTCAGCGTGGACCCCAACGACCAGAAGAAGACGGCGTGTTATGATATCGATGTGGAGGTGGACGACACCCTGAAGACGCAGATGAACTCTTTTCTTCTGTCCACGGCCAGTCAACAGGAGATCGCAGGGCTCGACAACAAGGTATGACCTGGATGTTGTCGCCAGGAGCAGTATGGGAGGGATTTTAGGACGCGCTGTTGTTGATTCGTCAATCATATTGTAATCGTATGTTATTCATGATTTTATAATATAATGGTCTGATCAGATCACCACAACCGGTTTTCTTAGTTTCAGATAAGGTCTTATAGTAGATTGTCGGATCCAAGTTTAGCTGAAAGGGAAGTACAGTTAATCGAGTAATCGTAAACTGCTCTTTCTGAGATGTTTAGCATCTTTTATTCCGGATGCGGTTAATCGTTTGACAGCCCTATCGATTAATTGTTAACATTCCGATTATCGGATCCGCAAAGCTCATTCACGGTGTAAAACAGATTTTTTTTGTGTATATAGAAGACTATTTGGTTACACAAGAAATGTTCTGTCAGTAAGTGCTCCAACATTCTTGCTGTGTGTGTGTTCAGTTGTAATATTGTCGTTCATGCGTTTGGTAGTCAAACATTTACCTAAAGGTCTGGGTGATTGTGTTTGTGTTCATGGCTTTCTTCCGGATGAATAAAGTCTTGTATGTGCTCAGAGCTTCACGGCAGGAGACCGGCTGTTTTTTTATATACAGTGGTGTTTTGTTCCTCCCTGTTCCTGTCTGCCGCATATCAAAGTGAGTCTTGCATCTCACGAATCTGAGCATGTTTGGTGGAGAAACGCACACACAAGCTAGCGTGATGAAAGCCAGGGGTCAGTCATATAAACACTGTCTTGGCTTTTCTCAGTTCATCACTGTGTAGTCTGATAAAGAGTTCAGTGTTAGCAAGCAAACTCGCCATGGGGATGCTGTTGCTATCGCAACTGCATGCTTATTGCCTAATGTTGTTGAGTGTTTGTGTTAAGAAAATCAATATGATAAACATCAGTATCGTCTCTTCAGAAGAGAGGAAACCCCTTTTTAGTTCCTCTTGTGTGTCGTTTATGTGTCAAGACGAGTATATTGATCATTTGATAACAAATAACCTCGTCTGATTGGTTGGTTTATAGTAATAATTCTTTAATTATTTGCTATCATTAAATACATTTTAGCATGATATTGGTCAACACCTTTCCAAATTTTGCTATCAACATTTAAAACTGTAACTGGCCGGTAGTCTTTAAAATGAAGGGATCTTTGTAGCAGCTTTTACCACATGTATGGTTTTCCCCCTTTGACCCAGTTACATCACTGTTCGGCTTGCAACAGTTTATGGTTTGAACTTTGTATTTGGTGACACGGTCTTGATAAGAACAGCACAGTAAAAGCCCTGTCGTTTTATGAGATTGGGCTTGAGGCGATTACAGCCGTGATGATATTCAGGAGCATGATTATTTGATGTCAAACCACGGTTGTGCAAATGGGAAATGGAAATCGATTTACAGCGTTGCAAACCACAATTCCACCACTTAAAACTAAATTCTGCGCAAAGTTAATTAAAACCCAATGAAGCATGCTTGTGTAACTAAATTGAAAGACCAAATACTTTTCTGTCTGATTTGCTGACGTGTATAGTTCAGATTAATTCATCTAAAGGGGAACTTTGCTCATGTCTTCAGATCCATGAGACCATTGAGACGATCAACCACCTGAAGACTCAAAGGGAGTTCATGTTGAGTTTTGCCCGAGACCCGCAGGGATTCATCAATGATTGGCTGCAGTCGCAGTGCAGAGACCTGAAGGTGAGACCAACCGACCAATCAGCTTTCAGCAGAATTACTGCTGAAAGCTCTTGTCTGAATGTTTGTGTTAGTGATGTGACTGGACTTATAATGATGCTAAGGATTCAGTAAGGGGTGGTTGACTGAAAGTCTAGAGAAAACAAGTTTCTCAATACGTTTTTGGCATGGGTTCTGTGTCTTTCAGACGATGACTGATGTGGTCGGTAACCCAGAGGAGGAGAGACGTGCAGAGTTCTACTTCCAGCCCTGGGCTCAAGAGGCCGTCTGCCGTTATTTCTATTCAAAGGTGAAAATCATATTTTTTTGCATATTGTTTGGTAATCTGCTCTTTTGCATTTCTGAATCTCTGCTTTAACCATCTTTGTTCTGTTTCGCTCAGGTCCAGCAGAGGAGACAGGAGCTGGAACAGGCTCTCGGCATTCGAAACACATAAGCGTGCTTGTGTATGTTGTGACCGAGGATCAGACGGGTTTCTGCTAGCGAATGTAACTGTCGTATCTGATCACTACAGTTATAATACCTTTATCTCGTATAGTCCTGCTGTAGCCCCCCAGGAGACCATTTCCATCGACTCCGCTAAAAACGCGGCCGAATAAATTCGAGTTTCATGCTCGGTCTAAAGATCAGTAAAGAAAGTTTTCAGAATCTCTCATTTTAGAAAATGCTGTTTTCTGACCTAACTGACAGGCTTTGTGAGATGTTTTGTTCATCATTATTATCGCAACATTACTAAATCATGAATAGGAATCTCAAACTACTCGATTCGCTGATTTACATATTAACAAATCAGCCAGAAATATTTTTTCTGAGGGGTCATTGTTTATTTTTGAAGTAATCGATATTGTCTTTGATATTTTAATGTTCTCATAATATGAACTTTGAAGATTAGTCTAGTTACGTACAGATTATTAACTTAGTTTAGTACCTCAGCTCCGCGAGGAGGAAATATTTAGATGGAGAAGTCGATCGGCGTTCCCGCTCGGTAACAGAATTACCTTCAGTACTCTTGCGTTCTGTAGTGGTTGTAGTCCAGCACGTTAGCGAACGAAGCTTCGCAAGATTAGACGCACTACTGATCGACCTGTTTGCGTATTGATCTTCTGGTCCTAAACTGTTAAGTAGTTTCACGCTATCCTCGCTGTGATCTATAAATTTATCTTTTGCAGAATTGCCTCTATAGATTAATGGTTCATTAAATACTTGTCTATATTGTCGGTTCTAAACGATGATATTGAAAACCTGCTACTGCAAATAGTAGTTCTCAGCTGCCCATCAAACGGGTTGTGTTTTTAACGTTTATAGATCTGCTAAAGATACACCAATGCTTCCTCCACTCAACTTATTTAAAGATTTAGAAGTGATTTGTTTACTTTAACATTCTTGCTAGTTAACAATCTTATTAGTTAACAAGTCTTGCATTTGCTTTGACTGGAGATCCATTTTATATCGTCTTTTTTTCATGGACCAAATGTTGTAATTCTCTGTTAGCTTTTGTGTTATAATAAAGATTATCTTGTATTAATGCTCACTTGTTTCCATGTCTGTTTATTGTGTCAGGTTTGTGATTTTTCAGTTTTTTAATTCGACAATTAATTTTTTTGTTTTACTTCTAGTTAAAAATGTTTGAGTTAGCTTTACGTTGATTTCAATATGTATTTTAGTTTTCTTAATGCAGAAGATTAAATAGAAGATTAATAGAAGATTTTTATTTCGTTATTTATTTACAACTAGAAATTTATATAAATTCTGATGCGTACTTGGGTTTTGTCGCTTCTGAATAACATAAATACATCGGCCAACTGTCTATATGGTTACACGTGTACTGCAGTGCTAATTCGTCCGCATGTTGCGAAAAATTGCTAAATGTTTTATGAGCTTTTATTAATGCAAATATTAAAACTTTTCATTGTTGTTTAAGAAAATTACAGGTTTTATACAACTTATATTCGAAGCCCATGTAAACTCTCTGGTTATTTCGTACTTTAACAAACGACAAAAATTGTAGATTTTGTCGCATGTCTCTTATTCAGCTGCGCGCGTGTATGAACTCAAACTAGCCAATCCTCGCAGGGGGAGTGAGGCGCGTTCACGGACTATAAAAAGCGCGTGCTCGGGAAAGACGCTCGGGTCCGACAGCTGCCCTTCAGCCGCACAGACGCTCAGTATGGCCGCCAAGAGAGTCTGCATTATCGGCTCCGGCAACTGGTGCGTATAAGCCTCTGTAAAATCGCGACAAATAATCTTTTAATGTAATGTTTTGTGTTGTATTTCATATTGCAATGTCATTGATAATGCTTTGAATTCTTGTCTTAGGTTTGGTAAAACTTGCGCAAAACTGAATTTATTTTTTATTTTCCAAAGTTTGAATGTTTTATTTCTGCATCTCAAATTGTCTATATGACTATTGTTATAGTAGGTTATTTATAACACTCAAATATCACAGATTATATAATAGAGATATTGGAGCTGAATAAACATGTCCAACTATGCTTGTGTGCTTTAGTTTGTTATTTCTGCTGAGTAATGATCGTGTAGAGAAAGAGCTCTGCAGCACTGCAGATACTGAAGTCAATCTGGTGTTATTTCTAGTTTACAAAGTTTATAAACGCATTGTTTTATTTCTGTGTATTTTATGTCTGATTCATGCATGACCAACATATCTTGTTAAAATCCACTTCATATGTCACACGTTATGAAATAATAATAGTGTTGTGCATGTCTGTATGTGCATGTGTGTATCTTTTTGGCTTTGCGTTGTGTAGTAAGGATCTGTTTAACAGAAATTAGTGTCTTAACTTCATTAGTCTCAAATGTTATAAAGTAGAGTTTACATATAAAAGGAAAGTTTGTTTTGTTGCCGTACTTTTGTGATTTTGTGTTGGTTTGCTTCATATCTCAAACTAATTTGATAGCAGGAACGTTTGACTTTATTCTGAAAGAAGTATTGTGATGGTACACTGAGGGTATCCGATGGGTATCATGATATTTGTACGGTATGAACATTATGGTGATGCTTTGAAATATGAGATTTTGTTTGATCTTTTGTTTCGTGAAAGTGTTTTTCCGGGCATGAGACCTTGACAAACACGCTGGCTTATTGCATGAGCTGAGCTGTCTTCTTTAGTTTACTTAATTTATTAAAGTTCAGTATAGTAAATACTATAATATTAGTACAAGTAAACATTACTGTACTAGAGTATTGACCCTGTAGTAGTATCCAATTACTATCCAGTTAACTTCCGGTTTGTGTTTGGCTACAGTGTAATGTAATTTAATTTATGTTAAAATTAATTTATATGATTATTTTATTGCATCACAATTTTAATAGATAAAAGATTTGTTGAATTTTGTTGTATGTTTATTTCCTTAAATAAACGAGTTTGTTGGTCCTGTAGTTATAACATTTTAACAAACCGTATGACATCTAGCGGTTGAGCTTGGTATCGCAGCCTAATTTCTAAATGTTGGAAAGAAGTTACGGTTCTTCTCGGTTTCATTTGCTTGTTGTCAGAAATAATCTGCAGCCACTCTATTGTTTGTTAATGTATACCGGAAGTTCAGTTGGGGTCACAGAAGAACGCATGCGCGGTACCGTTTGTTTATATTATTAAGATGAAACCCAGTTTTTACTATAATAAATTGTAGTATACCATGGCATTATGAGGCTATTACAGTAACTATACTATTTCTGTAGTGTACTTTAATCTTAAACTAGTGAAATTTGTTGTATTTGTAGTATTATAACAGCCTAAATGTATTAGATTAACTGTAGTATTCACTATATTCTTTACTATAGTAAGATTCATAAACACTACAGTTTCTAGGAATTTTACTTCAATAAGTACCGAAGTACACTTTATTGAATTGCGTTGCTAAGGGTTGTTATCTATGCATTTCTTTCAACCATGTAACTGAATATATAAAGCCGTTTAAAATATTCTTCACACGGTTTAATCACACAGTGTACAAGACAAACTGATAAACCCATATTACTTGTACATTGCAGACCCATTGGTCTGATCACGGTTTACTCATGATCTCAGATCCAGTTGGTCATGTTCACAGGGGCTCCGCCATTGCCAAGATCATAGGAGCCAATGCGGCAAAGTCCAACACGTTCGAGAGCACGGTGAACATGTGGGTGTTTGAAGAGATGGTGAACGGACGAAAACTCTCAGAAATCATCAATACAGAACACGAGAACGTCAAGTACCTGCCGGGACACAAGCTACCACCTAATGTGGTGAGAATGATCACTTGAATTGAATCATTTAGTACCATTGTTGCATAATATAACAGATATACAAATAAGTTTCATTTGTGATGTTCATCAGGTGGCCGTTCCAGAGCTGTTGGATGCTGTGAAGGATGCAGACATTCTGATCTTCGTCATTCCTCATCAGTTTGTGTCCAGGGTGTGTGACACCATCAAAGGTCACATCAAACCTGACACTGTTGGGATGTCTCTCATCAAGGTGACTTCAGTTTATCGTGTTTATTTGACTGTTGTGTAGAGTTTGTGTTCATGTGATTAACAGTGTGTGTTTGTAAGGGTGTGGATGAGGGTCCTGAAGGACTGAAACTCATCTCTGATGTCATCAGAGAGCAGCTGGGCATCGTGATGACAGTGCTGATGGGAGCCAATCTGGCCAATGAGGTCGCTGAGGAGAAATTCTGTGAAACTACAATTGGTCAGTTAACAGATGTCGAATTAATACAAATCCTATAAAAATTACAGAAAAATTACAGAAAAATTCTGGCAGCTGGAAATAAACCGTAAATAACTTTTTTTGTAAAATGACATGTTTTCTTGCAAATTTGTGGTCTTTTTTTTGTGTAATTTTACGTTTTGACCGTATTTTTTAAAGAAATTTTTTAAATAACTGTAAGTCCTTTTGAAATTACAGATGTTTTACATTATTCGTAAAAAGAGTAAAACACATCAAGACATTTCTATAAAATTTTGTTCATTTACAGTGCAATTAAACAAACAGTTATTGATATTTTATTGTAAAATTACAAAACAAACATATTGTGATACAAATATTAGAAATGTGTTAAGATTGGGGATGTTTTGGAAAATCTTTCAGTTCAATCAAATGATTCTTTCACAAATGCATCAATTGTATGGTTGTAATGAGTCAATAATAAACATTATGACCTGTTGACGTGTGTTAAGGATGTAAAAGCAAAGCTCACGGGCCACTGCTGAAGGAACTCATGCAGACACAAAACTTTCGTGTGACGGTAGTGGAGGAGGCGGATGTTGTGGAGATCTGTGGAGCGTTAAAGGTGGACATTTACTCCATCTCATCTTTCTCAGATTTTCCTTTCTTGAAGTTTTGTAGATGTGTAATAATCTCATGGCACGGGTGTATTTTGTAGGGTTTTGATCCCGATGATGTGTTTGTGTTGTAGAATATTGTAGCTGTTGGTGCTGGTTTCTGTGACGGCCTGAACTTCGGTGACAACACTAAAGCCGCCGTCATCCGTCTGGGTCTGATGGAGATGATCGCCTTCGCTCGGTTATTTTGCACGGCCAGTCCCGTCTCTCCCGCCACGTTTCTGGAGAGCTGCGGCGTCGCCGACCTCATCACCACCTGCTACGGGGGACGCAACCGCAAGATCGCAGAGGCCTTTGCTAGAACGGGGAAAGTAGGTTTCTTCTCGGTTCTGTGTGTTGTTTGTTCACTTTAACTTTTTTGGTAGCTTAACTATGTTTGTTTGTTAGTCCATCGAGGAGCTGGAGAAGGAAATGTTGAACGGACAGAAACTTCAGGGTCCGGCGACCGCAGCAGAAGTCAATCATATCCTCAAACACAAGAACCTGGTTGAGAAGTAACAATCTATGTTTTATTCACAACATACACAACATCACAAGCACAGAAGAGCTTTTTACCTTGTTTTTACTGTAGTATAGCAACCAATATTACACTATTGTTCAAACACTATTCATCTGTTTGTCGAATCTTATTTTTAGACCAAATCGAGGGTGTGACAACTTGCCCCGGTCACTCTATAGTAATGTTTTCATATCACTGATTTAATAGTGAATTTATATATAGAGTCTCTCTGTTTCTCTCTCCCTAGGTTTCCTCTGTTTAATGCAGTCTATCAGATCTGTTTCCAGGGTCATCCCGTCAAAGAGTTCATCACATGTTTACAGAATCACCCAGAACACATGTAACCAAACAAGCCTCAGATCTCTGAACCCCGATTGCTTTTACACACAACAGCACATTTAAAAGTGTTTCACAGTGCCTCTTTTTGTAATGTGAGTGTTTAATAGTCACTTTAAAGGCAGAGCTACAATACCGTCAGATGCACAAATCTGATCACGATGCTGCTTGGAATGGACATTATATTGTCTTTAACACAGAATTGAAACTTTTACTTATCTTTGTCTCAATGTTGCGTATATCTAAAGACTTTATTTACTCTGAAAGACCTTTTAATTGAAGTTAGTCTTGGACGCTCATAGTTTTCTTAACATTAGGCTTAGCTTGTCTTTTCTTTAGCAGCCAAGATAAAAGTGCCTTAAAGTTAAGTCCACATGAACAACATCATTTTCACGAAAACTGCTTCTGGAAATGTCTGTATATGCAAGAAGTGCCATAAAACAAGTGTCATCAGTCACAACGGCTCGTGTCTGTGAGTTTATTTGTCACAAAACATTCTGCGAGCTTGCATTGTGAGAGAAAGTGTGTGTGTGTGTGTGTGTGTGTGTGAACATTGATATTATACTCACACATGTTCTGGTATGTGACCTTTACATTTGATACCTCACGCTGATGCGCTGACCTTTCACCTTCAACATTTTGGGGTTCAACCTTCATACCTTTTTCTAAGAGCAGTTCAGTTCACCTCTTATCTGGTAAAATGTGGTGTGAGGAAATTAATTTTATTAAAAGTTTTTATTATTTTAATATCATCATGTTTGTGCTTATATTACTGACTAGCGGTTAATACCTGATAGAAGAGTCAGTTTTGATCAGATGTGTCTATTCCTTTTCATTCAGTAAAAATCTTTTTCACTTGGTGTGTCTCATCAATATATTCCTTGTAAAAAAAGAGTCATCTGTTTTGGGATCAGTCAAGTTTGCTGTTGTTCTAGAGTTATATATCGGCTGTGAGCACTAGATGGCGCTAGACATCTGCTTTATATATCAATGAACTCATTTCTCTTCAGCTCTGAAAGGTAATCTTTATTAAACTTACATTATGAGTATGATTCATCTTTGTGAGGTATGTGATTCATGATGTCCTGAAACCCACGTTTTTGGCAAGTAGGCTTACTCTTTTGAGAACTAAACACACTGTACACACACACACATAAGTATATCAGTCTAATCCATGAATAATTCTGTGCATTTGTGTTTAAATTATAATTTCTTCAGAAAGACTAATTTGTACATTAGTACTTGATGGTATATTGTTGACAGTTTTAATAAAAGCTTCATGTTCCTCAGGTGGATATTTCAGAGGACTGATATCTAAGACAATTGTTTTGGGGTAAACCTTTATTAGAACTTTGTCTCACACAGCCCTTTGTGACTAAACCAGCTGAACAGTTACCGATAAAAGTTTGATTCAGGCAGGCAACATATCTACTTTTACTCAGTGCACACTTTCACACATAATTTAGGTCCCTCAGGAGGGCTTGCTTTGTATGTGGTTGTGTTGTGAACCTGCAGCCCACTTCCTTCAGACCCCCCCAAAACAGTTTCTAGTTTTGTGGTCTGAAGGAAGTGGGCTGCAGGTTTTATGGTTTTCTGTTTGTGCTGAAGATGCACTGGAAATTAGGTAATGGGTGACAAATATATTGTACATGTGTCATAGTGTGACATAGTAAAAATGTTAAAAAACAATAACATAATTAAGGGGAATTATTAATATTTGTTGAATCATATAGAATTATAAATAAGATAAATCTCTTTTATGCTAGGTTTTTTTATAATATTTTTGCCGTCACAATTACACATTTGTCAACTACCCAAATCTTCAAATGTATCTAGACAGACTATTTAATAAGGCTATGAAGTGGCAAAAATTGGGCAAAATAAGAAAGATGACTAGGCTATAACAACACAATGTGCAGTAAGCTATATTTTAAATGTATGGAAAATTGTGTCAAATCCGTAAATATTTACATTAAATACATGTTAATTTACTGGAACAAACATGTCAAAGAACTATTATCAAGCGATTCACCGCATTATTAAAGACACCAAAAGTATAATAGGATGTTGGTGACAGTAGTGGGTTTTTTTTTCATTTCAGACAATACGATGGGTATTTGATATGTAATGACAGGGCTGATGTTTAAAACAATGCATGCTTTTTGATTTTGAAAGCACCTCAAAACCACAAAGTGGTTTCCTTTTGTTTAAGATGTATAGAAGGTGTTATAGACTTGATCGCACAAGTTAACTAGCTCTCATTTATCAACAAGATGATCACCTTCAGTCGTTTCAGGAGTTTGTCTTTTCAGATTTCTGAACTGAAGAAAATGTTTAGCACATTTGTTCTGTTTGTGCACATGGCATCTGATCGGTGAGTTAAATTTGTTTTTACGTCTCTTTCAGTCTTTGTCTGTTTTACTGCATTTACAATCACAATTGTTCAATGCTGAGGTACAGTGAATGTTGTTTTATTAGGACAGTTTTTGACATTTAGATGACAGACTAAACATCTAATAATTTGAGCTATTATAAGTTATGGTATGCTCAGTCAATTCACATTACGTTTACAATTAGACAATTCACTGTTACTGTAACATCTAAGGAAAGTTTGGAGAAACTTTCGTTTCTTGTGGTATGCAAAGTGCTTAACTTTATTATTCCGAGATAAAAATTGTGTTGTCATATGTGTATCTGCAGAACTTAATTACAGTATTAAGGTTTTGCAAGAATCATCATTTTCACATTAATCTGAACTCACTTGTTCCCCATTTTGCTCTTTATGCATTCTTCATTTCTTCACTTAAAGTGAGACTGTTTTCGTGGACTTGGTCGTTCTCAAAAGGGGAATGAGTTTCACTGACTGCAGGAGGTGCGGTGTGATGGTTTACACACATAGACTGTACATGTGTCATACTGTGACATTGCAAAAATGTAAAAAAACAATAATTTTATTAAGAGAAATGATTCATATGTATTTGATCATATATAATGGCAACGTAGATAAATATCTTTTATGCTAGATTTTTTAAATATATGTATGTCACACTTACACATTTGTCAACTACACAAACCTTCATGATAAGTATTTGCACAGATTGTCTAATACGGCTCTGAAGTTGCACAAATGTATACGCAGGTAATGACTATTAGCTACAACAAAATGTACAGTAGTCAAATCTTAAATGTACTGAAAATCACTAAGGATAAAATCTTTTGACAAATCTTATACAACATGTTAATTTACTAGAACAAACTTGTCAAAGCAAAAACAATTTCACGCTCGATAATAATTCACTATTCTATATATTATATGCCAGTTGGTACTAGACCCACCGATTATAACTAACATCAGATGGTAGGGTGTAGTAACCCATTTATTTTCACCACTGCATCTGTAGATGTGTGGTTTTCTATGATATAAAATATAAGAAAGTATTTACACAATAACAACGAATAACCACAATACATATAAACCAGTAAACATTTCAAGAAGTACTTTATACACAAAAATGAGTAGAGAAATATGTGAAGAGTTCCTCATTTCAGACACACGAATGGCATAAGATAGTTAATGACCGGGATGATGAAATGCTGATGCACAAATATGTGGTTTTGCGAAGTGAGTTGCTTCCTGCGTGTATCTGGGCTTCCGTTCGTGCGGTTTATGTAGATTGTGGAGCGTTTGTAAGTGTCCTATTGTGGGTTAGGGTTAAATATGAAGAGAAAATGTGTACATAGCGCAGGAAACGAATAGGGCTATGACATCATATTAGCACTGGTGCGATGGCAATGGACAGAGTCAGAAAGTCACTTTGGAGCAGATGAACAGAGATCTTCGTCTCTAATGTTAACAGACCGATGTCAAGCTTGGTTTAAGGATGGGTTCAGACACTTTGTCTACTAACTCAATCCGAGAATGGTTACGTATAATGATGAAATCCATTTTATTATAGACAACGACTCGCCACACCTATTCAATCCTTTTCAAAGCACTTATCTGCACACTGTAATGGTCAGGATGTGGGTGATGTAGAGGTGTTTCTCATTCAGACAACATGAATGGCATAAGATATGTAATGACCGGGCTGATGCGATGCTGCTGCACATGTGGTTTTGGGTTTTGCGATGTCAACCTGCTTCCTGCGTGTGTCCTCGCTTCCGTGTGTGCGGTTTTAGAGGTTAGTGGGTGTGACTGCTTGTTTGTAAGTGTCCTATTGTGGGTGGAGTGTTTTGAATGTGGGTGTATATAAATAATGTTGACTTGGTTTTATGCTACTGTTGAGGATTTGTGTGGATGGTTTCAGTGATCGCTAAACACTTGTCTGCTTCAACATATGCTCACACGTTTAATAGCTCTCTCTTATCAACAAGGTGATCACATTCCTACAGTCGTTACCGGAGTTTATCTTTTAGATTTCTGAAATGAAGAAAATGTTTCACACATTTTTGTTCTGTGTGTTTACATGGCATCTGATCGGTGAGTTAGGTGTGTTTTTACAACTTTTACTCTTTTACTCTTTGTCTGTTTTACTGCATTTACATTCTCCATTCTTCCATTCTGAGGTATGTGTCGTGATTTTGGGACACCTTTTTTGAGATGACAGTCTAGATACAACGTCTAATACTTTGAGCCATTGAGTAAATACATTCCGTTTAGAAATAGACATTTAGCAATACTATCTTAGGAAAATCCACGTGTGAAAACTTTTGTTTCCTGTGGTGTGAAAAGTGCTTAACTTTGTGATAAAAGTTGTGTTGTTGTTTGTGAATCTGCAGAACTTAAGTACGGTATCAGTACATAACAGTTTTTCAACCATCATCATTTTCATATCAATCTGATCTCGTATGCATCACAAATTTGCAATGGTTCACCATTTTGCTCTTTAGGCATTCTTGATTTCTTCACTTCAAATAAAAACTGTTTCAATCTGATCTGTGACAAACCTCTTCTCTGTTTGTGTTGTTCAGATGTGTTTGGTGATGAAGTGAAGTCAGTGTCAGTGATGGAGGGAGAAAATATCACTCTACACACTGATCTTACTGACATACAAAGTGTTCATTTAATACTTTGGAGGTTTGGACCTCATGAGACTCTTATAGCTAGAATCCACAGAGAAGCCAATGAGATTTCAATATATGATGATGTTCATGATGGGATGTTCAGAGACAGACTTCGGGTGGATGATCAGACTGGATCTCTCACCATCACAAACATGAGATCTGAACACTCTGGACTTTATAAACTTACCATTAGCTGCAGATACCACCATCTCTGCTACCCTGGGAAGTTTTACAAATACAATGTAACTGTCTATGGTAAGTCACAACTCAACACTCTGGACTTTATCACATAACCATCATCAGCAATACAAAAACCTCATACACTTTCAGTCTTAATGTTCATGGTGAGTAAAGATGAGACCGATAACACACTCTCTCCTTCATACTGCAGTTTTTTCAAAATCCCATAAGAAATGTTTATAAAATATTTAATCATCACAATTGTCTCTCTTGGATTCACTGAACATGTGTTTTTCTTAATTATTTTATTTCTTTATTCTGTCTCATGTTTTTCCAGCTCATCTGCCCGTTCCCGTCATTACCAGAAACTCTTCTCAATGTTCTTCATCATCATGTTGTTCTGTGTTGTGTTCAGTGATGAATGTGACACATGTGAGTCTCTTCTGGTACAAAGGAAAGAGTTTATTGTCCAGCATCAGTGTGTCTGATCTCAACATCAGACTCTCTCTACCTCTGGAGGTGAAATATCAGGATACAAACACATACAGATGTGTCATCAACAACACCAACACAAACAACACACAACATCTCAACATCACTCAACTCTGTCAGACATGTTCAGGTCAGTCACATGTTATATCAAGTCTCTCTCTTCAGTTGCAGTCATTATGATTATTTCTGTCTCTCTTTATTACAGTACGTGGTCTACACACAGGTTATATAGCACTGGTCTGTCTAATAGTCTTGGTCATCACAACTGCTGTTTAGGATTTACAGTCAGTACAAGACAGGAAAACAAACAAAACAGTAAGTGTTCTTTATTTTTGCTAATAATGCAGTATTAAAAGACCTTTGCTACGCCTGAGTAGAGTTTTTTTATCAAATCTGCTTTAATGGATGAATATTTTTCATCAGGCAAACCTGGAGAAGAGATTAGGTTAAAGGTAAGATACTTTATGTGTGAAACGTGACTTTATTTCATCAAACCTCATTATAATGAAAGAGATGTTAAAAGAAAGAGACAGATGTATCGTCTTTACTGCGTTTTTATGATGTTTTCTTATGACATTATCTGAACTTTAGTTATTGATGTCCACAGGTTTGAAGGGACAAACACGCACAATCTCTTTTGAAGACACCTGATCAACTGACGTTGACTTCCTCTGTAGCTTTAATTTTGTCAATGTATGCATTTTTCCACATCTTTTATTTGAAACATTTATAATTTATACTGCTTCTGGAACAAATAAACTATCTTATGCTTCATTCAGTTGCAACTCACATTCATTTATACAGCATGCAGACAAAATCTACATGCTTAGTGTGTGTTAAAAAATAAAGAAAAAGTTCAACTTTTGTTGAAGTGGTGTGGTATACATACGTGTGTCCACATTGTAATGTATATTTGTAATTATTTATGTTTTATTATTTCAGTGTTTGTTCTGAGCCTGTTTAAATTATTACTGTAGCACACAGAGTTTTAAAACAATGCAATGCCGGCCTCTGACAGAAGAGGGCGCCTAGGGGGGACCCGCCTAGACGGGACCCGTTACAGTGGCAACTGATGATATAGAGCAGGGTTCCTCAAATCTTACCCTGGAGGGCCGGAGCACTGCAGAGTTTAGCTCCAACCCTGATCAAACTTGCATACCAGTGATTTTCTAGTGATACTGAACAACTTGATCAGCTTGCTCAGGTGTGTTTGATCAGGGCTGGAGCTAAACTCTGCAGTGCTCCGGCCCTCCAGGGTAAGATTTGAGGAACCCGGATATAGGGTAATGTAGAGTAAGTGCACTTCATCTCTTCACCAGCAGGCAGCGGTCAATAAAAAGGCTAAAAAGACATTTCTAACATTCCTTCAGAAAGCTTTATTTGTACATCATCACTTGATGTTATATTGATGATAGTTCTTCATAATGTTCCACAGAGGGGCTCATACATGTTTGGAAATACATGAGAGGACATGAAATTAGTGGAAAATATAATGTGCAGCAAAAGCAGAACCACCCGCTACTCATGCAAATTCACTCACACTTTCTTCACACCTCTAACATTCACACATCAAATAAGCACCAACACAAGCACATATCTCATGTTCAGCAACAGCACAAGTTCTTTTCACATAAAGTTTCACTTCAGCAAAGAAAAACGTGAGATCGTGGCATGCATTCAGTGACAAAAATGAAATGCTAGAACTACTCTGTGTTTAAAACCACCATGGCACTTTCTATTAATGGATTGACTTAAAAACAACTTAAGATGATAAACTTAAAAACAAAACAATATGTGTGTGATCACAGTCTTCAAGTGATGCAGGTTTAGGCCCTAACATGTCATCTTCCACTGCCGCTCTCTGTACACAACACACAACACAACATTTCATCACTAACAATCACATCTATTCATCCGTTCAACATCAATATTCATGATTCAGTGTGTTATAATGTTATGTGTGTATGTTTTGAGGTTCTTCTGTTTAAGCAGATGCTGCAAGAGCTATTTTTTAAACGGCTGAAATATTATTCTGTGGTCTGTGGTTATTCTTAAAATGGATATATTAATAAACTCTGTGTTTATGATCAGAGTGGTTTTCAAGAGTAATTGTTAAAGAGACAAAATATATTTAGGTATGGCAGTGGCATTCAGGGCTGGTTTTGTTATGCAGATAACAGGCAGCAGGTTAGTAAATGATGAGGTCATTTTCATTCTGGGATGAACTATTCCTTCAATACATCAATACAAACAGACACACATGAATGATCTCACCGTCTGTTTGTACTTCATAGATTACAGTAGTGAACTCATCTTCACCGCTCCATTCTGTTTTTTTAGCAACAATAATAAACACATAAAAAACGAAAACTTAAAAAAATGACACCACTTGTAAATATGTTCAGAATATTATTGAATTAAACAATTACTGTCTCTAACTATTACAGCAGGTTTCATATTAACATACAGCGTTACTGCTCATGCGCGCGTTTCTGGGCTGAAGTTAACTTCCGTTTCACATCCGAACCAAAAACAACAGAGTGCCCGAAGATTATCTCTGATAACAAGCTAAATAAACCGAGAACAAACGTTTCGTGCCTCTCCAATATTATAATATAAATGAATTAATTTAATGCCAATCTTAACCGCTATGTCCCATACGTTTTGTTTAAATTGGAGAAGGTTGTTTATTTAATAAAACTTACCTACAACAAAATCCAGCAAACCGTTAATACAACTTTTATGCAATTAAATATTAATAACATCGATTTAACATCAATTATATGCAATGTAAATGCTTATTATTAGCCACTAGCCAGAGCGATAAACAAACACCGGAAGTTAACTGCGGGTCAGGCGCGTGCGTCCTGTGAAACCGTCAATAATGGAGTTTGTAAATGAATGTCATTTACCCTGTTGTTGTGCGTTTGTGTGTTTTCTGCCGATGCAGATCAGAAGTGCAGATACAATCATCACAGATCCAACAGCAACACAACAGATCACAACAGTTAAGGTGAAATTTGCTTCTGCAATGAACAATGAAATAACTGTTATTGAATATGCACTCTAAAAAACGCTGGGTTATTTGTTTAACCCAACAGCTGGGTTGAGCCTGTTGGGTCATGTTGTTGGGTTATTTTCTCAGTGTTGGGTCATTTTTTGAGTAACCCAAACGCTGGGTTACCAGTCGGGTCCAATTGAGTGACAGTTGAGAGAGTAAACCCCTCCCACTCCTCGACACATCAGACAAACTTTACCTTCGCGGGCATTTTGATCCTCCTCATCTCGGAGTACTCGGACAGCTGTTATTCAGAGAAAAAAAGGTATGTTTAACAAGGTTTTAATGTATAAAACTATTAAAAAAAATGCAAAAGTATGCAAAATTCGGCTGTTCGCAGGTTTGAAAAGTAACGTTACAATCTAGCTTCGTTAGCTTTGGATAGCTAGTCAGTAACGTTATGACCACCTTGTTCTAACTTACAGCTTTTTAATCATTTAAACTTCATTTTTGGTAAACATTTCCTGTGAAATGTGTGACTTGTGTGAGGAATTTAGTTCAGTAACTTACGCATCTTAATATTAGTTTAAGGTCGACACGAGAGCGTCGTGTGAAAAGCAAACATCCAGCTCATTTTCTTTTATAAATACCACTAATGTTCGGTGACGGAACGTAGTTTTAAGAGTCTGTTATCCAGGATTGGAGTTGTTTAGACCTCAAATTACGTGATTTATATATAAACATAACGCCTCTTTGACATTTTGTTAAGACGCTTTCGGAGGTGTGAGCATCAGGCTGTCAGCGGTCGTGGCTCTGCTGAGAGCAGCTCTACCTCGGCCATTGCTTCGGGAGTCGCCGCTGTTATTATGTTAGTGGTCTTTAAGATAGAAATCTTGTATATAGATTGCTATTTTATCATATTAGTGCAGTTCTATCAACAAGGGTTTAGTTAAATAAAAACAAATGGTTCAGTATATTGGTAACAAATACCTTCTCTGAGTGTTTTTGTCACATCAATAATGCTGGAATTGCCCTAAAGCATTTTACTCGTGCCATTTTACTCGTAACTGTAGTTTGTAAAAAGTTATGATTTTTTAAATGGAAAGTTGTCGAACTATTTCTGTTTACTTGCGCCACTTTATGCATATGTTAAAATCTAAACTAATGTAATTTTTTTTTTTTTTATATATCAACATTAATTCAATTGCAGTGTTTGATATGCCGTTTTATTGTTAATTGAGCATTAAAATATTGCAAGTTTTTATGAATTCCTTTTGTCTTGCATTTTGATCCTTAATAAAACTTCAATTTTGATTCTTACTGATGCCTCTAGTAATTTTGTGATTTTATTTTTATTATTTTCAAACAGTTTTAAACCAGCAATGTAATAGTTGATTTAAATAAAACAACCAAGCATGTTGGGTAAAAGATTTAACCCAACTGGTTGGGTTAAAATAACCCAACGCTGGGTTTGTCCATATTTGACCCAAGGTTGGGTTACCAAAATAACCCAAATTGGGTTGTTTTAACCCAGCCTTTTTTAAGAGTGTGTCTTCTACACTTAACAAATTCCAGCTTGTTAATACAACAAAATGCAATCATTTTAATTGTGAAAATACAAAACCGGAAAATAGTTTTACTTACTATAGACAGTGACATTGAATTTGTACAAGTTCTCAGAGATGCAGAAACGGTCGCCACTGCATCCGATGGTAAGTTTATAAAGTCCAGAGTGTTGATTTGTGATGTTTTTGATGGTGAGAGATCCAGTCGGATCGTCCACCTGCAGTCTGTCTCTAAATCTCTCATCAAGACCATAAAGTAATGGTATATATGTATCACTATTTCTATCGATTGTAACTATGCGAGACTCTTGAGGTCCAAATGTCCACTTGATCACATCATCTCTCTGTAGTTCAGTAAGATCAGTGTGTAGAGTGACAGAATCTCCCTCCATCACTGACACTGACTTCACTTCACCCGCATCCCTAAACACACCTGAACAATCAACCCGTTTTCCTCGATCTGCGTATTTCACAAACACATTCACACAGATTAATGGTCTTCAGTACCTTTATGATGGTCTACAACCACAGAAATTGATTGGACAAAAGATATTTCACACTCCAGCCCACAAGCTTTATAAACGTCACTTCAGAGACTCCCACACTTCATGTATTCATGAGATAATTAAAAACCATTAAACAATAGAAACATGGTTATTACTTACCTATAAAACAGGAAAAGCACAGATAGTGAAAAATAAGCACGAGTATCATTTTCCTCATCAGTTCTGGAGTCTGAAAGACTTCCATACGACAGCTTTAGAGAGATGAGGGTGTTGTTTAGCAAAGTGTACAGTTGTGACTCCTTCTCAGTGACTGCGCATGCGTGTTGAGATAGTTGTGACCTTTTTTGAACTGTGAGCCATTATATTAATGCTGTAATAATCAAATATTTGCAGTTTATCATATTCCTTTCTTTAAGAGTTTGTACATGAGAGCTGCTAGACCCCATGTTTATCATCTCATCCCCCTTAAAATGTGTTTGAACACACATCTTGAATTTCACTTTCAAAATGAATGAAGCTCTTATGATTCTTCAGCCATCAACCGTTACTTTTCTTACATTATTGTCTTTTTTATAACTCATACACCTTTTTATAAGATCAACCAACATGCACTCCTACATTTGGCAGAGACTTTTATACAAAGTGACTTGCAGTGAAATCAAGATATTCATTTTAATCAGTATTTGACTTGAGTATTAGATTTGATAGTTTCTATTTAACATAATTACATCTCTACACATCTTTACTTTATACGCCACAGCACTGTCAAAGCGGTTGAGTGAAACTATTTCAGACTTTTGAACTGCTGATTATATTCACAGGTTTTTCTATGGTTCCTCTTTTCTTTTTGTGAGTTTAGACCACATGCTCTATTATCATTTAGTTCGGTACAAACATTTTACAATGTGCACTTGTGTGTTTCTTAGGGCACCATTTGTACGATATTCGAATCAAAATATCCAAAAACCACTACAGTGATAAATATGAAGAGGTTGGTTGCAAAAAGAGATAATTCATATTTTTCAAAAAGCATGTTTTTTTATTATGTTATCATGTTTTCATTGTGTTTTATCATGTAAGTTACCTATATTTTTTATGGATTTATTATGGATAATATCAAAACAAACCAACTGCAGTTTGATTGACATTAACTGGAATGCACAAGAAAAAAAACAGATTTTTGACCCTTTTTCTCATTTATTATCTCACTTGGAAACAAGTTCTTCATATGTAGTTCTATATCATTGATCCAAATGTTTCCAGCAATGTTGAATCCAGGGTTAGGCTTTTTACAACGTTGCCCACTTTAATATCATTTTTTGCATTGTATGTCAATAGCATCATGTCCGTTTTATCCGTTCAGTTTCTGCTTTTACAGTCAGCAGTGAAGATGGAGACTAAAACTCCCATCATCTCACAATCCTTCACAATTGTGTTATTGTTGTGCGCCCTCTAGCGGGGAAATCAATGCACTTGTAAGTGTATGTAAATGTCACTCTTCTGTTTGCATACATTATACAATTCAAAGAATGAAGGCATGAGGGAGTGTGAATTTATCTCGGTTGTGCATTTGTATTCTTTCTCCATTAAGCTTTTTTCGTTTTCTTTAAAGCTTTAATAAACCAACTTAAATTTTCTCAGGATCTTTGATGATTGTTGTTTTCTTTCATTTTCTTAACCTCTATTGTTTCAGTCGCGTGTTTCAGTTGCAGATTGATTATTATCTCAAGTATTGACAACATTTAGCATTGTAATAATTCATAGCAGAACGTCCTGAACTGTACACATACAAAAAAACATCATCCCACAACCTAACACCACGAGGTTAAAGAAATAAATAGTGTAATGGCATATTTTTATATGTTACATAAAATGTACATTCTTTATGTGCTTGTAGATGATACTTGCCTATGAGAGTTTTTAACATTAGTCTGTTTTTTATTTTTTATTGTTAATTGAGTATAATTTAACTCGCTGGAGCAGCAGCTGCAGATGTTTGGGAGTGCAGTTCATCTCTTCACCACCAGATGTCGCTAAATCACACCGAGTCTCATTGCTTCGGAAGATTAATTTCTTCATCACTACTTGATGTTATATTGATGACAGTGTTTTGTTGCTCAGGTGGAGGCTCCTGTGCAACACAAGAGAAGCTATTTTGAGAAAAGTCTCAGTGGTGTTGTGTTCATGCAATGAAAGTCAATGGAATTCAGTGTTGTTTGATTATCAGCATTCTTCAAAATATCTTCTTTTGTTTTCTGCAGAAGAAAAAAACTCATACAGGTTTGGAAAGACATGAGGCCGTGTAAAAGTCATTCCACAATCTGGTGAATCATCTCCAAAGTTTCATCGAAAGCTGAAAAAAATATGTAGTGAAATGAGCATTGCTTTAAAGCTCAAAGAATGAGAAATAATAAACATAAGTCCTTGAATATTGATTTCACATTCATACTGTGTGAGCTGACAGTAATATCACAGTTTGATTTAAAGCGATATTTTATTATATAAACATTAACATTGATGCATTCAATACTTTATTATATCAGTTTTGTGAGTTAAAGGTATTATCAAGAAAGCAAATAACACACACACACACTAACCACAAATGGCCACGAGCAGACCAACACACATCTTGTATTCACCAGCAGAACAAAACCACATTTTTTTCCACTACAGGTTTAACTATAACCGAGACATAAAGTGGCCAAAGCAAATAAAATAGAAACACAGCGTGCTTTTAAAACCACAATGACACTTTCCTCATTGCTCACACTCTGCAATTTATAGTAAATAATATTGACATCTAAAAACAAACTACACTACACACAACAACAGCATATTATACATTTGAACCACTGCCATGTGTTGTGTAATAGACATTAAAGCTGAAGTGACAATGAACTTAAATACAAACATCATCTGTTATTGACGCTGGAGTACATCACCTCATCCTCCACTTCTGCTCTCTGTACACAACACACAAACACAACATTAAATCAATAACAATCACAAAAGGTCATCATGTTAGATATTTAAACATTGTGCGTTTTATTTCTTAAATAGTTTGGATTGCTATTACTAATCTCTCTTTAGCTTTCATTTCCTCTTTTCCACGAAAGGTTTGTGTTTCAGCCAACGCTTTAAATAACTTTTATCCCCTTTAACAGATTCAAGGAATGTTTGAAGTAATTTACAATGATTGTTTCCTTTGTAATGTTAAAAGTGATGACTTGCTGTCGTGTTTCAAGCATTTTGGTGCACTCTGTTTGTTTGCTGTTTTAAATACACACACAAAGTTAAGGATCTCACCGGTTGATGTGTTTGTCTTTTATAGAACGTTGGATCTGCGTAACTGATCTCCTCTTCACCACCCTGAACTGCTTCTACAACAATAATAAGCACATTAACAACATAACCATCCCATTGATACGTTACTTTACAAATAGAGTGATTGTTTGTTACAGTAGATGATATACTTGTGTGTATCCTGCGGATGCAGAAGATCAGAAGTACAATCATCAGAGATCCAACAACAGCACAACAGATCACAACTATATGTACGGAGGTGAGACCTGTCATGAAGAAAAAGAGTCATAACTGTAACTGAATCTGTCGTGGGATGATATACATACAAAGAGGAAACAGTAATCTCTACTCACTATAGACAGTAATGTTGAATGTGTATGAGGTCTTCTGTTTGCCGCTGATGGTCATTTGATAAAGTCCAGAGTGTTGAGTTGTGATGTTTGTGATGGTGAGAGATCCAGTCTGAACATCCACCTGCAGTCTGTCTCTGAACATCCCATCATAAACATCATTATATACTGAGACTGTATTATTAGCTGTTCTGACTTTAGCAATGAGAGTCTCTTCAGGTCCAAATTTCCACATGATCAGTGTGCCGTTCTGTATTTCAGTTTCATTCATGTGTAGAGTAACAGAATGTCCCTCTTTCACTGACACCGATGTCACTTCATCTGCATCACCAAACAAACCTGAACAACACAAACTCAGAGTTGTTAACACATTTAAAGTTGAATATTTTACACAAACCAAAATAGTAGAAATACATGTTGTATTTCGTAAAATGTATCTGTACTAACTGCTCCCATAATTTCTACAAGTGTATAACTCACCCATCAGGCAGTTTAAGCAACAGAGAAAACAAAAGATGAAAATCATGTTCTTAATGTTTTTAAGGATATGAAAGAAAAACTCACAACAGCTTTGATAAGGAAATCTACATTTGAAGTTAACTTTAAAGAACCAAGAAGTGTAACTCGAGTTGAGGGCGGGGTTTATGAAGATATACAAGGATACAATTTTACAAGATAAAGGATGTTTCTTTGCTCAACAGTATTTATTTAATCAAATTGAATTATTGTGAAGGTCTCGGGTATTAGAAATAATAACAGGCCAACTTTACTAGAGATCTTCATAGACAAGGCTTACCAAGCCTAACAGTGGCTTATGTTTGGAAGAATGTTAGCAATTTTCAGTTCTGGGAGATCTTCCACTACCATAGTAGGAAAAATATATTGTATATTTTTTGTTATGTTGAACATAAAATGAGATATTTTGAACCATTATTTTTTCCTATGGTAGCAAGTGATGTACAGAATCTAAAAATAACTAACATTCTCCCAAATATCTCTCTCTGTGTTCATCAAAACAATTTATGCGGTATGAAATTACATAAGGGAGATAAACATTTAATTATTTTAATTTTTGGGTGAAGCATCAGTTGTCTGTTAAACAAGGGCTATGTGTATTCAACTTTTCTGTTTTTCTTCTTTGTTTGTGTTGTTGAGGTTTGTTTGGTAGTGGCTGCGTAAGAAACAAACTCGAGTTACACTTCTTGGTTCTTTAATGTTAACTTCAAATGTAGATTTCCTTATAAAAGCTGTAGTGAGTTTGTGTTTCATATCCTTTAAAGAACTTGATTTTCATCTTTGGTTTTCTTTGTTGCTTTAACTGCCTGATGGGTGAGTTATACACTTGTAGAAATTATGCGAGCAGTTAGTACAGATACATACATTTTACAAAATACAACATGCATTTCAACTATTATGATTTGTGTAAAATATTCAACTTTAATTGTGTCGAAATGAGTTTGGGACCCATCAGAACTATTTCTAATTGCTTTATGATCCACCTTTACCGACGATTTTAAATGTGTTAACAACTCTGAGTTTGTGTTGTTCAGGTTTGTTTGGTGATGCAGATGAATTGACATCGTTGTCAGTGAAAGAGAGACATTCTGTTACTCTATACATGAATGAAACTGAAATAGAGAACGGCACAATGATCATGTGGAAGTTTGGACCTGAAGAGACTCGGCTAAAGTCAGCAGAGCTAATAATACAGTCTCAGTATATGATGATGTTCATTATGGGATGTTCAGAGACAGACTACAGGTGGATGATCAGACTGGATCTCTCACCATCATGAACCTCACAACTCAACACTCTGGATTTTATCAAATGACCATCAGCGGCAAACAAAAGACCTCATACACATTCAGTGAAACTGTCTATGGTGAGTAGATATTCTCTATCAAAAAACAAAGCTGGGTTATTTTTGACCCATTGTTGGTCGGACCTAGAAGTTTTAAGCATGAGGGATCACACACACCATCAGACCTTCGGTGAACATATATTGTACATTCTACAAATATGTGGCATTTGTGAAAATTGAGTCTTTCTGTAAAACAGAATGACAAATAATTGTGTTTTGTTCTCATAGATATAAATGTGTCCCTACACCAAAGACTTTCTTTTGATCTCTGCCTGTTGAACACCACCATCTAGTGTCTTGACAGTATACCTGCAGACTAAAAAATGAAATAGTTCGTAATTTAGTTCAATAATCGAGCTTTCTCGATTGAACTTTTGAAAAAGTTAAAGGCAGCTAAAAAAATAGACTAAACATCTTAACGCATTTGTATCTTGAATATATACACAAGAATTTAGAGTTTATCTCTTTTTTTTATTTATTTTATTTTGTTAAAGGATCAGTAAAAAAGATTAATAACGTTCTTTAAAATATCTTATTTTTGGGTACCATGTATCTTTAAAAGACATCCCACTGTCTGAGTTAAAAAAACATGTTCACGTATAAAAGCTACAGTAAATATTGGTGTTACATTTGCATTAAGTCATTTAGCAGATGCATTCATCCAAAGAGACTTACAAAGAGTTTAAGGAACAATACAGGGATATATCCCACAAGAGCAATAAAACAGTAGGTACTGGATCAACCAAAGCTGTTCCCATTTTCCAACTAAAAAAAAAAAGCATGACGCTTTAATACACATTTGATTTATTTGGAACAGATCTTTCTTTAATCTATGAAGTTGGTCTTCAGTATTTGCTCCCAGGCGGACGAAACGCATGACACAAGGACAATCCTTATTTCAGTTTGATTTAAAGGTTGAGCACTGCTAAAATAAACGCATTAACAATAAATCAATAAAAGATTGGCTGTATTAATTGGTAAAATGTAATTTTCTAAGTGTTATGTAATAAACATTCTTTGATTTTGCAAAGATTTTTAATGGCACAACTGAGTATAAAACTGTGATTTATGTATTGAAAGGTTTGTTAGAGAATTGAGATTAGAATTTTAAATTTCATAAACCAAACACACTGTGGATTGCTCGTCCTGAATTGTGGGCGGTCCTTCATACCTCACATCCAATCATAGTAGAGAAAAGCAATGAAGAGGTGCATTCTTTGGTTGATCTTCATCGACATAACAGTCAGAGCTCAAACACTGAACACTTGGATAACTTTACTGATCATATGTATGAACTTAAACATCTATAACATCATGAAGACAATCTCTTTACTCATCATTTTCTCCTTATTCATCGAAGGTAAGTTCATTTACACACTTTTTGTTTTTGAAATGTACTCAACACATTTAAAGCTTTATGGGGTGTATTCAAATTGATGACTGTTTGTTAGTTGTTATAATATACTTTTTCTATACACTATTTTCAACTTTTTTTAACCCTGTTAACCGCATCATTTGATCTTAGGCTCTACTGTATCTGTGTATGTCTTCAGGTGGGTTTACAGATGAAGTGTCAGTGATAGAGGGAGATTCTGTCACACTTCACACTAATACTGAAATACAGAGTAAAGATATGATCGAGTGGTGGTTTGGAGATAAACAGGATTTTGTAGCTAGATTAGATAAAGAGAGCAATGAGATGCTATATTCTCAAGATAAAAGATTCAGAAACAGACTGAAGCTGAACAATGAGAATGGAGATCTCACCATCACAAACATCACAACTGAACACATGGGACTCTTTAAAGGAGAGATCACTGGAAAAACGACCACAAGAAAGACGTTCAGTGTCAGTGAGTATCTCAAGCTTTACTTCTCATAATCATCTTATTTACAGCATTATTCCTTCAACTAAGAATCACGGACCGCGAGACATTGCTTTATAAACCATTTTAAACTTTAGACTATTTTGGTTGTTTAAATTGAGCCACGCATCTTTACAATTGAGAACCACATCACACGCGCTGTCATGAACATTTATGTGATAGATCTTTTGTCGTTACATCCTCTAATATCTTTGTTTAGGGCCAAACTGAGGACTTTAAAGAACGACCTTAAAATAAATAATAAATGACCGTTTATGTCTTCAGGTGTGTTTGGTGATGCAGGTGAAGTGAAGTCAGTGTCAGTGACTGAAGGAGATTATGTCACACTTCACACTGATGTCATTTATATGAATAAATATGATGTGATACGCTGGAGGTTTCAACATGGAGACTCTCCTCTAGCTGTAATCGACAGAAAGTCTGGAATCTTCTCTAGACATGATGACAGGAGATTCAAAAACAAACTTCAGTTTGACGTTCAGACGGGAGATCTCACCATCAAGAGAATCAGATCTGATCACTCTGGACTCTATAAAGTAAATATCGACAGCATTAGCAGAACACACACCATACAGCAGATATTCACAGTTACTGTCAGCGGTGAGTACAATAAGTCCTTTAATATCATAAAGATGAGTTTGGTGACTGTTGTCTTTAAACACTCGGATTAAGAGATCAAGTCTGAGTTATAAAGATTCAGACAGATTGTGTGTGTGTGTGTGCTCCAGTGAATCTTTGCACTTTGTCGGGGGTTCATGTTGGTACCATGAGCTCTTTCTCTGCAGCTTGTTGAAGAATGGAAACGTTTCATGGTTTTGTCACTGTGACTATTGTGTTCTTGCACTCACTGATCTGATGTCCCAGTGAAGCTGTCGACCTGCTTTGTTTGGACGATTTATTATTGGTTGACCTTTTCTGCAAATGAGTCTACCATTATTTTGTTTGTTCAATTTTCCTACACTGCATCTTACCTTTAAAAAATAAGTTCAGTGTGCTGTTTGTAGTATACGTACGTAAAGAATGAAAAAAAATAAGTATACTTTCAGTGTTCTTTTTATAAACTTCTCAGAGATATACTTGCTAAATACATTATACATAAAAAACATGTATATTACGTGTTATCTTTAATAAGCTATTGGTAAGGTTATATAGAAACAAGTCGGCTTTGATGTGGACTAACTTTGTTCAAACCTAGACAGGAACATAGTTGTATACTTTAATTTAAAAGATAATATGTAAAAACATGCAAAAAATGCAACAATACAATAATGTAATAGAGTCGCACTACAAAAATACATTGTTAACTAAAGACTTTATAGTGGAACAATTCCGTCATAAGCAGAACTGTTATGCCTCGTTTCCACTGAGTGGGTAGATGCCCAAAATCTTTACTCAAGTAAAAGTAGAAGTCAAAAAGTATGCAATGAAAAAACTACTCAAGTAGATAGTTACTTAGTTACTTTGTATCCGATTATATAGGCCTACTATTCATAAAATGTATACAAACGCCGATATTTTGATATAAAATGTGATCAATATTTTTCATTATTATTATTATCATAAGCAGATATCTTTACAATAAACACATAGAGACTAAAACATATACAAACTCAGCCGATAAACCTTTTATTGTTTATGTTGCATCGTTTGTTTACATTAAGTATCAAATATATTTATTATTATTCGCTACTCAGTCAATTATGATATTGGTGATGTGATGTTCTTTTCTCTTGTGTTTGGTGTTGACAGGTGCACAGAAGACACTGTCAGTGATGGAGAGTAGTTCTGTCACTTTAAACACTGATACTGAAACACAGAGAGATGATCAAATACTGTGGGACTCTGTATCTGATGAAACTCGAATAGCTGCAATATATCAACCAAACAATATATTAATCACATACAATGGCACTGATGGGAGATTCAAAGACAGACTGATGCTGAACAATCAGACTGGATCTCTCACCATCACAAACTTCAGATCTGAAGACTCTGGACTTTATCAACTAAAGATCAGCGGTAGAAGACGATCCATTCAGAGGAAATTTAATGTAAACGTCACTCGTAAGTAAATATAAATAATTATGAACATTTCTACACTTTTATGTTACGTTGATTGTTATTCATGATGTTTAAGATGCTTCACTTCAAACTGAATCAGAATGATATTTAGAAGGTTTTCATCAGTTAATGTTTTTATATATTCATCACAGTGACACAACAAGGTCTGTTTATGCTTGTGGCGTCAGGAATATTTGGTGTTGTCCTCCTCCTGGTTGTCTCTGTTGCTGCTGTGTATATCTATCGCTGCAGGTTTCCCAAAGCAAGAAGACAACGGGGTAAATATCGTTTATAGACATCATTAAGATATCCAGGGTGTGTATACTTTGGTGCAGTTTGTGATGATTTTTGCGTTTTTAGACTGTAGACGCTGAACACAAGACATGTTTCTATAGCTCAAGATTTGATAAGATGTCCTCTACTGGTGCTCAAAGTCATTAAACAGAATCACATTTTTGACATTTTATCTTAAACAAACCGTAACCAAATATAACTTTTAAATGATCATCTTCCATGTAAAATTAAACTGATATTAATTATGAGAGCAAATTATAATTCTTCTAATTTCTGTTTTTCTGTTTCTGTTTGTCTCTGTGACCGGGTGAACTGATGTCAGTGAGAGAGGGAGATGATGTCCGTCTGAAGACTGATGTTGGCGAAGTAAAGAGAGATGATGTGATCGAGTGGAGGTTTGTGCCTCAAAATACAGTCATAGCTGAAATCAAGGGAGGAGCACTCAAGACATATGATGGTGATGATGAGAGATTCAAGAACAAACTGAAGATGACCAAACACACTGGATCCCTCACCATCTCAAACATCACAAGTAATCTCTCTGGACTTTATGAACTCAAAAGCATCAGAGATGGACAAACTTTCTACAAGAGATACAGACTGACAGTCACAGGTGAGTAACTCAATTCATTCAGTGTCATAATCATCTAACATCTGATTTCTCTTCATAATACACATGAAGGTTATTTAACACACAGTAGATGAAGAGCTCTATGTGTTCCCACAAACACATGTCAATGTGATCATGTCTTGATTTTGTCATCTGTGTTTTTGCAGACAGGAGAGATACAGTGGATATATACTGATAACGTGGCTTTGTTGAATAGATGTGGTCAGCAGGAGGGATAACATGAATTAAAACACATCAGCATCACGAGTCTTACATCAACAATGAAGAACTTCACTTGATTTTGAAATTAATAATACATTTTGAGACCAAACTTTATGCGCTTAGAACTAACTAAACAGAGTAAATATATATATATATGTATACAGTATCTATATCTTTGATTCACAATAAATAAAGAGACATTCAAATTAAATGAAAATAAATTAAACTAACACACAAAATTGTAACGGATCTACACAAACTTAGATTTTCGTTTAACCTCTAATGTAAATATATCAGATTTTATATATGTTACTAAGTGCTGACAGCGTGTAGCTATTGCATATATATTTACTGGCTCATTTTCGAGCCTAAATATCTCAGTAAATACATTGCAGAGTTAGTTTAGATTTTATTAATATTTATTAATGATTTTTAATAATTAATGTTTTTATTTTTAGCTTTTTAGTTTTTATGTTAATTTTATGTTTTGGTATACGCTTTTGTCTTTTATCATTTATTTGTTCATTTTTATTTAAATAGTTTTTACTCTTAAGATTTTAGTGCTTTACACGTATTTCAGTTCATTTCTGAGGCTTCATTGTTCATTTACATTTTTTGTTTAGTTTGGATTTTTACATTAATTTGTAGACTTATATTTTATTTGTTTTCAATAATCAAAAGTGGTTTTAAATTTGTTATTTAATTCAACTAAAATAACCTTGATACATTGGTTTTATACAGTAAGTATCCCTAAAAGTGACCGTAGTCCCTAAAATTAGATAACTCATAACTCATTGTACTTTGTGTAATCAAAATTCAGTTCAATCCGGTGCGATTTTTTTTTTCTTCTGCAGAACACAAAAGATCTTTTAAAGAATATTGATAATCAAACAACACTTTGATGTGCGTCAATAAAGCGCATCTTTGAAAAGTACATGTTTTGCCACAAGCATGAGGTTCTTCGTTTAATCTCAAAGCGCATGTGCGACTCATGAGGACAATGACGTCATTCTTCACCTGGGGACATAGTAATGTATTCTCTATTTTATATTATACAATGTAAAGCCAAAAACAGTTCGTTTTGCTGATTGTCAAGAAAATATAGAATGCTGTAAGGATTTTTTACACACAAAGATTGTAGAGGATCTGGAGGATTTCTCAGAAGACCACTGGACAATTTATTAGCTCAGATCAAACAGCTATCAACAGCTATCACAAAAGCTGTCATTTATTGTTAAGATAACATCATATTGTATTAAGAATAAGGTGAATGTAAACTTTTAAACTGGCTTACTTTTATGAATTTAGACATAATTCAGACTTTTTGTTAACATGTTATCTGAAATAACCAGGCCCATTTTCTTGAAAAGATTCAATCTTTAACAGTTTCCAGATTTGGCAAGGTATATTTAAACTCTTGACCACACGTACAGTATGTTTGTAGTGATGGATGTGATTTGAATAGTTTGCAAGGCATTGCATTTGGTTTTTATTCACAGTTTGTACAGCATTTTATTTTCTCATTGTAAGCTTAGTGAATAGTAAGACATGCGTGTTTAACTTATTTGACTTTTTGTGCAGAAACTATCCAAATGAAAGACAAGATTGACAATGCCACTGTTTCCTGTATTGTTTTGTGAATTAATGTAAGTGTTTTAATATGCTAAATAAATGAAAGATGGATCAACAGATAAAGCCCATGAATAAATCAATTTACTTTAATGTGCAATTTTATTATAATGTACGTTTACATTGAAGTAGTGGATAGCACTGAATCTTAGGTGCACGTTAACCAGTAGGTGGCGGTAGAAGTCTGTGTGATGTGTATGTGATCTCATCCCCCGTTGACTCCCATAGTATTTATTTCTCCCACTATGTCTACAAATGGGGGATGAAATCTGTTTGGTTCTGACATTCTAACAAATATCATTGTTTATATGTTCATCAGAAATAAATTCATGCAGCATCGGAACAATCTGATGGTGAACTATCCATTTAAAGCCTGTTATTTGTCCTTTACTCCAGCGTGTTAAACATTGCCATCTAGTGTTTAAGTTGCGTTACTGCAGATTGATTATTCTCTCAAGTATTGACAACATTTAGCATTGTAATAATTCATAGCACAGTGATGGAGAATTGTACCTTGACAAATAAACATCATCCCAGAACCCAACATGAAACAGCCCATGATGTTAAAGACATAAATAGTATTTTTTATGTATATTACATAAATTCTTAAATCGTGGATTAATGTGCATGTAAAGTCTACCTGGCGATGAGAGTATTTAACATCAGTTTTTATTTGTCTTAGTTGTAAAGCAATAAAGCGACATGATTCGCTGGAGTAACAGATGCAGGTGATTGGAAGTGCAGTTCATCTCTTCACCACCAGATGGCGGTAACCAACCCGCATCAAAGCATCATTGCGTCAGAAAGATTAATTTCATCATCACTACTTGATGTTATATTGATCACTAATTTTACTTCTCATGTGGAGGTTTCAGAGGACATACATCGTCCTCAGTTTGTATCTATAGAAAGATGTTTTGTGAGAGGTGAGAGTTTTACTTTCAAATTGAAAAATTAAAATCTATTGCCTACATTAATCTTAAAGGGGCAGCATGTTACTGTGAACCTGTATGTGAGTCTTTTTTTCTGTGGAACACAAAAGAAGATATTTTGAGAAATGTGTGTTTTGTGTTCATGCAATGGAAATCAACGGGTTCAGTGTTGTCTGATTATCAACATTCTTCAAAATATCTTCTCATACAGGTTTGGAATGACATGAGGGTGAATAAACCAGGTTTCAACTAAAGCTGAAGATAGTATGTAGTGAAATATGCATTGTTTGCGAGCTCAAAGAATGAGAAATAATAAACACATATTGAATATTGATTTGACAGTAATATCACAGTTTGATTTAAAGAGATGTTTTATTATTTAAACAGTAACATTGATGCATTCAATACTTTATTAAAGCTGTTTTTTGAGTTAAAGATATTATCAGGACAGCAAATCACACCTTTCACATACACACACAGACACAGATACATTAACCACAAACGGCCATGAGCAGACCAACACGCGTCTTGTATTTACCAGCAGAACAAAACCACATTTCTTTCCACATCAGGTTTGACTTTAACCCAGTCATGAAGAGGCCACACCAAATGAAATACTAGATACACAGCGTGCTTTTAAAACCACAATGACCCTTTGCTCATACCCACACTCTCAGTTATTTCTGACAATATTTTCTAGTCTGTAAACTGTTGTCTGAGTAAATAATATTGACTCTATGGTGAATTATTGTTGACATGCAGTAAAATCTGCAATCTCTTAAACTGTAGTAGACTTTCTGTGATGTTGGGCCTTTTGGTGTCTTCAAATCTCATAAAACACAATTAAAAATGATGAACTACACAACACTCAACAACATATTACTAAACAACAGAAAATAAAATAGACATTAAAGCTGAAGTGACAATGAACTTGAATACAAACACAATGTGAGACTGATCATCGTCTTTTATTGACGCTGGAGTACATCACCTCATCCTCCACTTCTGCTCTCTGTACACAACACACAAACACAACTATAAATCAATAACAATCACAAAACTTCATCATGTTAGAGTATGTCGCCTTAAAACATTGTGCGTTTTATTTCTTAAATAGTTTGGATTGCTGTTTCTACTCTCTCTTTAGCTTTCATTTCCTCTTTTTTTACACTTTCACACATAAACTCGACTCCACTTCTGATGGCTTAGCTTCCTGCGAGACCTTTTTCACAGCGTCTGTATTAACAGATGCTTGAAGAACATTTGACCCGTTTACAGTTTAAAGTGCATTTTTACGCTCGCAGTTAAAACTCAGAATAGTCATTTCTTTCTGCTTTGCTTTTTAATGTTAACAATTATTGCTTTTAAAAAAAAAGTGCACTTTTGTTGTTTTATTATATACTTTTATAGGCATTTTTGATGCACTTTCATGTTAATCCGCTTAAAAAATTAATTATTAAAATTTGGGATACTTAGTTTAGATGGGATAGAGGTGTTGGGGCCGTTGAGTGTGATAAAGACAAATCAGGCAGATTACATGTAATGATAAGACAGACAGACACGCTTGAATGATCTCACCGCTTGCTGTGCTTGTCTTTTTTTGAAGGTTGGATCTGCGTAAGTGATCTCTTCACCGCTCTGAACCTCTTCTAAAACTATAATTAATACAGTAGAGTTACACTATGAACTACTATAGAAGGTTCGACTTTATCTTCAATAAAACGTATTTTTAAAGTAGTTCATGCCTTGTTGTGTGTTTGTGTTTCTCCTCCAGATGTAGAAGATCAGAAGTGCAGTTACAATCATCAGAGATCCAACAACAACAACACAATAGATCACAACGGTCAGACTCGCTTCTGTAATGAATAATAAGTCAGTGTGCTGTAAGTGAATTTATCGGTCTTCTGCACAAATGCCCAATTATACATTTAAAAGAAGAAATCTTTACTCACTATAAACAGTAACACTGAATGTGTATGAGGTCTTCTGTTTGCCGCTGATGATCATTTGATAAAGTCCAGAGTCTGTGGTTTCGGTGTTTGTGATGGTGAGAGATCCAGTCTGATCATCCACATGCAGTCTGTCTCTGAACATCCCATCAAGAACATCAGCATCGATTGACGTCTTATTGGTTTGTCTCATTTTGGCTATGACAGTCTTCTGAGGTCCAAACTTCCACTGTATCAGATCATCTCTCTGTAGTTCGGTCTCATTATTGTGTAGCGTGACATTTTCTCCCTCAATCACTGACACGGACTTCACTTCATCTGAATCACCACCAAACACACCTAAAGTACACAAACAGTTTCATTTTAAACCTTTTTTGTAAAGTTGGGGTGTTAAATTACTAAATCTTTGAACAAACACATAAAACACAGAGAACTGTACATTTGCACAGCTTTATGTTGTCACGGATGCTGCACGGTGAGGATCCAAATGCAGTTTCTTAAAGGAGCAATCCAAAGACAAAAGGCAATACAAAAGGCCAAGACCAGATAACCAGACATAGAGAATTGTAGTGTTGACACTAGACAAGACTTCGCCATGAGGGACTGAGAAAACCAGGTTTGAATAGGCAGACAAACAACAAGAGGACACAGGTTAAGGCAATGATAGATAATGAGTCCGGGCAATGTTGAATGGGTCTCCCGCTGGTGAGTGTGACACATGTATGACACTTCAGGTATAAGAGTTATACAAGTAAATAAACTCAAAAGAACAGGTCCCACATTTCATTAACTGATGCCAGAACAAATCACATTCAACAAAAAATCTTAGTAGGAGCATCCTGTAAAAGGTCAAGTCAACTTCATTTATAGCACTTTTAATTTTCCCTGTTACCAAGTATCCGCACATTTAAGATATTGAGTATAAGCAAACATTAATGTTATACAGTTAAAACAAAAAAGTTAACACACACAGAATACAGACATGCACACAGGTTCATACACACCCACATGCATAAAACACAAATCCACGCGCAAAGAGCAATACAAACACACACTTCATAGAGAAGCACACATTTAAGATAAAAGAGAGAAACACAGGTCAAATATTTTACAGACTATACATTTCTATTTGTAATAATACATAAATTAAGAAGAATGTTACATTTTATAGTTACATTAATAAATATGAAAACTTTAAATTCTAAAGCTCAGCAGCGCCCCCGATTACAAAAGCAGTGCAAAACAGGATGCAAACAGTGGCAAGGAACCAAAACGGTAAAAAAAAATGAACCGAATGTTTATTAACTGCTTATTAACTTACCCACTGTACAGCAGAAGCACAAAGAGAGGAAAACAAACACAAGACTCATTTTCTTTTTTACAAGGCTCTGAAATAGTTCCCCTCACGAGATCATCATATGGAGACTCAGCTGATGATGTGAACCATCAAAACTTTGCCAGCGTCTGTCTCTTCATAAACCCCGCCCTCAATGATGTGTCAGCAAGCACAAAATGACTGACAGAAAGAGAGAAACACCTCCAAACATTCTCAAATGAAGAGTGAGAGCTAGACCTATTACAGTTAGTACAAATATTTACTTCAACTGGTGTTTAGTTTCAGACCCCTAACATGTTGAACATCTGCGGTTTTCTCTGCTTGTGCTTCTGCGGCCTGACAGGTGAGTTATAAACGTAAACATTTGTTCATAATATACAAACACTTTTTAATCCACTTTAAATTTAACGAAGATCTTTAATGTGCTTGTGTGTTTTCAGGTGTGTTTGGTGTTGATCCAGATGAAGTGAAGTCAGTGATGGAGGGAGATTCTGTTACTCTACACACTGATCTCACTCACATACAGAACGATACACTGATACAGTGGAAGTTTGGACCTCAGGGGACTGTCATAGCTAAAATCACAACCAATAAGACGTCAATATATGATGATATTTATGATAAGATGTTCAGAGACAGACTGCAGGTGGATGATCAGACTGGATCTCTCACCATCATAAACATCACAACTCAACACTCTGGACTTTATCAAATGACCATCAGTGGCAAACAGAAGACCTCATACACATTCAGCGTTACTATCTATGGCGAGTACATTTTCTCTATTTCACAATAAAAATGCTGGGTTACTTTCAATTAAGTGTTTGGTCAAAAAGGGACAAACACACCCATTAGATAACCTAGTCACGAGAACTGAGTTTTTGGTTGAACTTTACAAAAGCTGCATATAAGGTTGGGTATCGGGAACCGTTTCCATTTAAGAATCGATTCCAAATTTCAAAGAACCGGGGATTCGACAGGTGCATTTCGGTTCTGTTTATGGATTCCTGACTTGTTCAGTAACTCGGGAACGGCGGTGTGCATTTTACAGTTGTATCTGTCTGCCATTGTTTAAATTATTTGGTTAAGCTCTGTGAAAAAAATGATGATATTTCATGCAAGGGAAGAAGTACCTCTTATATGATGAAACACGGCATTAATCTGAATGAATGCATCGTGTTTAAGTCTCCCAGCCCAGAGTCCTCCTTCTACAACGCACCATATACAGCTAATATAAGCAAAATTCACACTCAGGTACAAATTACAGATAGAGAAGAAAAGAGAATCAGTTTTGTTTAAGTTACTTTATTTTTTTTAGTAGTGATAAAAGTTAAATACATTCGGATATCTATAGGATAACATGTTCTATTTGATTTTAATTTTAATTATTAAATTCAATCACTTTTTAAAATTGAATTAATTCAGTATATTATTCACAAATAATTGTTTAGATAATGGGAGGTCTAGCAACTGCATGTTATAAATTTTCTTGTTGTATTTTTCTGTACTTACATACTTTTGGTTTGTAATTGCTTCTGATTTTTCCTTAATGGAAGTGTTGTTTATTTCATTATTTGACGTAATGTCACAGTTAATAGTTACAGCCTACTGGTTACAGCCTAAATGTGGTACGAATAAAAGGGTCAAAACTGTTTTCTTTAAGAATTACTATTTGCATTTTTTTCTCTCTCGAAAACAATGTTGGAATCCAAACAGAGAATCGATAAGAACCAGATTCGATAAGCAGAATCGGAATCGCTAAAATGAAAACGATACCCAACTCTACTGCATCGGTTTACTTTGGAGATTGAACCTCACTTTAAATATTTAGTATTATTGCTTTGATGAAACACTGGTGGTCTTATACTGATCTGTTTATTGTGTTTTACTTCATCAGACTGTGTGTGCTGCTGTTACGGTCTTGAAGCTCTGATCCGATTGGTCGCCTCTGCTGTGGTGGGTGTGGCTACTATTGCCGTTCTGGTGTATGACATCAGATCTAGAAGCGTTAAACAAGATGGATCAAAGACACCAAAAGACCATTAGTGAATAAATATTGTATGATCTACAAATAAGTGAAATTTTTGACAACTTTGAGTCTTTTTAAACATTGAAAAACAATTCAACTAAAATATTCAATATTCTGATTTCATATTCATGTATATAAAATGTATCCCTGCAACAAAGTCTCTGTGTGTCTTCATTGATAATGATAGCATTCAATATAAAGACCCTATAAAGTGACAGTTCACCCAAAAATGAAAATTGGAAGAATGCTTGTAATCAAACAGATATCATCCCCCGTTGACTCCCTTCGCATTTATTTTACTATGGCAGGAAATGGGGAATGATATCTGTTTGGTTACTGACATTCTTACAAATATCATTGTCTCTGTTCATCAGAAGAAAAAAAATCGTACAGATTTGGAACAGTCTGACCGTGAGTAAACGATGAAAGAATTTTAGTTTTTTGGGTGAACTGTCCCTTTAAAGCCTGTTCTTCCTCACTAACTTCAGCCTGTTAAACACTCTAGTGTTTCAGTTGCGTAACTGCAGATTGATTATTCTCTCAACTATTGACAACATTTAGCATTGTAATAATTAATAGCAGAGCGATGGAGAATTGTACACATACAAATAAACATCATCCCACAACCTACCGTCAGACAGCCCATGATGTGAAATAAATAAATAGTTATACTATTGTTTTATACATTAAATTTACATTTTTGGATTCTTAAAACGTAATTGAATGTGTATGTAAAGGCTACTTGGCTATGAGTCTATTTAACATCGTTCTGTTTTAAATTGTTTCAATTTAAAATGGCTTTTCTTGGTTGAGAAGCCATAAAGCGACAGGACTCGCTGGAGCAGCAGGTGTTTGGAAGTGCAGTTCATCTCTTCACCACCAGATGGCGGTAAATCTAAACATTACAGAATTTATTTTTTTGAAGATTACCTTTAATGCCTAGATCTACTTTTGTGTCTCTTATCTAAGTCTAACGGTTTAAATTACTCACTGTTCGGTTTTGTCACGGTTTTGGTTAGTTTTGTGCTACGTTCAGGGAAAAGGGACTACTGACAAATAAAAATAAGATCAAATAATCAGCCTACAAGTAACAGCACCATTTTAAACAATGACGTAACTTAACTTCCGCCTTTTCGCAAAGCAGTGTATCATAACATCCGTCTTGCAACAGACAAGGAGAAGAAGAACTTCTGTTTTGCCGTCGCGCAGGAATTTAACAATAGTAAAAAAACGGACAAAACACGTATTCAAGTACTTATCCTTTATACTGTTCAACGAAGAATGTGTATCCTGTATCTAGCTTTGACCTTGTCGTAAGCGAAAATGTGTCTGCAAGATGTGTACATCATCTAGCCGTATTCGTGGCAGCTGTGCAAGGGACTTGGTAAAGTCCATTCTGAGGCGCTAGCGGAAGTAACCCTACACTGCTTCGTGGCAGAGGGGAAGATGCGTGACGTCATGTGATAAGGGCCCGTAAAACAACGTAGAAAAGCAGAAAATAAAATACAATAAAGGTATAGAAATGGATTAAAGTATTCAAAAAAACATAACTTTGCATATGTACAAATTAAATAAAGATGAATCACAATTGAAGTTACAGAAGCTATTGAGTCACATGCAGTGAGGGATTTCCTTGACTTTTAACAGGAATTTAAGAGGAATACAACTGCTCCAGTTCACTAATACTGTACACATGCGTTGTTTTTCGTCTGTTTCGTCCGTTCACTTAAGACATAACCTACTATGTTTGTATACTCGAGCCGGGTGCCATACTGACCTTCTTTGTGTGTGAATTCGTCCTTTTAAACGCAAGACTTCAAAGACAACTCAATATTTGCGCCATGTCTTACACTCGCTGTGGTGTTCTGTGTAAGCCTCTAGAGGGAGCGCGAGAATGTAAGTGAGGAGAGTACACATGTGTGAAAAATAAAGAAAGTTACCCTGAGTTCGACACGGAGTGTATTTACTTTAATTTGACATTCCACATATTGGCGACGAGGATGGCTTTGAGTCTGAGCCAACCTGCCCCGTTCCTGCAAACACCGGGTGAACCACCGATTCCATTCACAGCGTGGATCAAAACTTTCGACAATTTCTTGCTGGCCGTGGGCGAGGAGCTGCCTAATGCTAGGAAGCGCGCTCTTCTGATACACTGCCTGGGAACCGAAGGGCAAAGATTGTTCTACACCCTGAACGTGAGTGATCAGGGAGACGATACATACACTTCCGCTTTGAGTGCTATACGGGATTTTTTTGCCCCTAAAGTTAATGTGGTTGCTGAACGTTACCGCTTTCGCCAACGGAGCCAACGCGTGGGCGAGACTACAGACCAGTATGTTGCTACACTACGTGAACTGTCTGCCACCTGTGAATTCGGCGCGATGGAGGACGAGATGATACGCGATCAGCTGGTCGAAAAAACTAATTCAGCTCGCATCAGAGAACGGCTGCTGCTGGAAGTGCCACTTGACCTTAAGAAAGCCGTGACTGTCGCCCGGCAAATTGAAACTGCTACAGCGGAGGCTAAAGCAATGATCGCGTCATCCGACAACTCAGTACAAGCAGTTCAACAACAGAACAGGTTCCGACGGAGCAAAAGTAAAGTCAACGTCTCACGTGGACCTCCAAAATTTACCCGTGCAAGTACTTGTTACCGCTGCGGATCTGAGCAGCACGCAGCTAATTTTCCTGGATGCCCTGCTAAGGATGCAGTGTGCAGGAACTGTAACAAAACAGGACATTTTGCAAAGATATGTCGAGGAAACAAACGGGTGAGTGAAATTACGGTACCTGAAGTGACTGTGTTAAACATTGAACATTCTGCTCGTGACTGGGGAAAAATAATGTGTACAGTACAGATATGTGTAAGCACAGGACAAACACGGGACATTCAGTTAATGGTGGACACGGGATCAGCAGTGTCCATATTGCCAATGTCCATTTACACTGGATCTTTCAGTCAAGCACCCCTTTCACCACCGAAACTCAGTCTAGTTAGCTTTGGTGGCGATGCAATTGAAGTGAAAGGATGCCTGCAAGCCCGCATCTCATATGGAGGTCATTGCACTACCACAGACTTATACATTGTACAAAAGGGATCCGCTGTGCTGGGCAGAGACCTCTTTACTGGACTGTGTTTACAACTTTGTGATGGTCAGGTCAGTACAGATCAGCGCACGCATCCTGTCTCATCTATGGATGCAAAATCGGAAAACTGGCTGGGATGTGCAAGAGGATTTGTACATCGTGTCCAGGTTCGGCCTGGCAGTCAGCCGGTGCAGCAGAAACTGAGGCGGTTACCTTTCTCAATTCGCAATGAGGTGTCCAAGGAATTACAGAAGCTCGTACAACAGGATGTAATTGAGCCTGTGGATGCATCTGAGTGGGTCTCCCCAATAGTTGTCACTAGGAAAAAAGATGGGGGGATTCGGCTCTGCGTCGACTTGCGTGAGCCTAATAAGGCAGTGGTAGTGGACAGTTTTCCTCTTCCGCATATGGAGGAAATGTTTGCAAACCTGTGTGGAGCAACAGTGTTTTCCACATTAGACCTCCAAAGTGCATATCACCAGGTAACGTTGCATGAGGACAGTCGAAGTCTTACTGCGTTTATTACGCATGATGGATTATTTCGTTTCAAAAGGGTTCCATATGGACTGGCCTCAGCCCCAAGCTGCTTCCAGAAGATGATGTCTGAAATCCTTAAAGGTCAGTCTGGAGCTCATTGTTACTTGGATGACATCATGGTCGCAGGAGCAACACTCAAGGAACATGACGAAAATTTGCAAGCTGTGCTGCAGCGAATCAATGACGCAGGCCTCAAATTGAACATGACAAAGTGTCACTTCAGAAAAGCAGAACTGTCATTCCTCGGTCACACCCTGTCCGAGAAGGGATTACAGCCTGATGCTTCCCATATCTCTGCAGTGTCCGATGCACCACCTCCTGTTGATGAGGTTAGTCTTCGTTCATTCCTGGGGCTCACATCATGGTATTCTAAATTCATACCAAACTACGCTACAGTGGTGGAGCCATTGCGTGTGCTTTTACGAGGCTCTACTCCATTCGTTTGGTCACCTGAGGCTCAGGAGAGCTTTGAGACAGTTAAAGGGCTAATTGTGAATAGTGCTGCCCTTGCGCTTTTCAATCCAGAACTATCTACTATAGTCACGACAGATGCCTCAGACTATGGAATAGGAGGTGTTCTTACCCAGGTACATGCAGACAACATGGAGAGAACAGTGGCTTTTGCCTCACGCACTCTTACCGCAGCAGAACGGAAGTACTCCACAGTAGAAAAAGAGGCACTAGCATGTGTTTGGGCCACAGAGCGATGGAGGACCTACTTGTGGGGCCGACACTTCACACTGCGGACAGATCACAGCCCGCTGACCACCCTTTTGTCATCTAAGGGTCAAGGCAGAGCAGGTATGCGCATAGCAAGATGGTCAGCTAGGCTGATGGCTTTTACCTATGATATTCAGTACAAGCCAGGGCATGAGAACGTGACTGCAGACTGTTTATCTCGTTTACCACTCCCTAGTACTGAACCTAGCCTGGAACATGATTTGGAAGTCGTAGCTCTCACTTCTACACTCACGGCAATAACCAGCTCTGAGTTCAAAGAGGCATGTGATTCTTGTCCTATCCAAGCTGAGCTACGCAGACTGCTCGCCTCAAAATGGCCAAAGTGTGCACAGACACTGGATAATGCGTTAAAGCCGTATTTTCAAGTGCGGCATGAACTTTCACTCCAGGATGGTTGCATAGTGCGTGGAACCTCACGCCTACTGGTTCCAGAATGTGTCCAGCCCAAGCTCATCGCACTCGCACATGATACACATCAGGGCATTGTCAGGACAAAAAGGAGGCTGAGAGAGCTCTATTGGTGGCCTGGCATGGACAAACAAGTAGAAACAGCTGTCAAAGCTTGTGTCACTTGTCAGTTACATGACAAATCAGCTGTTATACATACCACACCACTCCAACCTGTGCCTTACCCTACTGACGCCTGGGAGAAAGTGGCCATAGACATCATGGGACCTTTTGACGCAGCACCTGCTGATTGTCGTTTTGTGATCACTCTGGTGGACTATTACAGTAAGTGGCCTGAGATAGCATTTGTCTCACATCCTACCACCTATGCCGTGACACGGTTCCTTTCTACAGTGTTTAGCAGGGAAGGAAACCCGAAAGAGTTGATTTCTGATCATGGAGTACAGTTCACTTCGCACGAGTTCGAATTGTTCTTGCAAAACAGAGGAATCATACACAGGACATCATCTGTGTATTACCCAAGAGCAAATGGGGAAGTCGAACGTTTCAATCGCAGTTTAAAGGATAGTTTGCAAACTGCTTTACTGGAAGGACGAGGGTGGAAGGAGTTCACCAAAGACTTTCTGCAGGCATACCGTGCGACGCCTCATGCCACAACACAGTGCACACCAACAGAACTTTTGCATGGGAGAGCCATGTTAACCAAACTTAACGTCTCGGGTCTTTGCTTGCCACCTGCAGGCAGGTCGATCACACCTCACCAGCTTGCTTCACACGTGAAAGAGAAACAGGAAAAAACTAAACAGTACAGTGACAGAAAACGCAATGCAAAACATGTTTCATTTCAGTGTGGATCGTATGTCCGTGTAAAGAAACCGGGAATTGTGCCAAAAACCCAGTTTAAATTTGGAAAACCCCTGAAGGTTGTGGGTAAGAAAGGACTATACACATATAAGCTGCCAGATGGACGATGCTGGAACGCATCCCACCTGGCACCTGCACTTGCTCCGTGCAGAGCAGAGGAGCCCAGTGATTTGCCAGTGTTTGACCCTGGGAATGCTAATCCTGTAGGAGCTGAACAACCTGTAGTAGTTACAAGACCTGTTCGAAGCAGGCATGCACCTGCATGGACTCAGGATTATGTAATGTAAAGTGTGCTCATGCATTACTAGCACAATATATATGTGTCCATATAGTATATGGAAAAGCACGTTCTTGCTGTTCTGAGAATATTGTGTTGAGTAGGTGATGTTTATACCAAGTGTTCGGAAATGGCATTACTGTACCAATATTTGTTCATAAGGCTTGTTTGCTAATCATAGTATTGAGAGTTAAAGGGTGCAAAGAGGAAAAAAAAAAATCAACAGTAACGTGTATCTTAACGGTTAACTAAGTGCACTGAGACTATGTACCTATAGCATGTTTGTTCTTAAGAGAGAGAGATATGTGGTGTTCTGTGTAAGCCTCTAGAGGGAGCGCGAGAATGTAAGTGAGGAGAGTACACATGTGTGAAAAATAAAGAAAGTTACCCTGAGTTCGACACGGAGTGTATTTACTTTAATTTGACATTCCACACTCGCTCAAGCAAGTTTTCTTGTGCATCATCTTGCATTTAAAACTATGAAATTGGCAAGGCTTGAATGATAGATTACACAGCAACATGTGGTGATCTTTTGTTATAGGAGTAGTATACAAAATCCTAATCATTTCCAAAGATAATAATTTTATAAACCTGGTTTATATATTTAATGTTTTTTGAGAGAGTTTTCTCTGATAATAACATTTTCAGATTTTCTGATAATACAGTTAAGATGTGACAAAGTCAATTTAAAACCTGAACAATGTATAAAATGTGTTTGATACACATTTTATAAATGTGCAAGATTGTTGATTTTTACTAATGAGAAATCATATTTTTAAATGCTTGTAAAATTCCATTTTTAAATTCAACAATTTATTTGAAAACAATATTTCAAATAAAATTCCATTTCCAGTTACTGTTTTTATGCCATTATGATGCGATTCCCTTCACCACATTAAGCAACCAGGAAATGATGTTCCGACCAAGTTGTGAACCAATCTTTAAAACAACACTCATACATTGTGGGTTGGTCATCCTAAGTTGTGGGTTGGCCACCACTCTATCATCCAATAGTAGAGAAAAGGAATGAAGAAGGATTTACACCAACCGACCATTGACAATTCACTGGTTCATCTTCACCAACATAAAAGTCAGACGATAAGTCACTGAACACTTTACTTTCGTCTTTATGAACTCAAACATCTACAACAACATGAAGACATTCTCTTTACTCTTCATCATCTCTTTACTCATCAACGGTAAGTTCACTCTAGCAATTGCTTTGGACTGTTCTCAAAACATTTAAAGATGTATAAGCTGTGTTCATTTCGGTAAATACAAGTCTCACATTTTATATTTTTCTCTTTGATTTTTTTTAACTATGCTAACTGAGTCATTTGAACTTTTTACAGCAGATTTACTAGTAAGCATAATCATTTATTGTTCTATCTTTTCACTGACTGTGTGTGTTTGTTTTCTTCAGGTGGGTTCACAGATGAAGTGTCAGTGATAGAGGGAGATTCTGTCACACTTCACACTGAGACTGAAATACAGAGTAAAGATATGATCGAGTGGTGGTTTGGAGATAAACAGGATTTTGTAGCTAGATTAGATAAAGAGAGCAATGAGATGCTGTATTCTCAAGATAAAAGATTCAGAGACAGACTGAAGCTGAACAATAAGAATGGAGATCTCACCATCACAAACATCACAACTGAACACATGGGAGTTTTAAAAGTAGACGTCGCTGGAAGAATAACAACAACAAAGCCGTTTAGTGTTAGTGAGTATCTCAAGCTTTACTTTTTATAATTACTCTATGAACAGCATTTTTAACTCGTATACAAAAAATACAGTGAAGATGTTCTGCTGATGACATCTGTAGCTACAGTCACTTGTCAAGAGTAAAAATATGTCGTCAGCGTTATGTTCCGTTGATTTTATTGCTTTTGTTTACATCTTTTGTTATCCATTACACGCTTCTACCTTAAATATTTTGTACTCTATATTAACCTTTAAAAATTTTCCCCAATAGCAAACTTTGCTTTTAGAGCTGAATGCAACCACATTCATACTGAGACCCTTTAAAGACCTGAATCGAATGAACTGTCTCTGTTTGTGTTCTTCAGCTGTGTTTGGTGATGCAGGTGAAGTGAAGTCAGTATCAGTGAAGGAGGGAGATTCTGTTACTCTGTACGCTGATGTCGGTTATATGGATAATTATGATGTGATACGCTGGAGGTTTCAACATGGAGACTCTCCTCTAGCTGTAATCGACAAAAAGTCTAGAATCTTCTCTATACCTGATGACGAGAGATTCAAAAACAAACTTCATTTAGACCTTCAGACTGGAGATCTCACCATCAGGAGAATCAGATCTGATCACTCTGGACTTTATGAAGTAAATATCGACAGCATTAGCAGAACACACACCATACAGCAGATATTCACAGTTACTGTCAGCGGTGAGTACAGCAAGTCCTTTAATATCATAAAGATGAGTTTGGTGACTGTTGTCTTTAAACACTCGGATTAAGAGATCAAGTCTGAGTAATAAACATTCACATAGATTGTGTGTGTGTGTGTGTGTGTTCGTCATATACTACTCCAGTGAATCTTTGCACTTTGTCGGTGGTTCATGTTGGTACCATGAGCTCTTTCACTGGAGATGTTGAAGAATGGAGACGTTTCATGGTTTTGTCACTGTGACTATTGTGTTCTTCCACTCACTGATCTGATGTCCCAGTGAAGCTGTCGACCTGCTTTGTTTGCAGGATTTATTATTGGTTGACCTTTTCTAATAGCAAATTTGAAGTCTACCATTATTTTGTTTGTTAGCTTTTTCCTCCACTGCATCTTACCCTTAAAAAAAGAAGTTCAGTGTGCTGTTTGTATTATACTTTTTACGTAAAGAATGAAATAAAATAAGTATTGTTATTTTTATAAACTTCTCCGAAATACACTTAAAAGTACACTCAGGAAAAAAACAAGTATAAAACATGTTATCTTAAAAGAAAGCTCTTGGTCAAGTTAATATAGTTGCAAGTCAGCTTTGAGGTGGTATAACTCAAATAAAAAAAGTGATTGAAAGGTGTGAAATACAAGTTTAAAAGTTCAAACCTAGACAGGAACTAAGTGAAAAAGTAATACATTTAAAAAACATTTAAAAGTACATTTAAAAAAAAACAATAGAATAATGTAATAGAGTTGCGTACATCGTATCGTACATTGATATTAGCACACTTACCACATAAAATACTGTAGACTAAAAATAATCTTGAACTTAAAAATGAACTTAAGAACTTCTCAGAACTGCTGCTCGCTAGTATATTTAATTTGCAGTAAATGTGACTGTAATTCTTGTGTTTACAGTGTTAGCACATGCTGATTTTGTTCAGTCGATCTGAATAGCTTAAAAGTAATTTTGGTTAAGTAATAACTCAACAAACTAACACAATATAACACAATGAAACATGATGTTTAATAATGGACTGATCTGTTTTTTGCTGATAAACCTTTCTATTGTTCATGTAGTTTGTTTAGATTAAGCACCAAATATTCATTATTAACTCAGTAAGTATATGAAATGATATTGCCACTGAGCTACAGCTTTCCAGTGGTAAGAGCACTGCGTTAACAACGCAAGGTTGTGGGTTCGATCCCAGGTGATTGCAAATACCTATGTAAAATGTATAGGATAAAGCAATGTTAGTCACTTTGGATAAAAGCGTCTGCCAAATGCTTAAATGTAAATGTAAATTTAATATTGGTGATGTGATGTTTTTTTCTCTTGTGTTTGGTGTTGACAGGTGCACAGAAGACACTGTCAGTGATGAGGAGTAGTTCTGTCACTTTAAACACTGATACTGAAGTACAGAGAGGTGATCGAATACTGTGGGAGTTTGTATCTGATGACACTCGAATAGCTGAAATATATCAACCAAACAATATATTCACTACATACAATTATGGGAGATTCAAAGACAGACTGATGCTGAACAATCAGACTGGATCTATCATCATCACAAACATCAGATCTGAAGACTCTGGACTTTATCAACTAAAGATCAGCAGTAGAAGACGATCCATTCAGAGGAAATTTAATGTAAATGTAACTCGTAAGTAAATATAAATAATGATGAACATTTCTACACTTTTATGTTTCATTGTTTGTTATTCATGATGTTTATGATGATTCACCTGAAACTGAATCAGAATGATATTTAGAAGGTTTTCATCAGTTAATGTTTTTATATTTTCTTTACAGTCCTTACACAACAAGAATTGTATATTGTTGTGGCGTCAGTAATATGTGGTGTTGTCCTCCTCCTGGTTATCTCTGTCGCTGCTGTGTATTTCTATTACCGCAGGTTTCCTATAGCAAGAAGACATAAAGGTGAGTATCATTAATAGATGACACAACAAGAGGAATATAATGATCTTTACTGTGCCATTGACTTTAAATGTGAAAATATGTTTGTTCACATATTCAGGGTGTGTATACTTTGGTGCAGTTTGTGTTTGTGATGATTTTGATTTGTGAGTTTCAAGACTGTAGATGCTGAACACGAGACGTGATTCTATAGCTCCAGATTTGATTAGATGTGCTCTACTGGTGCTCAAAAAGTCATTAAACAGAATCACATTTTCAAAATTTTATCTAAAACAAACCATAACCAAATATAACTATTATATGATCATTTTCCATGTAAGATTGAACTGATATTAATGATGAGAACAGGTGACATTTAGAGCAGTGTTTTGTTAGAAAGTTTCTTTCTGCATTTCTTCTAATTTCTGCTTTTTTCTGTTTCTGTTTGTCACTGTGACCGGTGAACTGATGTCAGCGAGAGAGGGACGGTCTGTCGTTCTACATGCTGATGATACAATACTACGGTTTGGCTTTATACATACTGCTTTAACAAAACTATGGTCTGGCATGACACATACTGCTGTTAAAGAACTACAGAGAGATGATGTGATCGAGTGGAGGTTTGTGCCTCAAAATACAGTCATAGCTGAAATCAAGGGAAGAACACTGAACACATATGATGGTGATGATGAGAGATTCAAGAACAAACTGAAGCTTAAAAACACTGGATCTCTCACCATCTCAAACATCACAAGTAATCTCTCTGGACTTTATGAACTCAAAAGCATCAAAGATGGAAAAACTTTCTACAAGAGATACAGACTGACAGTCACAGGTGAGTAACTCAATTCATTCAGTGTCATAATCATCTAACATCTGATTTCTCTTCATAATACACATGAAGGTTATTTAACACACAGCAGATGAAGAGGTCTTCTCTATGAATTACTTTAAGGCTCTTCATATATTTAAACCTGCTTTCAATTGAAACACACATGTCACACATAATATTTTGAAAATGGGTTAGCACACTGAATTATAAAACAGCTTTTGTGGAGATCAATCTCTCATTGTAGTGCTCAACAAACCTAAATATTTCTGCCCTCAACCAATGATATTGATCAAAGAAATAAACCCAGGTTTTAGTGTACAGAAGGTACCCTGTGAAATCCAAGGATTACTTTATTTTTAAATAAAGGTAAATATGAACGGTGTGAAGCATGAAATAGATATATAAATAAAGGAAAACATACACAGGATGATAACAGAATGGGTTCATGTGGGATGAATGGATGGAAGGTTGGCTACCATATATATTCATCTTACTTCTGGTCTTGCATGTGCTCCCACAAAAACATGTCAATGTAGTCATCTTTTGATTTTGTCATCTGTGTTTTTTTGCAGACAGGAGAGATTCAGTGGATATATACTGATAACGTGACTTTGTTGAATATATGTGGTCAGCAGGAGAGATAACATGAATTAAAACACATCAGCATCAAGAGTCTTACATGAACAATGAAGAACTATATTTTATTTTGAACTTAAAAATACATTATGAGATCAAGCTGTATGTGGAAAGAACTAACTAAACAGAGTAAATATATAAACAGTATCTATCTTTGATTTGCAATAAATATTGAGACTTTCAAATTAAATGAAAAGAAATTCAACTAACACACAACATTTAACGTATCTATACAAACATTTTGTTTTCTGTTTAACCTCTGATGTAAATATATCAGATTTTATATGTTACTAAAAGCTTACAGGGTGTAGAAATCGCATGTATTTATATAATTTAAGACTGAATATCTTGTTAAATACATTGTAGAGTTATTTAAGTTTTGGTTTTTAGTTTTAATGTCAATTTTAGTTAAAGTTTTAGTGGTTTTGATATATGCTTTTGTCATTTTCATATTGCTGTATAAGATTAAATATTTTTTATTTTTGTTTATTATTATAATTTTAGTGCTTGTCACTTATTCAGTTATTTATTTTTAAGTACTTTAGTTCATTATTTCTGTTTATTTCTGAGGCGACATTTACATTTTGGGTTTAGTATAGTTTTTTTCAATAATTAATATATCTCTATTTTATTTGTTTTAAAAAAACAGAAGTGTTTTTAAAGTTGTAATTTTAGTCAACTAAAATAACCTTGATACATTGATAATATAAGTATCCCTAAAAGTGTCCTCACTCCTTTAAATTAGATAACTCATTGTACTTTGAGTAATTAAATAGGATAGTTGATCACTAAAACAAAAATCTATAGTTCTTTATTCATCTTATCAGTTCAATCCTTTATGAGTTTCTTTCTTCTGCAGAACACAAAAGAAGATATTTTTAAAGAATGTTGATGATCAAACAACAATGAACCCCGTTGACATCCATTTTATTAACACAAAACCACTTTTGTGTTTCACAGAAAAAGTGTCTCATAAAAGTATACGATGACATGAATTGTGAAAAAAAAGTTTTTTGAACTTTGAATATGAGCTGTGAACACCAGATGGCGCTCTACTGCTGCTTTATACTTTATTTCAATGATCTTCATATCAATTCACTTCTCTTCGAGTCAAAATGTCGGCTGTATAGTCATGATGTTTCGATGTGCGTCAATAAAGAGCATCTTTTAAAAATAACATGTTTTTTGCCACAAGTATGACGTCCTTCGTTTCATTTCAAACCACATGGCCGACTCATTACGACAATGACGTCATTCTTCACCTCCCAGGGTTCAGTCCTTTACGATAGATTTCCACTCATATTTGGATTCTACAAATAGTAAAAAATTACACAATTATGTTTGCTAAAAAGCTAAAAAAAAATTGGAAAATAACTTAAATGCTGTATGTGGAACATTATCATGATGTTGTTGTTTTTTCAGTAATTGTTAACAATATGTATCTTTAATTTATGTGTAATTCAAAATGTAGTCTTGATTTTCTTTCTTTATATTTTTTTATTTGGATGTCTTGCTGTTGTTCAGTATATGTTCAGTTTTGTTGTAGTGTCAATAAAAAAAATGTATACAAAAATATTTGTACAGTCCAGATTATTACTACCAAAGCCTGTTATGAGAAAAGTAGTCTTGACTGCGATTTATTTCATTTCAGTCATTTTTCAGCAACAAAAAATGGGATGTTTCACCAACATCCCAAATGTTTGAATATGTTTATATTGCTTAAAAATGATTAATTGTTTGAATTAAATTGTTCTTAAGACGATGGGACAAAATGTGTTTAACAAGGTGCTTCATCTCTTCACCAATTAAGGTAAATTAAACATTGAACACAACAAAACATTTGTATTTAAAGTCTCATCCTTGAAGATAAATGTATTTGTCCATCACTACTTGATGTTATTGTTGACAGTAAGAAAAACTTCATGTTCCTCAGATGGAGGTTTCAGAGGACAGATATCTTCATCAGTCTTCATCACCAATGAGGATCTTATATAAAGGTAAGAGTTTTGAATTTGGGTGAACTATCGCTTTAAGTTTTGACTTTTTAACAAAATGGGTTTGGTGGTCCTGACTTTTGTTTGCATAAAACTGATACGTTTTCTCAGCCTAAAAGGTTTTTAGTGATACACGAGCTAGATTTCCTCAGCGTGTTCAAAAACATGGCAAAACCGTGGAGGAATTAATCAGTAGTTTGCATGAACTGGCCAAAACAGACGTTTGGGGAAGCCAAAAGTGAAGCCATACGGGACAGACTTGTGATCGGTGTACTCGACAAAGATTTGTCCCAGAGTCTACAAATCAAAAACCGTCTAAACCAAACAGTGGAATGAGAGAGGTACATCTTGCCCACGCTTGATGATGTACTTCCTTAGTTGTCAGGATCAACAATGTGTTCACTTCTAGCGGGTTCTGGCAAACTCTTGAAAGACCACGAAGGTACGGCAACATACATGGACGACATAATTGTCCACCGGAGGTACACCGGAGGTTCATGATCGTCGTCTACAAAGAGTCTTGAAAACACTCTCTGATGCTGGGCTGAAGCTCAATGATAACAAATGTCTGTTGAGGCAAACGGAGATTCGGTTTCTTGGTCACGTCATCGATGCTCATGGAGTCAGACATGATGAGGAAAAGATCAAGGCCATATTGAACACTCAGAGGTGAAGAGAGTTTTGGGAATGGTTCACTTTCTAGGTCGATACCTACCAAACCTGGCTGAGATAACCCGTCCACGAAATGATCTACTGAAGGCTGATATGGTCTGAACCTGGAGTCATGCACAGGATCAAGCACTCATAAGAGTTAAGCAGCTCATGACAGAAGCACCAATTCCTTCCTGCTTCGATGTGTACAAACCGACCATCGTAAGTGCTGATGCCAGCAGCTATGGACTCGGAGGAGTTCTCCACCAGCGGCAGCGTGATGGATACCTGAGACCTGTAGCTTACTGCTCTCGTACGTTAACAAAATATGCTCAGATCGAGAAAGAATGGCTTGGTGTGGGCTCGTGAAACATTCTCCAAGTATGCACACAGAGCAATGAGGCATGTCTGCTAAAATCTCATCCAGCTCTGATAAATCCGGTGCATAAGAAAAAATGGAGTTTACTTGGTCGCTTCAAGATGCACATAGGACTGCGGTCAACGATTTGAGTCAAATTATCCAAACACTACGTCATACATTGACAAGCAAAAAGCGCTTTAGGCTATCCGTTTCATTCACAAATATGAAACAAGTTAAGTAAACTTTTGCACTTGAGGCGTGATCACAAAGGTACAAAATTGTCGGTTTGCTGAAATCTGAAAGTTTTCTTACTAAACTCGTTGGTATTGCTTAAAGAAAAATGACCTCAGAGCGGAAATGTCTTAGCTGGTTGAAATTTTAGCGGAAGTACGCCACCCGTATGCATATACCCAATTTATATGATATACAAATCTTTCCTCATTCTTAGATATTCTGTTTATTTACTGTATTGTATAATCATAATTGTAATAAATTACCTGTAAATGAATATTGTACATTTTTTACAGTTTGGGGGGGATTTATTAGCATCATAGGGAATATACATTTTAGTAGGAGCTACATCGCTTACAAATCAAGGAAACAACAAATTTTCTTTCCCAGAACGTTCAGGAAGTGCTAACGTTCCCTGTTGGTTATCCATAAAACAAGCAATATGTGAGACTACACGTTATTTAAAACAGATAACTCAATATAAAAAAACAACCACAGTTTTTTGTGTCATCATGTTTTTATTGGGTAAGTTAGCTGTATTTTTGTTATTATTACTTAATCAAAGCAACTCAACTCAGTGTGATTGATATTACGTAGTATGCACAATAAAATTATAAGATCTTTGATTTTTTTTGCCAATTAACTCTTAATGTACATTGTTGTTTCTGAAAGATACTTGCAGAATCTTGCCATTCTTGAACACTCTGACAAGTCAATGCTCACCATAGTTATATTAAATATGAGCAGTCAGAGAACACGATGAATTTATCTAAAACTGTTATTATTGAAATAATAAACGGAATGACGATGAAGTCTAAACATATGCACAAACTTGCAGTCAGAGTAAACTTTATATGACAGATACATGTCAAGAGATCAGACTGTAAATGTGTCATGTGATCTTCCCCAACTGAGCGGATCTGCAACATATCTGCGTGTTGTTGGACTTTTTAGGCGTCCTGCATATTCAAAATTGAATAGAGACGATTTCCAATAAAAATGAGGTTTATTAACCAGATAACAGCAAAAAAATACAGCATGCTGGGCTGTTGGACAACACTTCTCTCTCCTTTCCAAAATCAACAACCACCCCCACAGCACATTTTCACAGCATATATTGGTATCTGCAGGGTCCGGGGGTCTCCCTTGTTTCCACAAATCATCAAGTTCTGCTTTGTCCTCTCTCCACCAAACAACTCCTGCTTTATCTGGTTCCTGCAAAAAACTCCTGAAAAAACATTCCACATACCTCCCCACGCCCTCACATTTCCTGTTGCAAGCACATCCATATCGCACACGGGCCCTCACTGCTTTCACAGTGCAGACCACACGATAAATGAATGTATGAAACAATAATATATCTTCACACCATAAGAAATACGTAATAAAATATGTAATAACAACAGTAATATCCCTCAGTGTATACGTCATGGCTCTCAATCGATGACGGGATTAAGCCCACTTGATTTCATAATACATTCTGGTTTTCAAATATTGCAACAGTGACTGTACATCTAACTGTAAAAAACAAATGTCCCTTATCTGTTCTTAGCCTTTGAAATGTGTACTCAGATGATGAAATACGTGTTTATTTTTAAAAAAGGACCATCCGGACCTCCTCTGAGAAGTAGATATATTTACTAGACCTCTTATTTTCATATTCACAAGACGCCCAAAATGCTAGGGCCGGCCCTGAATATAGTGACAGTGTTAAATAAAAGCCCTGGTTTGTAATCTGTTGAACTTAAGTGCCTTACTTCTATTATTATGAGTTGGTTTGACTAAATAAACGTGACATTTCGTAAACTGAGTTAAGAGAACTACAAAGTTGAGTCAATTTGAAAATGTCCTTAAGTTTGTTGTGTTTAAACCTGTAAGGCGGTAAAAAAGGAGAGAGAAGAAGAACTTTAGAAACAGCTTGGATTAAAGTAGGGTTTTCTTTTCCGTTTAAAGAAATATTTTCCTTTTAAAGCATGAAAGAGACTAATACAGAGTTGTTTCCTTTCAGTATTAGATTATGGCGATGTGATCTATATGCATGCACGTTTATCTTAAAAAGTAGGACTATGTGTATCATGCTGCTTTACTTTTTGTGACGAGTGTTTGTATATTGTATATTGTATGAACTGGTGGGATGGTCACCAGTGGGATGGATTTTTTGCTCCTTCGTTATGGATGAGTTGCAACACTGCCTTCTATAAATATAAAAAAAAACTTTTATGGTCTACTCTGAAGGAAAGATGTACTTCCTATAAGTAAATAACACATTTGTATTCATCTGGATGTAGGGCAAATGATTTTGTTTGTTTTATGTTTTTGAAACTGTTTTGAGTATAACTGATCGAGTATAAGTTTGTGCCTCAAAATACAGTCATAGCTGAAATCAAGGGAGGAACACTGAAGACATATGATGGTGATGATGAGAGATTCAAGAACAAACTGAAGCTTAAAAACACTGGATCTCTCACCATCACAAACATCACAACTGATCTCTCTGGACTTTATGAACTCAAAAGCATCAAAGATGGAAAAACTTTCTACAAGAGAATCAGACTGACAGTCACAGGTGAGTAACTCAATTCATTCAGTGTCATAATCATCTAACATCTGATTTCTCTTCATAATACACATGAAGGTTATTTAACACACAGTAGATGAAGAGCTCTTCTCTATGAATTACTTTGAGGCTCTTCATATATTTAAACCTGGTTTCAATTGAAACACACATGTCACACATATTATTTTGAAAATGGGCTAGCAAACTGAATTATAAAACAGCTTTTGTGGAGATCAATCTCTCATTGTAGTGCTCAACAAACCTAAATATTTCTGCCCTCAACCAATGATATTGATCAAAGAAATAAACCCAGGTTTTAGTGTACAGAAGGTACCCTGTGAAATCCAAGGATTACTTTATTTTTAAATAAAGGTAAATATGAACGGTGTGAAGCATGAAATAGATATAGAAATAAAGGAAAACATACACAGGATGATAACAGAATGAGTTCATGTGGGATGAATGGATGGAAGGTTGGCTACCATTTTTATTCATCTTACTTCTGGTCTTGCATGTGCTCTCACAAATACATGTCAATGTGATCATCTCTTGATTTTGTCATCTGTGTTTTTGCAGACAGGAGAGATTCAGGGGATATATACTGATAACGTGGCTTTGTTGAATATATGTGGTCAGCAGGAGAGCTGCTAAAACACATCAGCATCACGAGTCTTACATGAACAATGAAGAACTTTATTTTGAAATTAAAAAGACATTTTGAGATCAAGCTGTATGTGCAAAGAACTAACTAAACAGAGTAAATACATAATTTACCAACACACAACATTTTAATGGATCCAAACAAACATTTAGTTTTCTGTTTAACATCTAATGTAATCAGATTTTATATGTTACTAAGAGCTTACAGTGTGTAGAAATGGCATGTATATACATTTTTTCAAGACTAAATATCTTGTTAAATACATTGTAGAGTTATTTGCGTTTTGGAAATATTAATTTTAGTTAAAGTTTTAGCAGTTTTGGTATATGCTTTTCCCTAAATCCCTAAAAGTGTCCTCACTCCTTCATTTTAGATAAGTAGTAGTACTTTGTGTAATTGAAAAGTATAGTTGATCCCAAAAACAAAAATGTATTTATCTTCATATCAGTTCAATCCTTTATGAGTTTCTTTCTTCTGCAGAACACAAAAGAAGATCTTTTAAAGAATGTTGATGATCAAACAACACTGAACCCTGTTGACATCCATCTTATTAACACAAAACCTCTTTTGTGTTTCACAGAAAAAGTGTCTCATAATGCGATGACATGAATTGTGAAACATTTTTTTTTCTCTTTAAGAGCCTTAAACTTGGCGCTCTACTACTGCTTTGTACTATATATCAGTGAACTTCATATCAAGTCATTTCTCTTCGAGTCAAAATGTTTCGATGTGCATCAATAAAGTGCATATTTTAAAAATAACATGTGTTTTAACAAAAGCATGAGGTCCTTCGTTTCATTTCAAACCACATGGGCGACTCATAAGTTCAATGACGTCATTCTTCACCTCCCAGTGTTCAGTCCTTTACGATGGATTTCCACTCATATTTCGATTCTCTACAAATAGTAAAAAATGACACAATTATATTTGCTAAAAAGTATATAAAATTTATCATGTTCATGAGGTTGTTATTTTTTCAGTAATTGTTAACAATATGTATCTTTAATGTATATGTAATTCAAAATATAGTCTTGATTTTCTTTCTTTTTTTTTTAATACAGATGTCTTGCTATTGTACAGTATATGTTCCGTTTTGTTTTAGTGTCAATAAAAAAATATAAACAAAGAATATTTGTTCAGTCCAGACTATAACTACCCAAATCCTGTTATGAGTAAAGGAGTCTTGACTGAGATTTTCAATTTTTTTTTCAGCAGCCAACATGTTTGAATATGTATATATTACTTAAAAATTACTAATTGTTTGAATTAATTTGTTCTTAAGACAACGGGACAAAAGGTGTTTAACAATGTGCTTCATCTCTTCACCAATGGCGGTAAATTAACCATTAAACACCACAAACATTTGTGTTTAAAGTCTCATTCTTGAAGATAAATGTATTTGTCCATCACTACTTGATGTTATTGTTGACAGTAAGAAAAACTTCATGTTCCTCAGATGGAGGTTTCAGTGGACAGATATCTTCATCAGTCTTCATCACCATCAAGGATCTTTTACAAAGGTAAGAGTTATGAATTTGGGTGAACTATCGCTTTAAGTTCGATGTTTTAACAAAATGGGTTTGGTGGTCCTGACTTTTGTTTGCATAAAACTGATACGTTTTCTCAGCCTAAAAGGTTTTTAGTGATACACGAGTGAGCGAGATTTCATCAGCATGTTCAAAAACATGGCAACACCGTGAAGGAATAATCTTGGTCACGTCATCGATGCTCATGGAGTCAGACCTGATGAGGAAAAGATCAAGAACCCCACAGAATGTGACAGAGGTGAAGAGAGTTTTGGGAATGGTTCAATTTCTAGGTTGATTCAGTTGATGAATTTAGGTTTTGTTCCTAAAACAGTGTTCACAAACTTCTACACACTACAAATGGTTTCTGCATACTCGCACTACTGTCCAGAAAAGTATTTTACATTGCAACTATTTGCTGCTAATTCTCATGATCTGAGTTTCATTAAACCAACATGTGTGTGAATTAGCTAAGAGATTACTAATATTCTGATTCAAGTTGTGTTTTACCGTATTTTTGAATGGGGTATCCACACCGAGCAATGACACGTGTCTGCTAAAATATCAACCAGCTCTGTTAAATCTGGTGCATAAGAAAAAACTCAGAATCTGATCCAGTCAGCTGTACGCATGTGCAGGGTTAGTTTAGTGATCATCAAACACTTTTCTGATCATCTTATTATCTCAAACACATACAAAGGTGAGAGTTTAGCTTTATAAAACAACCCCTTCTCATACACACTCAACATCCTTTGATATTTTCTTATAAACATATAAGCCGGACAGGAAAATAGGAGCCTCACACTATACACACCCTCTCGTATGCACAGACACCTACAGAGACATCTACGAAACTTGCACTTATAGACAGGCACACTGTCATGTCCACCAGCAGAACAAAACCACATTTCTATCCAGCCCGACACAATGAAACCACACCGGGTTTCACTTGAAATGAGGCTGCAAGACTGTGGCATGCATTCACTGATAAACACAAAATACTAGAAATGCAGTGGGTTTTTCTCGACAAGAAGGCCACAATGAATCTTTGGTCGTTTTGTAAATATTATTGTCTGCTGCCGCTCACATGCAGTTTTATGTTTGACCTCTCACATGCAATGACACAGGTGTGTTGTGACAAAACTAAATTATAATTTATTGTGAACAAATCAAGTCAACGTTTCATTATCGTGACGTCTGCACACCACCTCATCTTCAACTGCTGTTCTCTATTATTGTTCTATTTCAATTTTTTTGATAACATGTAATCTTTACTCACCATAGACAGCAACATTAAATCTTTTTAACGTCTTCTGTTTTCCACTGATGGTCATTTGATAAAGTCCAGAGTGATTAGTTGTGATGTTTTTGATGGTGAGAGATCCAGTCTGATCATCCACCTGCAGTCTGTCTCTGAACATCCCATCATGAACATCATCATATACTGAGACACTATTGGCTTCCCTGATGATTCTAACTATGAGAGACTCTTGAGTTACAAAAGTCCACAGTATCAGATGAGCTCTCTGTATCTCTGTATCATCAGTGACAGAATCTCTCTCCATCAATGACACTGACTTCACTTCATCTGTATCACCAAACACACCTATAGACACAAACATAGACAAATTAAAAACATCTAAGAATGTACTGTGGAAATGAAATCGTTATATTCCAGACAATGAATTTTATATTCCTTATGGATTGCAGCTGTTATGGGGTGTAAAGCGCTGGTGTAAAGATGTAAGTGCTAATCATCAAAAAATCACTGATTTGATAGAATCACAGTTTGTTATTAACATGAAGCGTAAATGTTCTTTACTTGCCCATCAGACAGCAGAAGCACAAAAGGAGAAAAACAGACATGACGAAGGTTGTCTTCAGCAGTTCAGGGGTCTGATGTTAAGTTGCTGTGTTGTGAAGTGCTGCACAGACTCTTCAACGAAAGAGACTAACCAAAGACTCTCAATTTTGACAAGACGCTACATTGGCTCTAGTACGTGTGGGGGAAAAGTGCACCGCCTCAGCGAAGTCCTGCTTTACAAGTAAAAACTAATCTCCTTAATATTTTAAAACAAGATTTTTTATGCTTTGCATAACTAGAACATACGTTTCAATCAATTTGTATTTCAAGTGGATTTCGAACCTTTTACTTTTACAATTACTTTTAGACACTACTCTGTCTCTCTCTTTCTCACACATACCCACCCAGAAACACTCTCTCTCTCTTTCTCTTACTCTCTCTCTCTATCTCTCTCACACACACACACACACACAAAAACAACGGTCAACTCTGTTACGTGTCTATCTTGGTAACAGTGTTGACGGTAACAGAACTGACAAGTTTCAGCGTTTTAGCCCAAAACTCCACTTGCTAGCTTGCAGAAAAATGAACACGCAGTACAAGATTGTAAATAACCCACGATGGAATCAATGATCAATTCTGTTTTCCCTTCAAGAATGAGCTAACGGTGTTGACATGTTAGGCAACAAGAAATCATGATTTTTACCTTTTTATGAAAAAATAACATTGCTGTTATGGTCTGAAACAACTTGTGATCGTGTGAGGTATCAGATAAAAAAAAATCCTTAAAAAGTTCAGACATCACATGTAACTGCAATTATAGAATCACTCATAAAATGTGTTATGTGAATTCACTTTGGCGTTTCTTCAGGTTGATCAGATGATGTGGCTTTAAGGGTGGGGTGCGTTTAAAAGAATGATGCTGGTCACATTCAGTGGTTACATCTAACGGAAGTCAGCAACATCACCAGCGCACTCTCGGGGTTGTCTTTTCAAGCGACACTTTTTCAGACCCCTGAACTCTTAAAGACAATGTTTTTCTTGCTTGCTTTTGTCTCTTTCTTCTTTTGCTGTCTGGTAGGTAAGTGATAAGCATGTATTTATCATTTAAAGTAGCACCTAAGTAGTAAGAATTAAATAAATACTTATTTTCCAAGATACTTTTTGAATCAAGTATTCTTTAAAAAAAATGTTCTCTGTAATCTGTTCCTGTTTGTTCTTTGTGTTTGGTGATACAGATGAAGTGAAGTCCGTGTTAGTGATGGAGGGAGAATCTGTCACACTATATAATGATGTTACAGACATACAGACAGATGATCAGATATTGTGGAGTTTTTTAACTAGAGAGACTAACATCGCTCGAGTCAACAGAGAAGCCAATCGAGTGTCAATATTTGCTGATGTTCTTGATGGGATATTCAGAGACAGACTGCAGGTGGATGATCAGACTGGATCTCTCACCATCACAAACATCACATCTCAACACTCTGGACTTTATCAAATGACCATCAGCAGCAAGCAGAAGGCTTCGTATACATTCAGTGTTGCTGTCGGTGAGTAAAGAGCTATTGTTTGCCCACTGTATTATAAAAACTGAATTATGAAAGCTTTATGAAAATGTATGTTTGTTCTCAAAAAAAATTCAGCTCGCCTTCCTGTTCCTGACATCACCAGTTATTGTCCACAAAACTCTTCATCAGTGTCAACATGTGTGTTGTTGTGTTCAGTGATGAATGTGACACGTGTGAGTCTCTCCTGGTTCAAAGGAAAGAGTTTATTTTCCAGCATCAGTGTGTCTGATCTCAACATCAGACTCTCTCTACCTCTGGAGGTGGAATATCAGGATACAAACACATATAGATGTGTCATCAACAATCCCATCATGAACCACACACAACATCTCAACATCACTCAACTCTGTCAGCCGTGTTCAGGTAGAGTCACATGTCAACTTTTTTTCGCAAAAGTTTTTTCTGGAATGAAAAGATGAAAGGTCTTGTTTTTCTTTTATATCAGAATGCGAGTGCTGCTGTTGTAATGTTTCTGAAGCTGTGATCCGATTGGTCATCTCAGGTTTGGTGTGGGTGGCTACTGTTGCTGTACTAGCATATGACATCAGATCTGACAGAAGAGATGAACAGAAGAAAATATCACAGACACCGTCAGACTATCATTGATAAATTGTTTGAATGGTTCTCTTGATTTTTTACATTTTAAATACGTATTTATCCACTTTTTAATGGATAGAACAATTGATGAAGGCTTGATGTCAAAATATTAATTGGATCAAATATAACTTGTCCTAATTATATTTGGCATGTCACGATGCTCCAAAATTGGACGGAGCTCAAATAACTTTACTTAAGAAATGGTGATCGAGCAGGCTTATTTCATGCAAACAGGATTAGATCATGGCCATGACACAGTCGGCTTCATTCATAAAAAGCAAATTGTTGACCAAGGTACAGGATAAATATAAAGAGTTTTGCGAATTTAACATGTAATCAACTTGATGTTTTACTTTTAGAAGAATATTTATTGTAATAATTTAATACATTTAGAATAGTGTTCGGTGACGACGGATAAATATGAATGAATAAGTAAATAATATATTGTTTAATATATTGTATCTCTTGTGAATGAGATATTTGCCATATTCATTTGTTGGTTCTTTATATCAAATATATAAAAGCACAGAGTGTATACGTGTGTATGATATGAGTCTGTCCTGCCATTTGCAAATCTGTGGTATTTTGTCTCTTAAGTGCCCATCTTGTAAAACTGTATTTTTCTTCCAATAAATATGATGGTGATGTTGAGCATGTCATTTTGTGGTGCAATAAATATAATGCAGAAAGGATCATTTTACGGGACAAGATGTATATATTAAAACGAGGATGGAATTTGGAAGGGATTTTAGGAAGGAATGGGGAAATGAGGGACTGTGTTAAGGATCTTTTTAGTTTTCTAAGAAATACAGGATGAAATTAGAAAATATAGGGTATCATTTTAAAAAGGAAAATAAATAAGAAGAAAAGAAGGAAAAGTGAAGGAAGAAAGAAAAGCAAAATAAGAGTATCATTATTTTTATTATAGAAAGAATATAAAACCCGATGTTTACACACTCCTGTACAGTAGGTGGCGGTATGCACCTATATGCTGGTTTGCGATCCGCTTTAAACAGACAGTGTGATTACTGGCTGTTTCTGACTAACGTTAGCAATCACAAACTGTTGAATAACTTTGATCATCTTGTAAGAACTCGGTCAGCAACATGAAGACCATGTTTATACTCTATATCAGCTCTTTATTCATCAGTGGTAAGTTCATTTAGCAACATTTCTCAACACTTTCGGTTTCACTTTCTACAAAGCAGACGTGCGCATGCGCAGTCGTTTGCATGGTACTGATGGAAATGTTTTTGATCTCTGACTGCTATTGTTTGTGCTATAGGTGCTGTGACAGATTAAATAGAGTCAGTGTCAGTGATGGAGGGAGATTCTGTCACGCTACACACTAATATTGTGATACAGACAGATGATTTCATTGCGTGGAGATATGGAGCTCAACTCGATCTCATAGCAACACTTAACCGTGAAGCAAATAAGATTTCATTATATAATGACAATGGTGAGACATTTACTGACAGACTGAAGCTAAACGATCAGACTGGAGATCTCACCACCATAGACGCCACATCTGAACTCGATGGAGTTTATCAACTAGAGATCACTGAAAAGAAGGTTACGACAAAGACAATCAGTTTTAGTGAGTATCCCAATGATTACTGAATATTAATATAAATAATAACTAGCCTAACGTAATGCAATAAGCAGTGTAAATAAGAATTATGTGTGAAATTTTGTACCACTACGCATCAAATCTTTTTTTCGTGAGTCGTAAAGTGGGTTTAATATATTGGTTTATTGTATATTTCTGCAGGTGTGGTTGGTGATGCGGATGAAATGAAGTCAGTGTCAGTGATGGAGGGAGATTCTGTCACTCTGTACGCTGACATTCCTGATATCAAGAAATTTGATGTGATATGCTGGAGGTTTCAAGCTCTTTTCTAGCTGAACTTAACAGAAATAGTTCTGTCTACCCTAAATATGATGTTTCTGATGGAAGATTCACAGACAGACTGCAGATGTCGTCACTGACCAGATCTCTGACCATCACAAACATCAGAATCAAACACTCTGGACTTTATGAAGTCGATATCAGCAGCCGAACACACACCATACACCGGTCATACACAGTTACTGTCAGTGGTGAGTACTTCAAGTCCTTCAATATCATAAGCATTGTATTCACATGATCACTGTGAATAATTCCAATTTCTTTTTCTTGCGTGTTTAGGGATGCAGGTGAAGTGAAGTCAGTGACAGTGATGGAGGGAGATTCTGTCACTCTACACACTGATCTTACTCAGACAGATGATAAGCTTGAGTGGATGTTCTTGAAGGGAGATTCAGAGACAGACTGCAGGTGGATGATCAGACTGGATCTCTCACCATCACAAACATTAAAACTGTTCTTTCTGGCCTTATGAACTAAGGATTATCTACAGAAGACTATCTATTCAAAGAAGATTCATTATGACTGTCGGTGGTGAGCTACTCATGTGTGTGCAAAGTCTAAATCAGCATATGAAGGAATAATTGAATTCTATATAGAGGAAAGGCGGCAAAATTACCTTATTGTCATTCAATAAATGAGGAATGTATAGAATAAATGTGAATATTAATTATGCAGTTTTCTCTTAAAGACTTTAGAAATATTCACATGACGTTTGTACAAATAAAAATAAGTTCTTGGGCAGCTTTCTCTAGTGACTTTATACAGTGACAGGTTGTTTTACTTTAACTTATGTCAAAGTATGATCTATTATACATGTTGTTTGCTTTCTGTCTTTTTGTAAAAGATAAAGGCACACAGTCTCAATTTTTATAATTACATCGTTCATTCTATAACAATATGACATTTTGACATTTTCCTTAATAAAATAAAAACAAGCATAACCATACACAAAAATCTCAGGGTTAGCTGGGTTTGGATTTTTTAACCTTCACCTCACTAAGTAACAGAGTAGAAAGTAACATGACATTATAAACTCAACACGGATGTCCAGAACTGCAGAGCACATGGTATGTTTCAAAATGCATTTTCATCAGTTTTACTTTAGAATTTGCAACAGTAATATTTGAGAAACATTGTTGACAGTTAATTATCCACTCTTGATACATGTTTGCTATTTTAACCAATATTTGGGATACGAGAGAGGACATGCCTCCTAGTCTTATATTCACACACTTCTATGACATTGCAATATGCAAATTTTGTGATTTTGAGAGAATCCATACTTAGATTAGATGTTGATGTAATGGGTAAAAGAGTTGACTGTCGTTTCCCGGACACGGTCAAAAATAAGAAATATCACAACTGAAATAAAATGGTATTAGTAGAATGAGCTTAAATCAGAGTTCTGTGTTATTTAAAACCTCTTTTATAACCAAACATAGGCTTCAGATAATTAACTAAATGTAAATGTAAACTTATATCGCCTTCCGACACAACTTAGCCGTTAGAGACTGAGAAACTGTAAACGTCTCTACACTTCGTTGCAATTATTCACAAGCAGACAAAACAAACGCTTAGGCTGTACGTGGCTGTAAGATCAAGAGTTGCTCACCCCCTTCCACCTGCCCAGACAATTTAACACAACGGGAATAAAGCAAACGGAAGTGAATACACCCAAAACAATAAGAAAAGAATGAATTAATGCCACTTTTTCTCTTAAGATTTTATACAATTATAAAAAAATATATCATGAGGTGTTCACGCAATTATAGAATGACCCACATACTTAGTTAGCAGCATGTAGCAACACTACTGTCGCTTTAAAACAATATCCTGTACAGAGATAATTCATTTGCACAATATTGTTAACGTGGCCAATTTAAAATATTGATAACAATAGTTTAATTGTTGACAAATCTCTGAATCACAGCGTTTTACACAGTAGTAAGTATTCAGCTGTCTTTACACTTTTATTTCTGTACATGTCAATATGAAATTATTTGCGAAATAATTGAAATGTCTTTCATTACAGCATTGGGTCTTTCTTCGGGTGTTGTAGCAGAAATATGAGTTATAAAGAGATGTCAAATATTACAGACAGACCCCGATCTTGTGTTGTTTGCATGTGTGTGAAGGGTTCAGGTTTTCAGAAGACACTGATTACTTTGTTTTTGCTCTTTGTTGATATCAGTGATGGAATGAGGTCCGGTCACTCTACACACTGATTTTACTGTGAAACCTGATGATGTGATGTGAGGTTTGGACTTCAAAGGACTCTCATAGCTGAAGTCACGAGCTCGAACAACACAACATAATGATGTTTTAGATGGGAGATTCACTGACAGACTGATACCATCAGTGATACCAGATTGTGGTCTTGTGGTTAGAGGGTTGGACTCGTAGCCAGAAGGTCGCTGGTTCAATTCTCCGTGCCACCAGGAAATGACTGAAGTGTCCTTGAGCAAGGCACCTTACCCCTGTTTGCTCTGCAGTGATAGCTGCCCAGTGCACCATACTTGTGAGACGCTTTGGATAAAAGCATCCCCCAAATGAATAAATGTTAATGTGAACTACAGACTCCGGAGTTTATCAACTAAAAATCATCAGGAGTAAAGAAACCTCATACAAGAGATTCACACTGACTGTCAAGAGTGAGTACCTCAATACTTTTCTTCGTACATTTCTAAAAGTATTTCACGTGTCCAAAAACAGTCAAAGCACATATACAATGCATGTTTCTTTCATATAGATTAGTATTTTGAGAGACAATCTGAGAGCTTAAACTCATGTAGAGAAGTTGATGATTGATAATGAAAAATATTTGACAGATGATGGGTTTGAGGTCTGTGTATTGCAGGAACACTTAAGACGATTTTAGTGAATGAGGGAGAATCTGGTACTCTTAAGACTGATACTGAGATGCAAAACAAGACAATCGAGTGGAGATGGGGTGGTACTATCTGTGAGTATTAAAAAAGATGGGTTACATTATGGGTTACATTGTGCCAATTTCACTCACAAAAATCAGTGACACACTTTATTTTTAATACCAAATAGCCATTCGTTTATAAAACATTGACAAAATATTTAATTTATTCATGTTTTTTATTCATTTTTGGCAGACGCTTTTATCCAAAGATTTATAACTTGATTGTGTCAATGACCAATATTATTAGAGAAGGCACACTTTATTTAAAGATGATTATTATTGGATCATACTCTCACTTTTTATTTTATCTGTCATCCATGTTTCCAACAGATTGTGAATGAGGAAGTACCTTTGATGAATGGAGACGTTGCAAATGAGTGTTGCAAATACTCCCCCACTTCATATTTATTTCAAGTTGGCTATAGTAGTGATATGTGATGGATATATTCAGGAATGTGACAAAATGGATTATCAAACATAGAATGTTACTGTGATAAAACTGTTGACGTTAATGTTCTTCATTTCTATTGTTTGTTTCTCACTTTAATAACCAGTGTGAACCAGGCTATTAAAATACATTTTTTGAAAATGTTTGATTAGTGCGCTCTGGTTGTAAATGAAGCAAAAACATATGTTGTGGCATGTGTAATGGAGTGACACCTGGAAAGCCTTTTTGTTACGTAGTATTTGATAATTACAGTAAGACATCTTATAAAATAAGGAATGTATAGTGATAAATCAAACACTTTATACAAACATTTTGCAATTAAATGTTATTTCATTCAGTTTAATGGTTATCTTCTTTCAGGGGTCACACTTGGCTCTTGTAACTTTTTTTCTCAAAATATGTCTTAGTTTGCATTTTGAGAGAATTTCATGGTACTAATTAAAATGTATGCCTGTATGTATCCCTTTATCCCCATTGAAAACAATACAATTTATACATTTATTTTTTACAATTTTGTCAAATGTTTTTTAAATATAATTTTTCAATTAATTCATTTAAAAACCAGGCTGTTAAATTACAATCTGATTGTAAAAAAGTTTAAAAATGTGTAATGGCATGGTTTAATATCTAGGTAGGTGTTAGAGAGAGACTTTTTTGTATTTTTATTTCATTTATTGATTTTTAATTTTTTTTTTACATATTTTTCAAAATGTGGTCTAATGCAGCCTTGCCAGATCATTTTCTTGAGTGCGTGTGTGTGTGTGGGTGACTATTTGTACTCTTTATATTTTAGATTGTCACACTTGATTGCTGAGCCCTTTTTTTTCTGCAAAGTGGATGATTTGAAACAAAGAGTTTTCATATTTTTTCTACATTTTCACTTCCTATGTCGGTCATTTTTGACCGCGAAATAGCCAAGTGTGACTTTTTTAGGGACCCTTTAACATATACGCATCATGTCCATTATTTTTATGTGTTCACAGAGCAAATATGACAAAAGTATTCAATTGTCATCTCATTCCGATTACATTTCACAATGTAACATTTTTCGATCAAAAATGACTAAATCATTTTTCAGTGTTTTTTTTGGTTGTATTGGTAACAAAACCAACAAATTTAAGAGATTTTGGTATTTTTATACTGATAGGGAAGCTGAATTGATTGTTATGAACTAAATATCAATAATTTATCACTGTACAATGTAAACAGATGTATGGAAAATGGATTAGTAATTTTCTGCCAGGACATTTAATGTTAATTTTACAGATTTTTTTGTTAACCCTAAAACACAGCACAGTGCAAAATTCTAAATACAGGTGAAACAGCTGTAAATAATCCAAAGGGAACATTCCTTCATATTAACAGTACATTGTGCCCAGATATTTTTTTATTACAGGAGTGGAACTGTATATGATTAGGCCATGGTGTCTGGTAATCTAAATCTCTTTTAAACCATATAATAGCTTTCCCTATTAGTTTTACATCTCCAGGAAAAACTAAAGATTTAATACAATCTGATTGTTTTTGATAGGTCACAGATGTGAAGACAGCAGATATCCAGCCTTCTTATTTAAATAGGACTAGGCTTAAAACTATAGTCCCAGACTAAAGTGAAATACCTATGCATATTATTATAGGATAAAGCAATGTCGCTTTGGATAAAAGCGTCTGCTAAATGCATAAATGTAAATGAATAATAAATATGGTAAAATATATGGTTCTCGCTTCCACTGGGTCAAGAATTTCTGTACTTCCTGCCTGATGATGAAGGCAGGGGAGCAGGCAACCCCCTAGTGGTTACTGTACAGGGACCATCCTAGTGGTGGTAGGGAGGATGAGGTGAACATGCGACTTGCAGTACTTTTAGACTAGACATGTGTTTTATCAGTATTTGTGTTCAGCTTTCTAATTGAGGGGTTGTATTTTAACTCTGTGTCATATGTTTCTCTAAAAAGGCTCAGAAGTAAAAAGAGAAACCAATGAGGGGGTGTTAAGGTGTAAAATTAATGTAAATTGTAGATGTAAAATAAACTGTATTTGGGTAAAAAGTAGAGTACAGATACAGCCTTTTAGTACTTAAGTACTGTAGTGAAGTAGTTCTACTTCGTTACTTTACATCTCTGCTCATGACCTCCTGGCAGAACAAGGCAAACAAAACCACATTTCTGTATATGTATATAGCACATCATGTTTCACTTTGACTCCGAAATGAAACCACCAAGTTTCACATGAATTCAGTGGAATCACATGCATGACAAAAGGGATACTTGCAAACAAGTGTTTGTGGCTAATGTGGTAAACAGTAGCAAAACTGTTTTTGATCAACACTATATGTCATTTTTAAATGTTCAGGTATAATTCTCACATTGCTGTTGGAACATTGAAAACATTCATAAATAAAATTTTCATAAGGGAATACTGCAAAAATTTTTTTTTTTTAAAAACGCTCTACAACATTTAGACAGGAATAATATACGTGTCCTGATTAAAATCACAGTGACATTTACTGCAGAAGAATCACAGAGAGTTTGAACATCGTCTCTTAGCGACGCCTGTATACACCACCGTCTCTTCCACTGGAGCTCTCTGAGAAAACAACAATAAAGAGAAACGTTAAAACAGAGAAACATTAAAATATCGGAAAATATATACAAAAAAAACTTTTCTACTCAAGTTTGTGAACGGCACGCGATCAAGTTCAACGTAATACAAAATAAAGAAAAAATAAATGACACTTGTTTGTTATTTTTTGAAGTTGCAGCAAACTGGTCGGATTGTTCTCCACAAAACTAACAAAAAGTGAGTAGTGAATATTTTGTGGGAAATTGTGTGATGTTTTACAAATAGTGCTAATAACTTCAGTTTACATGAGCATTCAATTTCTGATCTTTTTTTGATTCAATTCCTCATTTTGGTGGCCTTTTATAACACTTTTATCTCTTTATTTAAGGATGTAATAGAGAAATTACTTTGTTTATCGTTCTGTTGCATCTTTGTTCTGCTGGCTCCAAGGGTGGGTTTTGTTTTTGCTGTTTCTTTTCACTCACATTTCATGTTTAGCTGTTTAACAGTAAGTGTGAAGCAGGTACATCCTGTGCGTTGTTATGTTTAAGTGGATGAAATGTCAGTTTACAAAGGGGGGCTAGAAGGGTAACCACAAGTGCTGCCCACTCACACACGTTAACCATGAGACGTGCTTAAAGACATTATCTCACGCTTTTATTCTGCTTCATTCTTTTAATCTTTATTTTTTGGTAGTATATTGAGTTTTATTCAAGGCTAGAACAAAAATGAAAAGAAGTCCCCATACATAATATGTTAAGTCTTGATCTTATAGACCATATATTTCTAGTGTTTTTTCTAAACTGTCCATCTGTCTGCACTTGATGTGTTTCAGCTCCTATACATTTGCTTTGTCTTATAAATGATTTCGTGCCTTAGTTTTACAGATGTTTCATATGTACATTTTCTACACTGAATATAGATACGAGAATGTGTAAAGATAGACAATATGTAAAAATAATAATGAACACATGCAGAAAACATCTAGAAAATACTTAACTGTAGTTTTGCCGCAGGTTTGCCAGTAACTTACTGTAGATTTAATAAACGTACCTAGTTCTTATATTTTCTTTCATGAAACAAGACTAAATATCTTAGGTCACTTTTCTTATGTAAATGTATCATATTTCAGAAGTTTGAAATATTTTTATTAGAAAACAAGACAAAAATGTTTCGGAAGAATGTAATTTTTTGTGTTGCTGTGCTAATGCATGTAATGAGACCAGTCTCTTGTTGCTCATTTTGAATCTCAAAAGTCAAAGTGATATTAACTTTGGTTAAAGGAAAGTTCAACTCAAATTGAAAACACTATTAATAGGAAAGTAATTTAATCTACAGTAAGTTACTGGCAAACCTGCTGCAAAACTGCAGCAAAGTTCTACATTGCAGGCATCTCCCTTGGTACCCGCTTTATTACAGTCGCATTATTATTTCATACTTTTTAGGCTAAACCATATGCAATGTTTTTTATTTACATACAAAAAATATAGTTAACCTTATATTTGTGCCTTTATGCAGACTATTGCGATGCAACATTAAAATAATTGTATTCTATAACTCTAGTGTTAGTACTGTTGCATATAATAGAAAGATAATATAAATAAACATAATGGAATATAGAAATACATAATTCTTACGGGTTTTTCTGTTTTTCTGTTAAAGAATGATGGATCTGCATAAGTGATTTCCATTTCGGTCTGAACTGTTTAAGATCAAGCAGAAGTTTACTAGATCTGTTTCTTCATAAACACAGTTTATAATTTCAAATATAATATTAAAGTACATTTTGTTATATTTTGTTACTTGTATGTTAGAACTAGTTCACACCTGCCTTGTTGCCTTGGTGCGTTTATGTGTTTCTTGCAGATACAGAAGATCAGAAGTGCAGTTACAATCATCACAAATCCAACAGCAACACAACAGATCAGTGTTATATCTGGAAAGATAGCCTGAGCCTTTCGCTCTGCTGTTCAGGCATGGTGTTCAAACAGCAAGGTTATAGGTTGAACGATATGAAGTGATATAAATATGTTCAAATGTAAAATAGAGCGGTCAAACAGTAGCTGTACACTCACCATATATAGTTACATTGAATGTGTACGAGGTCTCTCTAATGCTTTTGATGATCATCATATAAGGTCCAGAGTCTTCGGTTCTAATGTTTGTGATGGTGAGAGTCTTATCATCCACCTGCAGTCTGTCTCTGAACATCCCATCAAGAACATCATCATATAATGATGTCTCATTAGCTCCTTTATTGATTTTAGCTAGGATAGTCTTTAGAGGTCCAAACGTCCACAGTATCATATGAACGTTTTCTATGTCAGTTTCATTTGTATTTAAGGTAACAGATTGACCCTCCATCACTGACACGGACTTCACCTCACCAGCATCACCAAACACACCTGAACAACACAAACAGAAACAAATTAATACAGATTAAAATCCAGAACAAATAGCTTTGGTTAAAGGCATAGTTCACCCAAAAATGGAAATGTTGTCATCATTTGTTCACCCTCCAGTTTTTACAAACCTGTATACATTTCTTGATTGTGATGAAGATGTTTTAATGAAAATTTTTATTAACCGTTTGCCAGGTTTGCATCAACTGAAGGGTGAGCAAATTATGACCATTTTTTTAAATTCAATAAAACAAGTATAGCAAGTAAACAAAATAAGTAAATGATTATATATTGAGCAACATAAAATGTGGGTTAATTTCTATCCAACATACCAATTTATTCTTTTGATGGTTAATAAGTGTCTATTGATGAATATTTGATTTATTAAAAACCACAGATTCTCTCATCAGTCTGAGATTACAGATCTGAATCTCCGGACAATATTTCATAAAATAAAATCATCTTCTGAGTAATTGAAACAGATTGTTGTAACAGAACTCAGGACTAACTTCCGTTAAAAATAGAAAGGCTTGTTACTCACCCACCAGACAGCAGAAGCATAAAAACGAATAGACAAATGTGAAAAACATATTCCTTATTAGTTCAAGGGTCTGAAATACGCAACAAGTGTATCTAGATATTCCTAACGTGTATGTAGTCATTTACAGACAGTCTTTGAGATTATCATGACTCCAGTCTGTGTGCTTTGACAGAGGATGTCACGGAACGAAGGAGGGGAGGGTGGGTCTACAACAAAGCATACCACCATGTAAGCATCTATTACCACAAGCAATGAAATGCCTTAATTTACTTCTCTGTACTTTTAAAAAGAGAGCTTTGATATAGTTGTTGGGTTTTTCTTCAAACCTCAGAAATGTTATTTTAAAGGGCAGATTGCGATCAAATATAACAACCTGATCTTGAAGGTTAACAGGTTGATAGCACACTTACATCTGGCAAACATTTATTTGACATCTGCATTCCACCTGTAAGGTGTATTTGTGTATTTCTTTTGTTGGATAATCTGCAATGCAGCTAAAAAACCTCTGCAAGATGTTTATCATTTGGAATGTATGTATTGCTTATCAGCTGTTTTTACACAGCAGATGTTCTCAAGATCTTTAGCAGACATCTTACAGACGTAGGTGCTATCTACATGTCAATGAAAGGATCTGTGACCATTAGAAACTCTCGACTTCATCAAATAATTATTATTCAAAATTAGAGAGCCTTCAGTGTTACCGTCAAGGGCGAGTAGAGAATTGCTGTTTGTGCTCACTCTCAATACAAAAACAGGAGAAATGTTCAAGTACACCAGGATGCAGGCTGCAGAACGCGGCGGCGCTATATATGGCGGAGGAGCTCCACGTGGAGCTCCGCCCTCAACACATACCATTGGTTAGCAGGCAGGGTTATTGTTAAAAACAGCCTTCATGTGTCGCTCTGCCCATAACTCTTCACATTGGTTACAAGGAAATAACGTTGAAACCAGGAACTGAGGTTAAAACATTGTTGTTCGACTTAATGCGGTGCCGTTCAAACCCATTGTAATATAAACTCTATATTTATTTATTAATATAAATAGTATGATTAAAAACTTAATACAATGAAAGGTACTTCAGGGGAAGTGTTTCATTCATTTATAAGTTTGTAAGCAATAGTCTTTCTAATACTTGCAGGTTGATTTTGGCCTATCCTTTGCGAAAACTAACAACTTTTAATAGGTATAGTGACTTTTTAGGGTGTATTGATAATTGACAAAAAAATTACAAAAGTCTACTGAACATTACTGTTTCATATAAATATGTTAATTTTTATTTCTATGTGAAGAAAGAACATTTCTAAGAAAACAGTCCAAAAACATTTAAATTGTTTCCCTTTAGGTTTATATCCATAATTTTTAACTCTATGTAAGTCGCTTTGGATAAAAGCGTCTGCTAAATGACTAAATGTAAATGTAAAAGCCAATTAGTGTGTTGCCTTTATACAATCATGCTTATTATTTATCTAACATATCTTCAATGTATCTTGTCTATAAAAAACAAGCAGACACAATTACTGAATTCCGTCATTCACTTTATTTCAATTACAACAAATGATAAAAAATGTATATGAATATAGCAGGTGTGGGGTACAAGACACCAGACTGTCACAGTTGTGGGTGAAAACAATCCCCGGAGGGTGCTTTATTTCAAAACACACGTGCAGGTGAAAGTAAATTGTAGATGTGGTGGTTTCTCCCGTAATGTCCCGTGTAGGGGTCCGTTCCCGCGCAGGCAATCCAATAGGTAGGTGATCGTGCTTGTAGGGGAAAGGTCCAACGGTGTGAGGATCCCACCAATCTTCAGGGGCTTGAATCTTGGAACAAGAAAGAGAGCGACAGGGCATCAATACTTGGGAAGTTATAGAGTTGTAGCTCAACCTTCCTCCTGGCTCTCTCCTTTTTATCTCCCCTGAAGATTGGTCGCAGGTGCTGGTGATCCGCTGATTTCCTCCGTAACCATGGCGACGCTGATTGGGTGCTGCCTGACTCGCCACACAGGATTAAAAAAACAATACTGCAAAATAAGCATGTATACCCAACATAAAATTACAACGACAAACAACGTGCATTAAATTTTCGTGCGTGTGAATATGTGTTTACACAAACAATTACTGGCAAGTAAAACATCTGTCGGGGTCCTCTTATGCAGTCCTAAAAACCTTGCAGGACACCACGTTACAGTGATCTTTTTTTAATCTTAAATAATTGGAGAGTCCATGATCAGACGTCGTTTCTTTTAAACAAGCATTTCATCCATTAATAACATATATTTCCAACAGGGCAGAATGTGGTATTTAGACGTTTTTGAAGCAAACTGCTAAAAAACATTCACTCAACAGCACAAGTTAATGATGTGGCACTTAAGAGGCTTTTGCATCTGAACTTTTCAATTGTTGTTTATCAATGACTATCAAGTTCATTAAACACTGGGATTAAACCTTATGCAAAAAACTGCCCAAATACAGACCGTGTCCTCACACTCATCCTGATGCAATAGTTGAAGTGACTCATACTGAGGAATCGACGTCATTACTTGTGTTAAGCGAGGTTAGGGGGACGCCACATAGACCCGCCCTAAATATTACCCCAACCACTAACCAATGAAACGTATAGGGAGCGGAGCCCCGCCCCAATATTAAGCACCGCCCCGTACTGCATCCTGCAGCCAGGACCTTCTGGGTTTGTTGAATTTGGCTGAGTAGTTGTTGGCTGGCACACCACCGTATAAGAATGCTTCTAATACATAAAAGAAAAGTAAGCTCGACCAAGTTCAGGGGATATTGAAGATGCTTGTGTAGCATAGTGGTCTTCTGGAACTTATCCCAAGGTACACTCTGTGTGACTAGACTTTATACCTGCTAACAAGTGGATTTCTGACAATAGACATATAACATGAGGACCTCCTTCTTGATAACATACAAAAGAGAGGATGGAAGGGCCATCAGTTGAATCACACCTTTACAGATATATGTTATTGACAGGTGGGGCGCAAGCAAAATGTGATCAGCCATTTGGTTTACACCTTACCTATATAGATGTTACTTAAAGATGAAGCACAGACACAATCAATGTCAGACGTCGATTACATATGAAAGAATGACAAAAAATCCTTCAAGTTGAATAGTGTAGATTAGTTTCAGACCCAAAATATGCTACTATAAATATATAACTGCAAAACGTTTTCTCAATGATACAGACTTTTTGACAATTAAATTTCACCAGTTTTTTTTGGTTTGAGGTGCTCATGCTTACTAAACATTTCCGTGCATCTATAAAAGGGAGCATCTAAGCTCACTTTGTAGTGATGTTAGCTCTTACACCATGCCAAATGAAGCGATTTTTAGAGAAGCTCAGTATATCGATGCTTGATTTGTTTTATAAAAATCAGGTGACCAACAATGTCCGAAGATTCGTTTCATGCACCCCTGTGGCTGCTTTGTAATTTGATTCAAAGGCCCTGTCCCAAATGGCACACACCGGTCTTGTGGACTTCCTCTGAGTCCACACTGACGTCAGGAAGAGCCACAAGGGTACATGGGATTGCATGTTGGGACAGACTTGAGGTCATCACGCCGGAAAGAGCATGCGGTGCTTTCTAATCACTCTCGAGGTACTTTGTTGTGAAGTCGACCAAACTGTAGTCCCATTATTGTTATTTGGGACAGGAGCTGCTGGTTTTATAGTTCTGTATTTTATATGTTGATATGCCACCAAACATGCAATAAATATTTAGATATTTAGTCATTTGGCAGACGCTTTTATCCAAAACGGCTTACAGTGCACTTATTACAGGGACAATCCCCCTGGAGCAACATGGAGTAAAGTGTCTTGCTCAAGGACACATTGGTGGTGGCTGCTGGGATAGATAGTTAGTTTTTATTATCATATTTGTCTGTACAATACAGAAGCTGTGTTGTTCAGATTCACAGAGCCCAGATACAACTTGATATAAATCTACAACAAAACATCATACCTCATAATACTCTTCAATGGACCGTTGTACTTATGGGACATTTTGAGGTGCAACATCTCAAAAACCTTTAAGGGTGCTTTGAAATTTACACATATGGGTTATTCCCAGTATGCTTGACTACCATCTAGCCAACTTCAGGGGTCCATAACTTAAAAATGGAACAGTAAAAATTAGGGCTGGGTAAAAAATATCGATTCTTCGATATTAATCGATTTTCAATTTAACAAAACAATATCGATTCGGGAAATCCCGAATCGATTCTTAATGCGTGTGCTTTAATTCAAGGATATCTGTATTTCGCCTTCCTGAAGATGTCGCAATCACTCGTGCTGATACACATAAAACAAAATAAATTCCAATAAAAGCGGGAGAGGAAATAAGGATCATGGCGGAAGCTCGCGGTAGCCAATGGACCCCAGCGCCTGCAGATTAATGTCAGATTCACCTCGCGCTAAGACTACGCGATAGTTGAGAACGAGGGATTTCACAATCTAATCAATGTTTTGATGCCGAGATACGTAATGGTGACACACAAGTACTTCAGTGAAAGGCATAACATGTCACTATATCCTGGGATGCACATAAGTGATGCGCGTGCGTGACCAAAATTAAAATTGCGCTCTATCAATAAGTTTGGACCGCTGTGTACTGACATGGTTGAAACCTTTTGATGCACAATCACTGTTTTAGACCGACTAAATGTTATACTGGAAAAGATTTCCCTTTGAACTGAATGCTGCTAAAACTACTGCTATCTCGTTTGTTCCCGGTGTTAAATGGGACCTGGGTGTAAGTTATGAAAAACGGAGTATCGGTAGCTCCGCCTTCGTTGGTTCTGTGAATGTCTGGATCTGCACTGCGCTTCAGGTCCATGTGCGCTCGCAAGTGCACTTCCCAGCAACCTGCCCAAAACCAAAAAGGTTGGCGTTTTAGATTTCAAATTTGATGTTGAAAATTAATATTTACTAATTAAAAATGAAAAACAAGAATAAATACAATACCAGTGTATTTTAAGTGTACAATATAGCAATATAAATATATTATTATCCCACTATATTATTTTGTTTATTGTTATGTATCTCTTGAGAACCAGATAGAAAAACGTATGCGCACCCCTGACTATATTGCAAGCATATACTTAAATGTGGATTCCATGCCTGCAAAACTAGCATTGTAATTGAAGTACTAATAACTAATCGATATTGAATCGAATCGAATCGAAAATCGAATCGAATCGAATCGAAACCAAAAAATCAAGAATCGAATTGAAACGCCAATTTGGTCGCAATACCCAGCCCTAGTAAAAATGTCTGCTTTTTGGCAAGATGGTAGTCAAGGATACTGGGTATAACCTCTATGTGTAAATTTTAATGCACCCTTAAAGTTTTCGAGATGTAGCACCTCAAAATGTACCATTGGTTCATTGAACAGTACTGTAAAATAGTAAAATGTCTGCTTTTTGGCAAGATGGTAGTCTGGAATACTGGGTATAACTCCAAAGAAAGTCGAGATATGGCACCCCAAAATGTCCTAAAAGTTTATTGGCCATCGTACTGTTTTGTGACATATGCCGATTCCCAAAATGCTACAGTAAAACTGTCTGTTTTCGTGCATGATATCAAGACAAGGTAAAACCTAGCTGTGGAACTTTTAACGCACCATCAAAGACATACCTGTACAGAAACACAGTTTTGACGTTAGACATGGTGGTCTAGTGGGTTAAACCACTGTACTGGCAATCAGAAGGTTGCTGGTTCAATCCCAGCATCCACCACCAGTGTGTCCTTGAGCAAGACACTTTACTCCACGTTGCTCCAGGGGTTTGTCCCTGTAATAAGTGCACTGTAAGTCTCTTTTAAGCGTCTGCTAAATGACTAATGTAAATGTATAACGCACTGGCTAAGACCAAAAAGAGTATAATAAATTGTATAAGAGCAATTGATCAGAAAGAAATTCGAATAAGCTTTATTTTCCAATTGTGCACACAAAGACAAGCAACGTGTTGTGGTTTCAGGAGCTCAGAATGAAAAAATACAGTATAGACAAACACAGGAAAAAAATAATATAATGAATAAAAATAAAATTAGATAATTAATTTACATAAGAGGTAAGAGGGACAGTTAATTATATATATGCAAAGTATAACAAAACTGTGTATACTATGCTTTTTACAAATATACACGTAATTTACTTAATTATGCATAAATCGTATTGCATGCTCTGCACTAGAATATTGCACTTTCAAACATGTCTGTACTTTTGGATGTGATTAATATTCATGGTGGAGATAGGCTGCCTAAAAACTGTTCTATCAAAGTGTTATTGAGGATGGTAAGGGGAGTGGGTGATGGAGGTTCCACGTGAAGTTCATGGTCATCTCAAGGGGCATTCAGCATGTCATGACTTAGACAGCAAGCAGTCCATCCTCTGTGCACTCTCTCACAAACACACACACGCGCGTGCACGCACGCACGAACAGACACACAAACACACACACACACACAAACACACGGCCAAACACACAGACACTCACACACAAAAAGTTTTTTTTAAACGTAAAAGAAGAGAAACGCGAGACCGTCCCTAAACTAAGCTTGAATAATGTAGTGGGATGGCCTTTTTTTGAGTAGTCTGCGTGGCTCCTTTAAAAATAGCGGGGCATTAAGTGGGTGGGTACGTCAGGTAATCACGTACCTATATAGATTCAGGTGAGGTAAGTGCGTCATGACATTGCATCGATGTGACCTGTTTGTGTTGGTCTTGAATCTCCTTCACTCCTCGAGAAAGGTAGGCTCGGTTAAACTGGTGGATCATAGACGGGAGGGAAATATAAATCTTGAATATGAGTGTTCGTAGGAATTTAACTTAATTCACATGTTTGCTTGATGTAATTTTAGATTAGTCGGGTGCGTCCAGACATTGCTAGTGAGCATGTGTGAGTGAGTGTCTTGCACGTGAAAGGTAATATTATCTTTCCCTTACCCGGTTTGTGTGACTATAAATTTGAGAGGAGTGGGGAGGGAGCAAACGAAAATGTTATTTGTTTTTCAGAAGTTGCCAGCTGTGGTTAAAATATCGTTTCCTGTTTGGGACGCGGGATTCTCTTGTTGCATTGAACCCTCGTGATTGCATGGACTGCTCGCGATTGCCTTGAACGTTTGTACAACGCACACGTTGGATACGCTCTAAACCCGTGGCCGTTGACTCTGGTGCCATCGGGGCTCGCTCATGTCGCTGGCGTATTTTCATTTGATTTGAGTCTATTCATTGTTTGTGTATTTGGTTTAAATGTGTGTGTAACAGAGTGAAATTGAAATTTCGTTTTGTTACGCTGCTTTATTGTATTATTATTATTATTATTATTATTATTATTATTATTATTATTATTATTATTATTATTAGGTATTGTTTATTTACCAATTTATTTAGTTTGTTCCTTTCTTTATTTGGGTTGGTTGTATTCTTTCGTTGTCTCGATTTACATTTATCCCGCTCTATTTCGCAATTGAGTATTGTTTATTTGTTCTGTTGCTCTTTTGGCCTTGGTTTATCTGATTGGCATTGAGTGGGTTTAAATTAATCATATCTGTTTTGGTTGGTTTGAAGTGTTTGATTGCATTTATTTTGTTTTCTGAATCGAGTGGTGAAGTGTTTAAGCCAAGACATAACGTGAAAGGAAACCAACTTTAATTTATTTGTTGTGAATTGTTTCTTTGTAAGTATATTTTTTCCTTTTTTTTGGGTGCGTGTGGCCAGTGTATGGGTGGCCGGCCCAGGGGAAATGTATAAACAAAGCCCAGTGGGATGATTCCTTCATATTTAATTTTATCACTGATGTTGAGCTCCAGGTGTTTTTTTAATAACTTAAATAAATACATTTTTAGTCCGTGGTTTTGTCTCTGCTCGTTCTTTTCATTTGGTTGAAAGCCTGTAATTGGGGAGGCTCAGAAACTGGGGTCGGAGTACGGGCTTTACCAGTGTAAGTTAATGATCGTCAGTACGGTCACAATAAGAAACTGGAAAAGCAGATACTTCGCGTTTTTAAGGTGGAACGGAGAGCGTCAATAAGAAACTGTGAATAAGAAGCTGGATTCAGCCTCGTCTTCGACGAAATGATCACGTTATTTTAAAGCAAGGCACGTGGTATGCGTTTAACTTGTTCCTGGGGAAATTCCTAAGCATCATATCTTGATCGTCTTTTCGATAACTGCGGCATTTCCTCTTAACTGTCAAATGTCTTGTTCTATAATAGCTACACAAGAAAATCCGAGATCATCGATTACCCGGAAACGTCGGAACATCTTAATCTCGTTATTGGCCGTGTCCCAAACGGCGCACTATAGGACACTACACATTTTGGTAAAGACTTTAGGCTCGTTTGAGATGCATCTTGCCTCGCCTGAAATGAAGACGAGAGTAGGCAGCTCCAGTAAGTGGAGAAGTCATCATGAAAGTGCATGCAAGCCGGAAACTTCCTGAAACTCGCTGTGTGTTGTTGGACTGCATACGTAATCAATACGAGAGATAACGATCGCATTTTTTTATTGCGGACTTAGAAGATGGAATTGAAATACCCTTATTTTTACATGAAGATGAGGACAATCTTTTTATCTATTATTAAAAGTTGCTTTTAAGACACAGTGGCCCTATAACAAATGTTTGTCTTTTTGCTGAACGTCCCCATTTACAAATACACGGTGTATTATACACCCATCCAATTACAGAGTGAAACATAAATAAATAAAATAAGATACAAAGATAGAAAAAAAACTATTAACCTAATAACATCAGGGTCTTCTAAAATATCAAATTATTCAACCAATTTAAATAGTTTTCTTCGAACTTTCGATTTGATTTTACTTAAAGATTTACAGTAAATCCAAAATTCTTCTTGAAAAATAAAAAACAATGGTTTTGTTCAAAATAAGGATATTTCTTATCAAAAATCCAAAGTGTAACTCTTACTAATAATAATAATAATTATTAACTCCAAAAAGTGTATCACTTTTGTAAAAAGCCAACAGATCAATTGAATTCTTTAGCCACTCATACAAATCAGACCAAAAAGCTCTTCTATATTGACAATCAAAAAATAAATGTGCTGTTGTTTCTATTTCTGAATCACAAAACGTACATATATTATGATCTATATTAAACCTATGAAATTCTAAGGAAAGGAAAGATAAATATCATTAAATACTCTATAACGTAGCCTACTTCCTTGGCTTTGGGAGGTATAGGAAAGAAAAGATACCTGGTTCTTGGTTTTTTAAGAGAGCTCTTTGAAAAAAAACTGAATCACATTATTTCGAATTCACTGAGCTGAAAATTTATCATGAATTAGTTGTATTTGTATTACTTTGTTTGCAAAACTATTCCTAATAAAATCCTTCCCATTTATTTGTAAAGATGCTAAATTAATAGCCAAGGATACACTTCCGTGGAGTCTGCATCAAGGATGAAGACAGCATCGAGGGCACCAAGGAGGTGCTAGCAAGCAGACTTCTGAGCGCTCAAATAGACAAATGTGACACGAGCATGCGCAACTTAAGTCCATAAGACCGAAAGTCTACATGAAGTGCGCCATTTGTGACATCGCTTTTCTCTCAGCAGGAATGACTCTCAAAGACGTCACCCGGTATTTTAAAAATGTTAATCGGTATTACTTCAATAAACAACAACACGGCAAGACGTTGTTTTTCTGTATTTTTTATTTTGTCGCTGTTAATGGACGGTAAGTTGCTTTTTTAAACACTTTAGACTTTCAGTTTCGGTTTAGTCAAAGTTAGACAACACCCACCTCTTTTCTCATGTCTCGGTTGACAATAAAGGGCAGTTGTAAAAAGAAATAGGTGAAATCTCTTCTATCTTTCTAGTATCCTGTGTAGGATTGGATAGTAATACAAACTAAATGATTAATTGTGTCTGTTGTAATTCTGATTTTGACTATTGGCTGAGTTTACAGGTATAGGCAAAGAGAAAGAGAAACAGGCTTGTGTGTTCAGGGGGGAAGTACAAAAATGTTTGACCGTGTCTGGTAGTAAATGTTTACAGGCATCCAATGATATTTTGTGAGCATGGTGCAGCAGAACTATGAGTTAAATTGACCTGTATGAGCTGTGTGATGAATAGCGCAGCACTTGAAACTATCTACAACACCTCCAGTGACAAATGGCAATTTACGTCACTATAAGAAATGTTTGCTCAGTTTTGTGAAGAATTACAGTCTGTTTGTGTTCTGCAGGTGTTTCTTGTATTGAATCGGTGTCAGTAAATGAGGGAGATTCTGTCACTCTGCACACTTCTCTCACCGACATACAGAGAGATGATTTCATTGAGTGGAGGTTTGGAGATCAATTGGATCTTATAGCTATAATCAACAGAGCGGCTAATAAGATTTTATTATATGATGCCTCTGATGGGAGATTTAAGGGCAGACTGAGTCTAAATGATCAGACTGGAGATCTCACCATCACCAACATCAGATCTGAACACACTGGAGTTTATCATCTACAGATCATCAGACAGATGACTACAAACAAGAGATTCAATATTAGTGGTGAGTTGTCAAGAATTTTACATTTTTACACAGATGACAGAAACGCAGATGTTAGGCAGAATGTTTGAGACTGACAGCCGCCAATCACTTTAAGTGCATGAAAAACAAGAACACTATAAAAATAATAATGGAGCGAAATTTTTTTTGTAATATATAACTGTTCTTTTAAAGGTCTCTTGATCACATTACAACAACTTTATGTGTAACTTTTTTTGCGTCAACAATAGTGGACGAAAATAAAATTAATATAGAGGACTTGTTAATGATGGTTTCGCTTTCATTCCCAGACATCTTTTCTTCAAAACATGGTGAATCACATTGCCTCCCCTCAAATAATGTCATGATTCCGCTATCATTTCATGTTTATTCTTGTTCTTGCAGCGGAGTCATAGCATAGCCTTGGGTTTTGTGTGAGAGAGACATGGCTTTGCTTATATATTGGCTGTCATGCGCTTTCTCGTGTCTCGTCGGTGTTTCCCTCCCTTTTGTCTCGTTAGCCTTCCCATTAGTGTTTCATTACCCGCACCTGCCCCTCGTTAATTATCCTGTGTTTGTCCCTTTTAAAACGTCCTCGTGTTCATTTTCTGTGCTCGTTCATTGTTCGTGTTACCATGTACCTTGTACGTATTGTACCCTGACTCGTCAGGTTCTTGGTACCTTGTGTTTTGTGAGTATAGTATAGTCTAGTTTTGGCCTAAGTGTTTATTTTCTTAGTTTAGTTAGTACATGTCCTTGTTTTCACTTATAAATTATCCAGTCTGGTTTTCCCCCTCGTGGGCATTGTTTTGCCTTTTTGTTAAGTGTGTAATAATAAATATCTGTTTAACCCTTTACCTCGGTGTCTGCCTGTTAGTAGGTTCTATCTGTGTCAAATTCTTGACAAATAAAGACGTATAATCTTAAACTTTGAATTTGAATTAAACCAAAAGCATATTCAGTTATACAATGCTGGAACATGAATTCTTTTGGTGAGTGGGAAAATTTTATTTATGTTTGATGCTTACAATTTATGTGAAATTTCTATATTTCATAAAATGGCACAAAATCTGTGGCACCCTGGATACACGAACCCCAGTTGAGAAGCACTGCTACAAGTTGCGTTCTTGGACACAAATTTCCCCCTTTTTTCGTGCCAGTCAGAATGATTTTTCAATCGTGTCACCCAGCACGACTTTGAATCTAACATACTTTATTAGGCGATGATGCAATCTGATGTGAATTCATACCTATTTTACAAGGTGGCTCAATGGTGTGAATTCCTATTTCCTACGATCTCATTTGTATGTTATGTAATGATTTGACTTTGCCTCTGTGAGTTTAGGATAAGCGGTGGCTTTAGGGTAGCCACTTATCATTGCTTTGCTAACTTGTGAAACTCGCGTTTTTAGCAAAATTAGCTTTTGTGGCTGTGATCTTTGAGTTTACGTTGGGTATTTTACCTTCTAAAATATGGACAACCTCTATATATATTAGGTTATAAATGTACATACACACATTTTAAAATAACAGTTTCAATACTTGTATTGTATTTACCGTAAACACACATATACGCATTTAATATGAATCATCTAACTGAATACATTTCTAACTATTTCTGCAGGTGTGTTTAGTGATACAGGAGGAGTGAAACAGGTGCCAGTGATGGAGGGAGATATTGTCACTCTACACACTGATCTCACTCACATGCAGAAATATGACAAGATATTGTGGGTTTCTGAACCTGAAAATACTGTCATAGCTGAAATTAATAGAGTTGACAATTTCTTCTTTCTAAATGATACCGCTGAAAAGATAACTGTACGCAAACTGCATTTAGGTCCTCTGCAAGGAGACCTCACCATCAGAAACATCGGAGCTGCACAGTCGGGACTTTATCAAGTTAACATCATCAGCAGTACTTATAGTATACAGAAGAGATTTAATATTATTGTCTTTGGTGAGTAGCTTCCAGTGCTATAAAAAATATAGATTTGTTTACTTCATCTTGAATATGTTGCTTTGGATAATGCATCAGTTCGTACCTCAAGCTAAAAGAACCAAATGTAAATACTGGTTTTTCACATTTGTTTTCTCAGCCCATTTGCATTTGTAAAATAATTTCCTGTACATGACCATAAATACTGGAAAGTTACACCATAAATGACATCCTAAATATATATTACAATTTTTATGATTGTGTAGTACATATGTTCCTATTTTAGTGAGATCTCTTATTTGTGTCCAGTCAATTGATCTTTTGGACATTTCTCTTGTGGCTTTTATTCATAAATCTGCGCATAAAATGTGTCTGTGTACATGTTAATTTAAATTTAGAAGGTTTACTGGAAATTGTTCAGCTGTTAAATTAATCTCATATGTGCTTTACGTTGATATAGATGTACCTAAGCCATTATCAGTGAAGGAGGGAGGATCTGTGACTTTACACACTGATGTGCAAGGAGATCATACAATATGGTGGACTTCTGGCACCCACATAGCTGAAATAGACAGAAAGGCTCAGATTATCTCTATACATGATGATGTTCTTGACGGCAGATTCAGAGACCGACTGCAGCTGAGTTTGACTGGATCTCTTACCATCACAAATCTCAGAGGTAGAGATACTGGACTTTATCACCTTGAAATCAGTGACAGCAGACACACCTTACACAAGATGTTCACTTTGAATGTTTGTGGTGAGTAGCTTAACCTTTTTTATATCGCACAGAGTTCACAAACTTACGGGAGTGACAACTGCACTATACAACCAAATGAACTGGCATTTACCCAAATTAAACGCAGTGTGTACCAAACCGAACTCAACAAGTAGTTGTTAATGACGTCTTTAAATGGCCATCAGAGATGTGTCTTCATCTGTTTTAGGGAGGTGCAAAAAATATCACTGAAAGAAGTTTACTTTTGAACATTTTAACCTGTGGATGGCCGCTCTCACTATCCAGCGTTGCCAGATGTTCATAGACAAATCAGCAAACGGAGACATGGTGAAAATCATCCATAAAAATCCAAGTAGTATATATTATATTAGTCCAAAAGATTTAAAATATCCGCAACTAACCATTATTAACACCTAAATTGCCGGGCTTTATGAGCTTAGACCAATCAACAAACATAAAAGCGCTTAAAAATAGCAACGCTGCAAAATAGCACAGAGCATCTGCCAGCGGTAGTTTTGTTTAAATTGATTAAATTTTGACAAAGCCAAAAAAATAGCAGTCGCCTAAGTTACTAATGTTTCAGTCATCACAAATGCTGGAGTGACTACCACTTCCATACACACATGGAACGATCGTTTAGTGAATTCACTCCCGCATTTAATTGAGGTTGTTTGTCACTCCCGAAACTTTGCAGTGTATATGTGCCCATGGTGTATGACTGTTATAAATCAGATTTAGTAACAATAATGTCTTTCTGTTTAGTCACAGAAGAAAATGGATTTTTATTTGTTGCCTTTGGAATCTGTTTGGTCCTGGTTATTTGTGTTGCAATGTTTTGTTGGTTTTTTATTCGCTTTTGCCACAAATCCTCTCGAAAACACACCTTAGTGCCACACTGACAATCACCACAGGTAAGAATCACATACAGTTTATAGAGCATAAAACGTACAACATAGTGTGTTCCAGCAGCGATTTCAAAGTATTAACATATATTTATTGTTTGGGATTAAAAAATCTGTGTATTTTCTGTACAGTATTTGTATGTCAGCGTTACATTGGCCACACTTTAAAAATACATATTTTACATTGTACAAGGGCTATGAATGTTCATGAAGTACCAAAATAATATAACTTCTCAGGTTATGTGGAGACCTTTCAAATTTATATAAAAAAACTTTACTGATGACTTTAATGGGTTGATTTACTGGTATAACTGGTTAACTTGACCTATTTGAGATGCAATGAGAGCACACACTATAGCATAGTGAAAGTGAAAGATTCAAAATTATTAAAGTATTCGAGCTTCAAAATGAGCTCAGCTGATTGAACCTTTTCAAGGATCACACTTATAAAGGGAAGACTTGTGTTTGTTCCACAGGTCATGCACCAGTGCTCTGGACAACCACTGACATCCAGTATACATTGAGTCGACTACCACAATCAAAAACATCTTCAACAACTTTCCTGCTTTGATTTGTAGCAACTTCTACAGTCTTCAATCTGGAGTCGGTGTAGTAGACTTCAGTGTATGTGCATTAGGGAGACATTTTATGTTCCAGCCTGGGTATGCCTCTCTAGAACACATCTGATCAGGCTTTTAATGCCCTGACCATTGGTAAATTTAAAACATTTGCAAGTTTATGATTTGAATGAAACTGCAAGAGAAATGTCAAAGCATGCTAAAATATAATTGAAGATTTTTCACTATCGCACCAAAAAGACATAATGAGGTATCTAGAATATTGTAAATATTGCAAACAAACAATGTAATGTAAACCTTCCTGTAGATCATTGGTAAGAACATTTCATCAACAACGCAAGGTTGTGGGTTCGATCCCAGGGGATTGAAAATACCTATGTAAAATGTATAGGATAAAGCAATGTAAGTCGCTTTGGATAAAAGCGTCTGCCAAATGCATAAATGTAAAGAAAATGTAAATGTATCTAGAATATTGTAATATTCTATTGCAAGCAAAGTTTTTTTATTTTGCTAAAGCTTTTAGGTATGTTTCCTTGTTATATCTGTAATGCATCCTGTCTATCTTTTTAGTTACTTCCTGTTTGTGCCACGTGTTCCGTAGTTTTCCCCTGGTTGTTTTTCCACCTGTCAATTACATTTTCAAATGTTTTTAGGAGGTATAAAGCTGGTTACTTGGTCCGTGTACGTTTTATTCATTTGATATCCTATATTAAATAAATTAATGGAAACTGAAAGATGACTCGTTTTTTCATTTTTCGTTTAGTTCAACAAACGAAAAATTAGATTTCGCCCCGATTTTTCATTTTTCGTTTGTCGTTTAAAAAACGGATTTCGGACTCAATATGGAATTCGTACATGTGGGCGGTGCTGTCACGCCCCTTTCACCCAATTGGTCAAATCGCTCACCATCCTGTACGGCCTTAATTCTGCCAGGCAGAATAAGAGTCACCTCTAGTCCTTCATTTTTAAGTTATTGCAAGTATGTCGGCGCGAACCACTGCTTATTGTTAACAGTGCGTGATATTTAAGCAGACATATCTGTTGCAATGTACGACATTTAAGAGATGCAGTATGCTGAATACCAGGGGTCTCCAACCCTGCTCCTGGTGAGCTACTCTCCTTAAGATTTCAGCTCTAACCCCAATCAAACACACCTGGGTTGCTTGATAATTACAGAAAGGTGTGCTGAAGCAGGGTTGGAGCTGCAATTTGCAGGACGGTAGTTCACCAGGTCCAGGGTTGAAGATCCCTCTGTATACAGTAATTTATGATGATTTATGATGATATAGTATCTTTCCAACAAAAGTCACCCATTACAATAAACACTTAAAAGACACAGACAGTCAAGAATAAGAAATGTGACCTCTTCGAAGTACTACAGAAGGTCTCTGCTGACACGCAGACATAGAAAACATACATGTGTAATAGCATAAGTAAAAACGTTAACAAAGATCCTTTTTCACGGGGCATTGCGGGTGTTTGACAGAGTTGCATCAGTCCAGCTACTCACTGCCTGCTGCATGCATTTCGTCAATTCAGCAATTTATGTTCCTCAATTATAAAAAAAAATAGCAGAATAACTCTGATCCCCATCATCTGGACACTATTCCCATCACTTGTCTACCCCTTGTTTACTGTCTTATTCCTTTGGTCTTGTTATTTGTCCGCTGTTGAATGTGTTTATGGTGTTGTGCTTTTTCCTGTGTTTCTGTGGATTAAAGTATACATGTTTGGAGTATCTGATTGTCTTGAGTGTTTGCTTCACAAACCGTGACATCTGTATGTAAGTGTCTCTGTCGACACCTAGGGTACTTTACAGACTCGACTTTCACCTGAAAATTTAGATGTGCTGGTTTTTCTCAACAAAAACTAATCTGCTTTATAAATGGGTTTTTCATTCGGTCTGCATGAGTTTATTCAGAAATTGTTACAAAATCTAAACGATAAAACTAATATTGTATTGATGGGAGAGTTTACCCGCTACGCAAAGTCTTTTTCAGCACATCCCAAAGATTCTCAATAGGGTCAAGGTGTGGGCTCTGTGGTGGCCAATGAGTGAAAATGATGAATATGTTTCCTTAACCACTCTTTCACAATTTGAGCCCGATGAATCCTGCCATTGTCATGTTGAAATCTGCCCGTGCCATCAGGAAGGAAAGAACCCATTGATGGCATAACTTGATCATTCAGTCAACTGACCTCATTCTCTGGGCACATAACGTTGTTGAACCTAGACCTCAAATCCAATGGGAGGCTCTTACCTATTTGCTTAGTTGAATTCATGCTGTTGTTGACTGTTTTTGAACGGGCAGTGTATATAACTCTGCTTTATAATTGGGTTTCTCATTCGGTCTGCATGAGCTGGTTCAGAAATTGTTACAAAACCAAAATGATAGAACTATATATTTACATTAACATTTAGTCATTTATCAGACGCTTTTATCCAAAGAGTATTACAGAGAGGTCAGGGAGCAATTAGCGACATGTCAAACAGGAGCAATCACACAATAGGTACTGATACAAATAAGCCAAAGATAATTTAGATAATATCTACAGTACACATGGATGTCCAGTTCACAGCATATCTTCAATACTGTAAGACAACAGAAGCCCTAGTTTAGGCACAACACGGTTAGCATATTTATAAATCTGGTCACCTACAGATAGTCATTCCACCACCAAACACACACACACACACAAACACAAACACACACACACACACACGCACACACACACACACACACACACACACACACACAGACACACACACACACACACTTCTCCCTCAAACATTTGCAAAACATAGTGATATGTAGATTCTCACAATTAGATAAAGCTGTTATTTTAAACTGGAAACAAAGAGTCAATGCCTAATTTAAAAACTAAAACAAAAGACAAATGCTAAAACTATTGTTAATCATACATACAGTGAGGGAAATAATTATTTGATCCCCTGCTGATTTAAGTTTGCCTGCTTACAAAGAAATGAAGGGTCCATCATTTTCATGGTAGGTGTATTTTAACTGATAGAGACAGAATATCAACAACAAAAAATCAGGGGAAAATGTTATATAAAGGTTATAAATTGATTTTCATTTCAGTCAGTGAAATAAGAATTTGATCCCCAAGCAAAACATAACTTTGTACTTGGTGGAGAAACCCTTGTTGGCCAGCACAGAGGTCAGACATTTCTGATAGTTGGTCACCAGGTTTGAACATGTGTCAGGATATATTTGAGTCCACTCCTCTGTCAATCTAGATAAGATAAGATTCAACCGATTCGTCAGGTATGGTGACCCATACCCGAAATGTGACCTGTGCTTTTAACCCATCCAGTGATTAGTGAGCACACACACAGCAAGTGGTGAACACACGTACACCCGAAGCAGTGGGCAGCTATCACTGCAGCGCCCGGGGAGCATGTAGGGTTAGGTGCCTTGTTCAAGGGCACCACAATCGTTACCCGCCGGCCGTGAGGATCGAACCGGCAACCTTCTGGTAACAAGTCAGACTTTCTAACCATTAGGCCACGATTTATATCTTTAAGGTTTCTTGGCTGTCGCTCAGTAAATTGTAGTTTTAACCTCCTTCACAGATTTTCTATAGGACTAGGGTCTAGAGACTGGCTAGGACATTTAATGTGCGTCTCCTTAAGCCACTCTTTGGTTGACCATAGTGGTGGAGAGGTTGAAATGGGAGATACAGATTCTGTTGGCAGGCCTCTCTTATATACATAAGATGATTTAGGAGTACTGTCTTAAAGTGACAGGACTAATATGTGGGCCATGTAGGCACATAACCAATCTTTGGGGCCAGAATTCTTGCTTGTTGGTAGGGGATCAAATATTTATTTCACTGACTGAAATGCAAATCAATTTATAACCTTTATTTCCACTGATTTTTTGGTTGATTTTCAGGTTCTATCAGTTAAAATAAACCTAAACATTATAGATGCTGCATTTATTTGTAAGCAGGCAAACTTACAAAATCAGTGTTGGGATCAAATAATTATTTCCCTCACTGTACATACATACATGCATACTGTACATATAATTTACTCAGATCACAATAATTATTGGGGAGAAGAATATTGATTGAATTTTTTATTTTGGGAATATAACTGATGGGGCAATTACGGTTAGTAGTAGTCATAATGGCCTAATGGTTAGGGAGTTGGACTTACATTTAGTCATTTGGCAGACGCTTTTATCCAAAGCAACTTACAGTGCACTTATTACAGGGACAATCCCCCTGGAGCAACATGGAGTAAAGTGTCTTGCTCAAGGACACACTGGTGGCTGCTGGGATCGAACCAGCAACCTTTTGATTACCAGTTCAGTGGTTTAACCCACTAGACCACCATCTCCTTGTGACTTGTGACCAGAAGGTTGCCGGTTCGATCCTCACGGCCGGCGGGTAACGATTGCGGTGCCCTTGAACAAGGCACCTAACCCTACATGCTCCCCGGGCGCTGCAGTGATATCTGCCCACTGCTCCGGGTGTACGTGTGTTCATCACTTGCTGTGTGTGTGCTCACTAATCACTGGATGGGTAAAAAGCAGAGGTCACATTTCGGGTATGGGTCACCATACCTGACGAATCGGTCACTTTCACTTTCATGGCGTGAACTATTTCTCCTTAAACATGAATCGATGAATGTTCCCAATCATCATTACAGAATGCTGTTTTAAGTTCAGCAATGTTCATAAACTTGTACTATAAAATTGTCGCTGTTGAAAGAAAATTATTTGTGATAAATTGACTTAAATTCATAAAACATTTCAGGTCACATTTAGTTTGGTTACATGTGATGTTGTGAGAATAAAATATTTTTTTGCAGAATTACATTTTGTGTTTTACAAACTAACATACACATCTGCATGCAGGCTCCCAACTGTGCAGATTCATGATGTTCCTTATGTGTGATGTTTGTTCTCAGAAATACAGCTACAACATATTCATACTTTATCTGTATGGAGAGTGGATAAATTAGATTGAAAGAGGCTGACACCCCCTCTTGTGGACAGCATTAAGAATTATGGTCATCATGGAATTTTTGGAGTTTGATCTAAATGATCTGTATCAAAGTTCGTGATATAGAGCCTATTCATCCACTTTTTTATAACAATAAACATTAAAATAAGTGAAAATTGGCCCAACTTGCATCAGGAGTAGACTTTGAACTTGAGCTAGCGCATAAAGAGAGAGCGCATTTAGGCCACGCCCACACCGGGGAAACAATCCAACCCACTTTCTATTGCGGGAAAATGCATCCTTGTCATTTCTGATTTATAACAAAAAACATAACAATGCCTAAACTGCTGTGAGACAAGGTGCACAGAAAACAAGAGAAAGTCCAGTGAGCACGTCCCTCTTAACCTAGCGGGTCTAAGATATGCGAGGCTGTCTGGTGGTTCAAGTAAACATATTTTAGAGTGCAAACATTTGTCAGTATCGCACTCGTACAGACTCTTAATCTGATGGGTAGAATTAAATCCGTACAGAATGGTACGATTTGACCAATCGGGTGAAAGGGGCGTGACAGCACCGCCCACATGTACGAATCCCATATTGAGTCCGAAATCCGTTTTTTAAACGACAAACGAAAAATGAAAAATCGGGGCGAAATCTAATTTTTCGTTTGTTGAACTAAACGAAAAATGAAAAAACGAGTCATCTTTCAGTTTCCATAAATTTATTTAATATAGGATATCAAATGAATAAAACGTACACGGACCTTACTTAAGCAAGCGTACCATTTGTTCCATTACTGTTTTAAACTTTTAGAAATCACTGAGCATTTTTGAACCTATTTTTTACTTATGCCTACTGAGATTTAAAAAACGTGACACAAATTATTAACCTTTAACAGTTAAAGAACAAATATTTGATTGAATGTGAAGATAACAGATAACAGATAACAGATAACAGATGTCGGCCGACGCAATGAACTTTTGGTTATCTCTAGCAACAAAGGAAACACAATTCTTGTGAAAGTAGTTCACGTTAGAAGGGTGCATACGGAGTGTCCTAGATGCTTTTTATGAAATGAGACAGCCTCAATGACGTAGCAGCCTTCCGAAATTATATATATATATATATGTATTTCAAAAGTTCCTTCTTTCTTTGTTCTTTCATTAAACTAAACAGTCTTATGTCAAATTAATCTTAAACTGCACATAGATCTGCTGCCCTAATTGATTTGACAATGGCAGTAATGTTTTGGAAACAGTAATTAGTAATCAGTAAGTGTGTTTAGACAACTGGATAAAAGTGAATAAAAATTTCCCAAAACTCCCTGGTAACCAAAGAAGGATTTCACTAAATTAACTTTTTAGTTTCACAGATCAATCACACACCTTCCCCTTAGATTTTTTATTAATTTACCTTTAAACAAGTCTGGTATAATAACTTGAATGGAGTCCGGAAAATATTAGCAGTAAGGCGTGCCATTTTGGTTTTTGTCCTGTTGTTTGTTCAAACTTGCTTTCACAACGAAATTGCATAATTTACCAATCTCCGACGCTTGAAGCATCTTCATTTAACAAGGTTGTGTTGGGCTGTATTGTAAATTAATTTATACAGTGAGTCTTAAGCCCTTGAGATTTAGGACGTGTGCACTGACTGAACTACTTTCTGTTTATGACAGACTTAAATGTATTTATGGGAAAAGGAACCATAGATTTTATAAGATTGTAAAGTTCACACTGATCTTACTGAAATACAGACAGATGATTTGATATGGTTGAATGATGCCACTGTGACAGAAAAGCCCAGATCATCTCAACAAATGATGATGTTCTTGATGGGAGATTCTGAGACCGACTGCAATTAAATTATCAGACCGGATCTCTCACCATCACAAACGTCACAATTAAACACTCGTCACTTCATGAGATCAGCGAAAGCATATGTACATCATTTCAATATAATTTTTTGTTTTACAGAGATCATAAGATAAACCTAATAAATGTATTTGTTTGATGCTGTAGCAGATGCGTCATGTAGTAGTGAATGAGGGAAAACCTATATTTGCAAGGCCGGCATTGCGACACAAACATTTAATCAACTTCTTTGGCATTTTGAAGCTGAATGAACTTTAACAGCTCAACTAAACAAGACACGCCAGATCAAATCAACACATGATGAGAGATTCAAAGACGAATTGAATTTACACCATCAGACTGGAGAAATGACCATCATAGACACAACTAATAAACACTCTGGGTTCATCATCTACAGATCAACAGTAACAGACACACTGTAATACATCTTAAGTTTTTCTTTGTTTCATGATTTATGTTTTAGTCAACACAATTTATGTTTTACGTTTAAGGTATTTTAATGGAAGGATGCATTTGATTCCAACTTCATGAAACCTTTTTCTTGGGTACATCTTCACAATCAACATCACTTTTCAACAAGCTGCAGTGACATGCCGTTTTTCTGAACGTTTTAAGACATGATGGCATCTGTTCTTTTTTCTTTTGATTTCATCTGTAGGCTACTTTCTTCCCAATTATACAGCACCAGTGGAGATGAAGGATCTTTCACATCCAACAGCAACTACCTCGAGTCAACTATGCCACTATTAGATACATCAAAGTCAAATACAGTAAAAAAATGTGAAGCATCAAATCATTTTTGTACAAAATGAATTGTAGCTGTTTGAGCTCTGATCTTTATTTTTCATGTCTATCTAACTGTTAACCTGTGTACAGCTTTCTGTAGTCTGTGTATATGTTTTATTTTACTGTATTCTTTAATATTATACTGATAATGGAAGCCAAAGTAGTTGTAAATGTAATGTTCATCGATACAAATTAATAATTAGTTTGGATGATTTTATAACTCACTTTCTTGTCAATTTTCAAATGTATTTTAGGCTCCTTTCATTTTTGTAGAATGACGTCTGTTTACAGTTTCAGGTATTTATTTTTGTAGGCGAATACCAGCAGTGAACACTAGATGGCATCTTACAAATGCTTTATGTACAGTACAGTGCCCATTAAAAGTAATACAATTTTGTTGTGGCTGCCTTATGATAAACTACACTTCAAGTTCATAAATGTGTTTTCTCACAGGTTATTTGTGTTGTAACTGAGCTAGAGCTACATGGAGAAACATAAATAATGTAACTGATGTTTATCTTCATCTCAATAACACTTTCGCTTTTGTCGGCTGCTGTTTCGCAACAGAAAGTAGGCTTACTTACCCTCAGGTTGTTTCAAATCTGTTTAAATGTCTTTGTTCTGTTAAACACAAGGAACGATATTTTTAAGAATGTTAGCAATTTTCAGTTCTGCAAAATCATTGACTATCCTAGTAGGAAATAAATATTGTATAATTGTTTTGTTCTCTTGAACACTAATAATAAAAATAGTTTGTGTACTTTTGAGGAATCACCTACACATTGAACAGTGACATTATAGTGGGTTATTGAGTTACTGACAAGCACTGGTGAGATCAAATATTTTACAGCTATTTGATTGTTGTTTTAGTCTTTGGTGGTTAGTTCTGAATTTGTTGAAGTAGAAACATATGTCCCAAATCTTAAAAATTGCACAATATATATTTTAGATATCAAGAAACGTTATTGCATGTGCTGCTCTTACTTTAAAGCAAATTCAAACCTCTATGACTTTCTTTCGCAGAATAGAAAATATAGTTTTAAAAATGTTGGTAACAGAACAGCACAGCCCCCCATTCACTTCTATTGGGAGGACATAAAACCAATGCAAGTGAATAGGAGGCTGTTAACAAGATTCTTCAAAATATCTTCTTTTGTGTTGTGTGTTTTTACTCCTTTTCATGCGTGTTAAACCCAGGAGTTCACAGGTTGTGAAGATTTACGGCGGGTGGGGGTCACTTCAGCATATATTCCTCAAAAAAACGATAGTTAGACATTGGTACACTTCAAATATAAGTATGTTTTAAAAAACAACTGTATCTGTTTTACATGGTGTGTTTAATGGTATATAATACGCTTTATAATACGTTGCTTGCTCAAAATGTGTGAATGGTCTAATGTGTAATGTAAATACAGTTCATCCTGACAGTTTAAATTAAAAACCACACTTCAGTACTTGTCATCATTGCAAAATAATATTTTTTTATTAATAATGACCGTAAACAAAAGCTTCTCCTGCTGCTGGTAGAGAGGCTAATTCAGTGGACGGTCCAGTGCATCATATTTGAGGAAACGACTTTTCTCGTCGTATTAGTTGGAGGACAGATTGAAATATGATGGTATCTAATAAAACATAGTTAAACTTTATTAAAATCTTTTTATCACACTCATTTTTTATTTCATTTCTGCTGTAGGGAGAAATTACAGTAAATACTCATAGACCAGTTATGACTAATGAATACAAGGATTGATGGACGAAATCAATAAAAGAAAAAATTACTGTAGAAAAATGATTTGTACTTCCCAAGACAGACCTCCCATTACATTCAATACTGTTGTGTTTATGCTAACAGAGACAACTAATCTACATAATAACTTGAGTAAATATGCATTTTATGATTGGTGAAGCAAAAGATAATTTGGATAATATCCACACATTGACATCTAGTTCACAGGATATCTTTATTGCATTGAGAGAAGGCACCCCTTCACTGTCCTCTCTCTCTCTCTCTCTCTCTCTCTCTCTCTCTCCATGTCTCTAACTCTCTCTCCATGTCTCTCTCTCCCTTTCTCTCCATCTCTCTCTCTATCTCTCTCTCTCCAATTTTGGCTCCAGTTGTGCCTAACGATGCCCTGTTCTGGTTTTCATTATTTACACAATATAACATATAAAATGTAATCAAAATTAATATTTTCCATTACTTTAATCACTCAGTTATACAACTGAAAAAACCCTTACCCTTTAATATTATTACCCGTGCATAATACAGTACTTGACATTCTGCCGCACCAGAAATGTTTTTGTTACCCTAAATCATGAATTAATTATGATAATGAACATCCCCCATCACTAGTTTTATCATTTTCAGTTTCTTCCTCCTTCATAATCTTAATTCTCTCTCTCTCTTCTTCTCTCTCTATGATCAATTCTTCAATTCTCTCTATCATTATCTTCATGAGCTGTTCTTGTTTTTCTCTCTCCATATCTCTGAACATATTAAATGAGAAGTAACTCCCTCCATTTGCTGTCACCATGTGGTCTATTTTCTCCAGTAGAACAGAAACTTGTGTGCGGTCTTCAGTCTCAAAATTATTAAACACATGATATCTGTTTCCACACTCTTCTACCAGGTTTCTCAAAGGAGATCCAGGTTTTCCCAAACACTCTTCAATGGTTTTATTCTTCAGATCATCTCCTCTGGTGAAAAGCAACATGATATACATTCTAGAGGTTTGACCAAACATCTCTTGAATGATCTTCACCAATATTGCCTCTTCTCTAGTTAAACGTCCCAGTGGAACCATCAAGAGGAACACATGAGGTCCAGGCAGAATCATGGAGAAACAGTTGATCAATTCTCTCTGAATCTCTTCATGACTCAGTTCAGTATGAAACAGTCCTGGAGTGTCGATCACACTGATGAATCTTTTGTTGAATTCAGCTGTTTCTTTCTGACACTTTATAGTAACTGACTCTGGAGACGTGTCAGAAATAAAAGCTTCTCTTCCTAAGATTGTGTTTCCTGTAGCACTCTTTCCAACTCCAGTCTTACCCAACAGCACAATCCGCACAGCATCTGTATTCTCTGTTAAATAGTTTGTACACAAATTGTGTCAGAAAAGAATGTATTGTAGGATGACCACACGTGCCATTTTTCCCGGACGCATCCTGGCCAGGATTTGGCTGTGTCATCCGCAGGGCGCATTTTTTTGGTATGTGGCTGTCTCATTTGAGTATTTTTTTTTAAGACGTAATCGTTTTAGTTTCATTCATACCTTGAAATGTAACGGTTGCTTGAAATAAACCTGAAATAATAAACCTCGATGACGTATGCGGTGCAGCTTTCAAAATCCTGACCAGGATGTGTCCGGGAAAAATGGCACATATTGTCATTATTGTCACAAGTGTGTTTGAGACATTTCTGCTTTTTACCTGGTGATTTGATATTCCTCTTCATCTCTTTAGATTTCATCAACTTTATCTGCTCATCTAAAAAATTCTGTGTAGTGAAAGAAGCTCCACTGTTATCTTCTACCATCTGCTCAATTCTCTCCAGTAAAGTGGACACTCGTGTGTTTGGATTAAAAAAATGAAACCGTTCTGCATAATGCTTAATAACAGACTCTGTGACTCCGTCTAGTTCTGCTGTTGTGTGTTCAGACTCCTGCATTATGAGAATCATGATGTGATTTTTGATTCTTGAGCTGAATATTCTGTGTATCGCCTCCATTTCAGCTTTGTGGTCATCAGTGAGCGGATGATGAGGAACGATGAGGAGAAACACGTGAACTCCAGGATGACAGAGAGACAGACAGCAGAGAGTTTGACGCATCAGCTCCTCAGCTGACACTGAAGTGTTGAAGAGAGCTGGAAGCTCTAGCAGGTTGATCAGACGTCCACATACCTCCATCTCTATCTTCATCACACAGTCTGATCTTCTGCTCCCCTCTTTCAACATCAGCTTTAAGATGGAGCTTTTCAATCTTCTGTCTCTTAAGCTTCTTTCACTTCCGCACACAACCACATTCAGCTTCACAACATCTGAAAGTGTTAGGAGAGGAAGAATATAATCAGCTTCAGTTTTTTTTTTTTGTTGTTCATTTGTATTACAAAACATGTTTAATCGTACCTCTTTCTTCTGGCTGCTTCATCATTGTGAGAGATTTTTCACAAATCAGATAACGTCTGCTGTTCATTTGTAAAATTGAGTCTAATGTCTCCTTAAGTTCATCAAGAGAGCTGTTTGCCTCCAGTCTGAAGTGTCTGTTCGAGCATTTGTCTATGTGTTGCTGAATGTTTTTATTGACAGTGTGATGAACTCTGTTTGAGTCGTGTGTTGTCATCACCAGTACGTGTTCATAAACACTGTCAGAGAAAGAATTGAGGATCGTCTCAACACGCTCTTGATCTTCTCTTGAACACTCATCGTCATGTTTAAAGATCAGCATGATGGCATGAGGTCCTGGATCAGACAGATACACACACTCTCTCAGTGTCTGTGTGATATGATGAGATGAGAGGTTGGGCTGGAGCAGATGAGGACAGTTGATGAGTGTCATGTGTTTTCCTCTGACTCTCTCACTGTGATAATCTACTGGAGGAAATTCACTCTCAAACACTGGTTTTCCTAACATGAAGTTTCCTACTCGATTGATCGTGGAAGGATCTTCACCCAGCAAAACAATCCTCTCTGCAATCAAGAATAAATCATTTCGTATTTAAAATCATTACGTCACACACACACAACACACTCAGCAGGCTTGACTTTATTTTGTCTTCATTAAGCAAAATTTGAACATACACTGCAGAAGATAATCATTACACATTTAACTCTCAGATGAAAACAGCAGGACGTATCCAGTGAAAACGACATGAAGTCTAATGCTACATCCAAACTAATGCGTTTTTGCATATTTTTAAAGTGCAAATAATGAGCGAAGGAATCGCATTTGCAGAATAAATTCTAAAGAGCTAACCGTTAATCCCACAATTCTAAGCAGCTGTGACCGTTGATGGTGTCTTTCTGGTTTTCTGGTCTTTTTTATTTACCATTGGTTACTAGGTAACCAACACCACTGTGATCCGCTCGAGATACTTGATGGAAACAAACCAATTTGGAATTCGATTTTCCTTCTGTTATTAGGAACTTTGCAAAGATCCGGATCTTGTTTGGATGGAAACCCGACTATTGTATGTGGCAGATATTCTTATAGTTTGCAGATTCTTTATTTTCTACAAAAATCTGCATTAAAGTCAAATACTGCTGAAAGAATAATAGACATTTGAACTTTAACATGAGGTGAAACTATTTGCTTTACTGGTTTTGTGTGTGTTCTCGAGCTGTTCCGCCAGCTGGTTTAGGCCCATCTTCTTTAGGATGTCTACCGTGATATTCACAGCTTTTTCTTCTGTAAAACGTTCCACCATCTTATCTACTGTATCTAAGACATCTGTCTTCTCCAGTTCAGAACGTGGAATACCAAAACCAGTGATCAGGAGCCACTGAAACCTTTTCAATTGATCTTTTAGTAGTTCATTCAGTGAGTCCGCGAGGAGATGTGAAACACGCGCCATCATCCAGGACCGACACACTTCTGCAGGTCAAGAAGAAAAATAATCTCAGTTAGTTACTGGAGATCAAATAATGTTTGCATTTTGAAATTATGCTGACATCAGATCAGTCATGAGACTGATAGAGAGACAGTGAGAGACAGAGAAGAGACTCTAGAAATGTTATCTCAGAGGAATCTCATCTAAACTGTTGTCATTTGAAACTGAAATCAAACTGAAAGCATTTGATTTTCACATCACAAATGCATGTGATTAGTGTTTTAAACAAGTGCTATCGAATCAACTAGCATCTAAGTGGCTGGTTTGCTTTCCAAATGCATTCCTTTTGATGCATAGTGAACCAATGAGGTATTTTTACACTGCAAGTGCAAAAACCTAAACACAATGACACAACAACAAAACTGACTGAATACATTCAACAAGTATGCCTCAGTTCGTGCATTGTGCAATATACTTTTCTGCAACAAAAACAATATAAAGTTTGTCGGACATTAGCTTTCTCTGTCGCACCTGTTTTTATACTGTTCTGCCTGACTAGAATTTAACGTTTTTGTACTTATTATAACTGTAAATGTAACATTCTGTGTAACTTATTAAGTACTCCAAATAGGAATGCATAGTCTGTATATAGCCTGTGTAAGCTTCTTTTAATTTTTCTTCTTATGTCTTCTGTGCTTCTCTGTGTATTGACAAATGCTTAATTTGTTTGTGTGTGTGGGTGTGTGCGTGTGCGTGTGTGTGTGTGTGTGTGTGTGAGTGTGAGTGTGTGTTCGCTACACAGTATAAACCTTTGTCAGTTCAACATACTATTCCTGTTTCACTTTGTTTTTTTCCAAGGCAGTCGGTTTGCAAGTGTAACCCCCATAAATGCCGCTTATGTAAAAGAAGGAAGCAATGCAAACTATTCGTTATCTAGAACCCTCAATATTACATCTGTATTGTAGAGTTCAACCAATCATGATTACGCAGTAGATTTAGAAGATCTGCCTAGCAACAATTGAGCATTTGAGAAAAGGAAGTTGCATTTGGTTGAAAAATGTTAAACTCTGCCTGTTTTTTAGAGGCGAAGGAGTGATTGATTTGAGACACGAGGTGAAAACAGATAGAGGAGAAGAAAACTCTAGTAAATCAAGCGAGATTTGCTGTTATTATTTTGAAGGTCTTTCAAAGTAAAAGTTACGTATTCGAGGATATTGCAGAAGTCATATAATTTTCTTTTGAGTACATTTTTAGATGCAAAGATGTTTATTGCATCTCGGTAAGTGATGATCTCCTTAATAACTATACGGAGGCCACGTGCAGTAAGCATGTGCTTCAATTTATATGTTATGGTTGTGTTATGTTATTAACAATATTGCAAAGGGTTTGATAATACATTTTATAGAATTTAATGTAATATGTAACACGTGATTAACAAGGAAGTGATGTGTCATTTTGTATTTTAAAAGTATCAGGTGGGGTGGTACATGTTTCGTTAAAAGATGTGCGTAATAACATTGTGGTCATATTCAAAGGGTGTTCACATGAGGCGGAAATAATTTGTTGTTTAAAGATGCAGGAATTGTAATTTTCCTTTCCTTTTCCTTCTCCTTTCCTTTTCCTTGAAAAAGTAAAGTAAGGGATTACTCATATGTTTTCTGTAATTTAATTACAGTTACTTTTGATGTAATTAAAAAATACTTTGTGAAATATATGTGTGTGCAATAGTGTAATTGACATAAAAAAGTCTTACTTTAAAATCTGTGCTTTAATGTATAATTCTCACATTTGTAATACTTTGGTCAGTTTATAATATTATTTATTTGAATGAATTAAATAAGCCGTTTCATGTCTATCCTTGAATCACTGAACTAATCAAGGTTGATGTAGGATATAGAAAGTAATTAGTAATGAGTAACTAAATACTTTTTGGACAGAGTAATTTGGACAGTAATCTAATTACACTATTGAATATGTAATGAGTAACTAGTAATTAATTACTTTTTTAGAGTAATTTAGCCAACACTGTTCATGACATACTAATGTATACTAAATTGAGAATAATATTATGTGCCTCTTTCAATGTAGGCCAGGTTTTTTGATCCCCCCTTGAATTCTCTTCCGGATTGAAGAAGGTGAGCCTCCGGTTGGTTGTTGTGAATTGTTGATGTCAACTCCTAACCTTCAATTGCTATGGTAGGACTGTGCATCACATGTTTTTGCAATCCGTGGATTATCTTTCCTTGCTGGAACATCTATTGATAGAGAGTTTTTTGGAATTCTTGAACTTGAAAATCCAATCTGAGCTCAGCAACGTGGACTTCCATGGACAATGGTTGATAATTAATCACCAAGAAATACACTTACACTGATAACATAACCACAATACACCTATATTCTCATCTGATTGTTGTTTAATTCATTGTTGAAGTCAATACAAGTTATAATTGTAAACACGTTTCCATTGTTGTCTCTGATTTTGGGCATCTACTGTGAATGGTTACTTGGGTGTTCTGAATTTCCTCATACACTGTAATTCAAACGAACCTAGTGTGTATTTACCCGCAGCAGGGTTACAGATGTTTTAAGGTAAGGTTAACTGATTTTACAATAGGCTTATATGTGAATGGCAAAGAGGTCAAAATGATTAAAGAATAAAAATCATGAGTTATTTTATTTATCTGAACAACACCAATGCCACGAAAACCATTAAGTATAGGTTATACTTTGTAAATACTGCTTTTAATATGAAGGTCTGACTACAATCTTACCGACCCTTCTCCATTTTTTACTTATCTGTATTAATAGTATTTACTGATGAACTGCGTTGCAATAATGCACGGTTTATAATATTCAAGTCATGCTATGATCTTATTTTATAACTTACCTTGAATAATGAGAATATTTCTTCTACACCTCTGTTAAGGGGAAGATCTAAGAAGTTTTTGAATCTTCGTTGTCTTGTTCTACTGAACAGGAAACAACAAACTAGTTGAAACTGGTTGAACATCATTTGTGTACTTCCTGGAACAAGTGAAAACACACTTGATCAACATTCACCCAAGAATGCCTACTGTCAGCTTTTCCCCAATTCAATTGTTTATATTGTTTAAGTGCTAAACACACCTTCTACCTATTTTTATCTGTCCTCAGGGCAGGCAAAGTTAACAATTCTTACACCCAGTAATAGAAGACTCCTAAGCATCTACAACTGGAGAAACTTTTGAAATCATCTCATCTATAGACAGTCTATCAAGACACTTCTGATTTCATCGTGAATCCCATGTCTCTCCCCACAAAAAACATGTGGGTTTGTCATGATCCTGCCACAAGACTAAGAAAAACATGACCATAAGAAGCAGAGTCATGACAAAGACGCGATTGAGAATTTTACTTTTGAACTTGCGCTGTATGAGAACTGGCTGTATGTGTGCTCACTTCGAAATGACAAATCAATAGAAAGTTTTAATGAGCAAGGGTTTTAAAACGCATAAAAAGAATAATCTTTCGTGATGATAAACAACAGCAATTAGCGTAAAAGAGATATGACTGCCTGCTCTGCCTATAGGTAGCGCTGGGCCAGAACATATGGTCAATGTTGAAGGATCTTGGTAAGATGGAGTGCCATGTGCTCCCTCCAGTCTCGTCTGACCTCCCCCCTCGTTTTCCCGTTAGCTTCCCCTCAGTGTTTGATTTCACCTCACCTGTCCTATCTAATTTTCCCTTGTTAGTGATCCCTTCCTATGCCCCTCGTAGTATCAGTAACGTTATTGTACTATTGTCTAGTACAGTCCTGGGCATTGTACGGCCCGCGGGCCGTGTTTAAAGAGTACAATTTGAAACGGCATTACGAGACGAAACATGCCAAGAAATAGAAAAACTTGACTGATGCCGAACGAGCGCGGACATCAACGGATTTACTAGCAAAGTTAGAAAAACAACAAGGCTGTTTTACAAAGCTGGATGCAGCCAGAGATGCAGCGAGCAGAACCAGCTTTGTGATAGCCCACAAAATCGCCCAGAACAGTAAGCCATTCTCGGAGGGGGAGTTTGTTAAAGAGTGCATGGTCGAGTCTGCAGCACTGCTATGCCCAGAGAAAAAAGAAACGTTTGAAAACATCCCTCTGTCCCGCCGCATCGTGACGAGAAGGGTGGAGGACATCGCAGAGAATCTGGAGTTTCAGCTGCAAAGTGAAGTGGGAAGCTTCAACTTTTTTTCTTTGACTTTGGATGAGAGCTGTGACGTCCGTGACACAATCCAGCTGCTCATATTTCTCCGGGGGATAATGGGCGACTTCAAGCTTACGGAGGAGCTGACAGCAATGCGCCCAATGAAAGGAACCACAACGGGGAGTGATCTGTTCACCAAGGTAAACGCAATCTATGGACAAACTGGGACTCGAATGGGACAGACTGGCAGCTGTCATTACGGATGGATGTCCGTATTTGACAGGGAAAAATGTTGGGCTTTTGAAAAGAATGCAAGGTAAAGTGAGTGATCTCAACGCAGAGCAGAAATTGGTGTTTATACACTGTATTATTCATCAGCAAGCGTTGTGCAAGCCAGTGATATAACTTAGCCATGTGGTTGATGTTGTTACTACAACAGTTAATTTCATCAGAGCGTGAGCATTAAATCACAGGCAGTTTGTTACAGGAGCAAGAATCGAACATGGTGATGTCAGGTACCACACAGTTGTCAGACGGCTCAGCCTGGGCAGAGTGCTAAAAGGTTTTGGGTTCTATGAAGTTTACCAAATCCAGGTACAGATCCTCTCTCACTGATGAACATCTGTCAGCTGTGCTTCGCATCTCCACCTGAGACATTCAACCTGACTTTGATGGACTTGTTAAAGCTCAACAGAGACTGGATTTTACAAACTGAATGAAAAAAAAAGAATTGAAGAAGACTAAACTTGGGAAATAAAATGTTTATTATGCATAATTGAGTTCGGAATTTTGGCCCGGCCCTCCAAAATATTTTCAGTTGCTCATTTGGCCCCCTGGGAAAAATAATTGCCCCCCCTGGTCTAGTAAGTCCATGGTCCCCATCTGATTACCTTATACCTTTTGTGTTCCTCTTCGCCCCATTACGGGCTTATTATTTAATAAAGAATCTTTTTGTTCGACTTTGACTGTCTGCGCTTGGGTTCTATCCGAGTTCCCTGACGGTCTTTTTGCACGTTTATGTAAGTTAGCCCATTGTGAAATACAAGTTTATGTCAAAAACACATGAAAACATCCGTTATGTCTTAAGTGAAAGTCAACAGTCTATATCATGTATCACTATATCAGATCAGTGAATTGAAGTGACTGTTGTTATTGTGGAATAACCCCCTGGTTTTGTTGTCCAGGGTCACAAATGTAAATGTACATGCAATTTAATAAAAAATAGACACAACTTTCATTAAAATTAGCATGCAAGGTCAGATCTTGAGAATTACAGTGAAATGTATACAGTCGTTCATGCACAGCATAACATTTCACTTTAAAAAGCAGTAAAAGCTCACTGTATTATCACTTTGATTTAAGGGAACAGTTTATCTGTCAAAAAGATTGCATTATTTCAATGTAAAGCCATTTTACGTAAAGTGAAACATAAGCTGGACAGGAGAAGAAAAAACACACAATGTTCACATCTCTTCTATACAAACAAGAATGCGACCACCAACAACTGCAATAGACACAGTCATGTCCACCAGCAGAACAAAACCACATTTATTTCCGCTTCTATAATGAAGCCACACCAGATTTCCCTTGAAATGAACGTTGTATGATTAAACATCATCGATTCAGTGCATCAGTGTACGAAAGTCATATGTATGAAATGAGACTAAAGACGATGTGTTATGTTAATAATCTGACATCAGCATGACTGTAAGAATATAAATCTAAAAGTTAATGCACTATTGTGTATTCGCTCTTCGTTTCCTGCAGATGCAGAAGATCAGAACTGTAGTCACAATCATCAGAGATCCAACTGCACAACAGATCACAACAATGTTAATGGAAGGCGGACCTGTAATGAATAATAACACACATTACTGATGTTATAACTATTTAAACTTCCTTGTTTGAAACTTTTTCAGGCACAACATTGGAAATCTGTCCCTTAGATAAGTCAAATAAAATGATAAAGTGAGTATTTTCACATGCCGCTTCTCATACGACTGCAAAAAATACACGCACATTAATTACAGAATATTGTTTTATTGCTGTTTTTACTGTCTTACAGATGAACTAAAAGCTTTTGAAAATAGTCTTTTTTTAAATCTCATTCTGCATTACAAGTTACTTGGGTGCTGACATATTTAGACAATTCATTAGTGATCTGATTGTAATGTCTTTGATATTTTTCTATGTTCCTCTCTTCTGCTACACTAAGTCTTTGCTGTAGTTTTTGCAGCAGGTTTGCCAGTAACTTTCTGTAGAAATAAATACTTAAATACTTTTCAATTAGTACTGTTCTCAATTACTTTGATCAAAATTAAAACGCTTTGACTTTTTGATTAGCACATCAACACCGCAAAAAATGACATTGACATTTAAAAATATTGAAAAATTCATAAATTTCAATACATGTACAAAACACAAAAGTGACCCAATATATTTAGTCTTGTTTTATGAAAGAAAAATATAAAATTGAATGCTTAAAACACCTTGTACCTTAAATCTACAGTAAGTTAGTGGCACACCTGCCGCGAAATTACAGCAAAGTTTACCGTGTAGATCTGATGTCATTTGCCAGAACAGCGATGGTAGCCACACCCACCACGGCTGAGAGGACCAGTCGAATCACAGCTTCAGTAAAATAACAACAGCACATACACTCTGAGGAAATAAATAACATGAAACAGAAGAGATGTTTTAAACTTTAATGTTTCATGGCCTTTCCTTGCCAGCCTTCTATGTGATGAGAAAAAAGCTGAAGCAGCGAAAGAAGAAGTGTGTATCATATACTTATGACGCACTTCATTACTTTCCTGTCACGCCAGAGTGGTTAACCACAGGACATTTTATAGCTCGTGTGATCGGTCTTACATATGCACGTTACAGGTTATTATCATTCTAACATGATGATGCGTCATTTACTCTTTACAACTAGTCCTATCTTAGCGGTTTAAGTTTGTTAAGATATATGTAAGAATGTGTCTGAAATCACAGAGACACGGTAGAAAGCAAGAACAAGAGCTTTGATTATATGATGATGTCCAACCATAAACCAGAGCTGCTGGTTGATGGTTGAAGCAGGTAATGAAAACAGAACAACTCAGAAATAAACAAAAAAAACGTGACTCGCCTGAACACGGCTGACAGACATCATTGATGTTGAGATGTTGAGTCTGGTTTGTGATGGGATTGTTGATGACACATCTGTATGTGTCTGTATCCTGATATTCCACCTCCAGAGGTAGAGAGAGTCTGATGTTGAGATCAGACACACTGATGCTGGAGTGTACATGACTTTCATTATACCAGGAGAGCGTTACGTGTCTCTCATTCATCACTGAACACAACAACACACATTTTGAGCTTGATGATGAGTTTTGTGGACAGTAACTGGAGATGTCAGGAATGGGGAGATGAGCTGGAAAACGTGCAAGCAAACAGAAATCAATATCATATATGATCAATGTTATAGAGATAGTTCTCAGAAAAATTAAAAAATTCCAGAAAACAGTGAATCTTTACTCACTATAGACAGTAACACTGAATGTGTATGAGGTCTTCTGTTTGCTGCTGATGGTCATTTGATAAAGTCCAGAGTGTTGAGTCGTGATGTTAGTGATGGTGAGAGATCCAGTCTGATCATCCACCTGCAGTCTGTCTCTGAACATCCCATCATGAACATCATCATATACTGAGACGCTCTTGACTGCTCTGTTGATTCTAATCACAAGAGTCTCTTGAGGTCCAAACAACCACAAAATCAGATGAGCGCTCTGTATATCAATATCATCAGTGTGTAGAGTAACAGAATGTCCCTCCATCACTGATTCTGACTTCACTTCATCTATATCACCACTAAGAACACCTACACAACACAAACAGATCAAATATGTTATATCCAATCAGCATATTCAAATATCTTAACTATCTTAAGATTTCTCTCAAAAGCATATTTCATCTAGGAATCTACCATACCCAATAAAAGATGTTTATCACTTACCCACCACACAGCAGCAGCAGCACACAGAGAAAAACAACAACAATGCATACATTGTCTTCAGCAGTTCGGGGGAACTGTGACAATTTAGTTTGAAAGACAGTGTGACAGGTCTGTGCTGCTGATGTGGCTCACTTCCTCTAGACTTAACCACTCGAAAACACCACCAGTATCCTTTCACGCCCTACCCTTAAAGGAATGGTAGTCATTGGTGTCCCAGAAATGTGCGCTTATATTTTTCCAAACATCTTTATGCTCAACCAAACGGAGAAATCTATACGGGTTTGGAACTACTTGAGAGCGCTTAATCATAATTTTTATTTTTGGGTGGACTACCCTTTTATAGACACTTCATCTGACCATCCCATATAAAGCAACCTGCCTATATTTATACACCACTTTTCATATGAATGGTTCTTCGAGCTGCTTCACCATATATATTTATACGAAATAGAAAAGTCATGTAAAACAAGTAAACTCATTAAATTAAAAGTTTTATTTAAAAAAATAGTGTAAACAATAGTGTAAACAATTGTAAAGAGACGAAGTGATATGAGGATTTCCAAGCACAGTTACACATATCCAAGGATACTGAGTGAGATTAACAACAACTCTAGAAAGCCAAAGCGAGCTGAAAAGTACCATGTTCCCCTTAGAACAAAGTAATATATTTTATAGTTTGTCACTAGATGTCGCTGTTGGGCTGTTACGCAGATCTCCAACCCCAATCAAACGCACCTAAACCAATGTTTTCAGGGACACTTATACTGTAGTTGCAGGAGATGGAGACCGCCTCTTTACTCTGTACCGCTTCTACGTGTAAAAGAAACGTAATTTTGCTATTTAATATCTCTCTCTGGATAATTCGCTGATCATTCATGCACACGTTTCACAAGCCTTGAGGGGCAGGGGCGTCGCTAGACCCTTTTGACCGGGGCAGGTGCCCAAATCTTCTGTGCCTCAGTATGGATTTTAAGTGTTAATAATCAGTATAATCACTTACATTCATAAGAGGGACTATACGCAACGTAACCTCATTCATACTTTAGCGCAGAAATGTCCGCACGCGGTCTTTGAGCATAAGCATCATCTGCAACTGCGCAGTGCGCATGCGTCACAAGCCTGACTGGTGACCTCCTCTTTTCGTTGGAATGTGTTTTGCCACAGATTTATAGTATGCTAACAGAAGTTCATCGTCTTGTAATCTTGGCATATCGTGAAAGATCAAAAACTGCGTAATTCAAACACCAACAGGAACATGACGACGATCGCTTTACTTTATATAAGCTCTTTATGTATCAACGGTGAGTTAATTTAACAACATATCACTTTCGCTTTCACTTTTGTAATATGATTTAAAACCATATAACATACTATTTATACTCTTATTATATTATATTTATACTGGTATCAAAAGCAGAATTGTGTCTTTAGGGGGTAACCTACACTGATATGTGTACGCGTACGCCCACGCTGACAAACGACAGGGTCTTCCTGGAGGTCTCCTTTAGGATTCTTGCCGTAGATGTCCTGAAATTATAGGACATTTATCCAGGGTGTCTCTGTAAGGGGGGTTTTGACTCTATGTTTCCAGTTACTTTTAGGCCGTTTATTATGCCTTGTTTTCGATATAAATGATGTCGAGTACGCATAACGCGCATTATACTTTTCACTCGCATGGTAATCGGCTCTGGGCTCGTTCTCGGGAATTTGGAAATTCCAAATTCTGGTGTCATGTTTGTGTTCAGGTGCTTTGTTGTCGGAAAGAATGGAGGACGCCATTCATGCTTTTGTGTGTCTTGGGAAAATGTTAATAGTTTTCAACCTTACATCATACTGTGTAGTCTTACTAGTCAACTTGCTGACTATTCTGGAATATTGGTTAAATACATGCTATTTTCACAGTGTATAAAACATGCAGTATGCTTCAAAAAGTTAACCATTTATGTAAATATGTAATTTAATGACAATGCAATTAAGCTGTTGGGACAAACTAATAAATCATATCTCTAACAGCAGAAATCCTTCTCCCATCCGCCATGTTGGTATCAAAATGATTTCCCTACTTCCCAGTGGGAAATGCGACTTCATAGGGCCTTTGTGTGCAATTTTTGTCTGTAAGGTTCAAACATACTTTTGTATAATAATGTTACTATAATTTATGAATAACTGCTATAGCATATTGACATACTTTTTCATGTAGGCAAATACACTCACCTAATGGATTATTAGAAACACCTGATCAATTTCTCATTAATGCAATTATGGTGGTGGTGTAATGGTGTGGGGGATGTTTTCTTGGCACACTTTAGGCCCCTTAGTGCCAATTGGGCATCGTTTTAATGCCACGGCCTACCTGAGCATTGTTTCTGACCATGTCCATCCCTTTATGACCACCATGTACCCATCCTCTGATGGCTACTTCCAGCAGGATAATGCACCATGTCACAAAGCTCAAATCATTTCAAATTGGTTTCTTGAACATGACAATGAGTTCACTGTACTAAAATGGCCCCCACAGTCACCAGATCTCAACCCAATAGAGCATCTTTGGGATGTGGTGGAACGGGAGCTTCGTGCATCGCACAAATCTCCATCAACTGCAAGATGCTATCCTATCAATATGGGCAAACATTTCTAAAGAATGCTTTCAGCACCTTGTTGAATCAATGCCACGTAGAATTAAGGCAGTTCTGAAGGCGAAAGGGGGTCAAACACAGTATTAGTATGGTGTTCCTAATAATCCTTTAGGTGAGTGTTTATGACTATTGTAAAAATATTATGAAAAATGATTATTTCTAACCAGAGGTCATGACCACTCCATAGAGATAAATAGACCAGTCTTACTTCCTATGATGGTAGCTTTGTATAATCATGCCATAGTTTCCTATGTACACTTAGTTAGAATAATATTTCAATAACCAGAGGTTTGAGACTTACCTTATTTAGATTGGTCAGACAACATATGTGCTGTTCTAAGCGGAAACATCAGCCCCTACGGTCTAAGTACACTTAAACTAATGCCAAGTAGTTAGCCGGAGCTCTAAAATCTCAGCTGGCGTGCCCCAATGCTCCACCTAATACAGGATTTTAGTCCGTCACTAACCTGAACGTAGATTTGCGGTAACAAAGGATATAGCGTGATCTACTAAAGTTTATAAATTCAGAAGAATACAGAATGAATTCAAACATAACCTATTATGAGCCAGGTAAGGCAAGCATAATTCAAATCCAACTCAAGATTTAATTCAATAATCAATAGCAATCAGTAATTCAATAGCAAATAATAGAAATTATAATAAATAAGGTAAAGAGAAATTCAGTATTGCATACCTGGCAAGAGACGACACACAGAAATTAGTGCGGGAGATCTGGCGACAGATTCCCTTATATTTTTGCCAACCATCCTTAAATACCAAACCAGACAAAGCATTATGGAAATTCTTTAGAATTAGGTATCTGGAGGTGATTGGGTCTTGTGGTCCCAGAGGTTGAACTTAATCTACGTACAGTAGGTGATTGGTGAAAGTTACCAAATGTGTGAGACATGTTCCAGCACTGAGGAACGATTGCTAAGTACTTGCAAAACATTGTTGTTACATTCTGTTGTTATGAAAGTGAGACCATTGAACTAGTTACACTGAGACCTTTTGGATGATACCAAACATGTGTACGTTTTGTGTGAATGTGTAGTGTTTTCTTGTAGCTTTTCGGTGTCCTGCGTTGAGTTGCATTTGTGCATTTGTGATTCACAGGTATGCGTCGTTTGAGATGTAGATTTTATCTCAGTAGGGAGTTTGCTGTTCTGGAGGAAGTCCGTTGTTTCTCAAAGGAAGGTGTCCTTTTGGTTCAGGACTCCCACTGTACTGCGAGATGTTTTCTGTCTTTTCTCGAGAAGATGATCTTTGATCAGGAGGGTGTGTGTTGTTTTTCAGGAAGGGACACCCTTTGTTTAGGTTCCCCACTGTGCTTAGAAAGGTCCTGTGTTTCCAAGGAGAAGAATAATGTCTTTGAAAGGGACATTTTGGCTCCGAACTTACATGATAAATTAAGCAGGCGCTAGATTAGACAGGCATGTTTAAATGCTTGTTGTATGAATAGCCTCTGAATACTGTGCACGCTCAAGTGAGAGCTCTCTGTCATTGGGTGTTGCTCAGTGACCTGGATGTTGTCGCCGGATGAAGGTTTAATGAAAATCCTTGTAAGGACAGGCAGCGATAGCAGCTCACTTTTGTGGTCTGTTGATGTTCTTACAGTTTAAAATATAAAGTATTTCACAATTATTAACAGAATACAACGAGTTATTTAAATATTTCTGCTTCAGACTGTATTAGAGTACTGTAATTTAATAATTTCTTTATTACGGTAAAACACTGAATTTGTTCCATTTTCACTGCGCCCCTTAAGTTTTTAATGTGCTCTTAAATTGTTAGGAGCACACGTGTTCCTTGGGAATAAAGTTAGCGTCGATCCATGATGTTACAAACTCAAAATGCCTATATGTACGTGACTGACCTATTTGATCTTGCTGATCTCAAGTGAATATCTGTACAGAATGCAAGAAGGTAATCTCTCACTTGTTTGTGTTCTTCAGTTGTGTTTGGTGCTGATCCAGATGAAGTGAAGACTCTGTCAGTGATGGAGGGAGATTCTGTTACTCTACACAATCATTTTGCAATACAGAATAAATCTGTGCTAGAGTGGGACTTCGGAATGGAAGGGTTTCTTGTAGCCAAAATCGATAGAGAAGCCAATGAAGTCTCATTAAATGATGATGTTGCCGATAGGAGATTCCTTGGCAGACTGCATATGGATGAAGAGACTGGAGATCTCACCATCATAAACATCACAACTAATCACACTGGAGAGTATAAACTAGAGATTACTGACCCAGGGAGGAACAAAAAGACATTCAGTCTCAGTGAGTATCTCAAGCTTTACTTTAATGATGATTATCTCATTTACATAATGTTTTTTATTGAATAGATTATTATTATTATACTGTTTTTATTTGATTGTTATTGTCAGAGGTAAATGTCCATTCAGTACAGTCACAGTTTGTCTTAGAGACAATTTAAAACCGTGTGTGGCATATCATTTAATTTTGGTGGTAAAGGAGTAAGCAGTGGGAATTTGTACTGGAGTGTAAATCACAGAAAGATTAAAAATGACAAAATATAAAAAGTACATTTCATATTAGCAAAAATTATTTAGCATTGTTACTGATATGAAGTTGCAGTATTGCCATGAATTCTATTCTATACAGTATGTATGCTATATATTTTATATAATTTCCATTTTGTGTGTTTTTTATTTGCTTGTAAAGCTGCTTAAAAAAATGCAAATTTGGGGGAAAAAGCTATATAAATGTATTTTATTTGAATTAATTTGATACGTAATATTATTTGAACTAGCATTTTCATGCAGGTAAGATTTAGGCCGCATTTACACGGCTTATATAAAGTGATCATATCCTGATTTTGTTTATTCCAATGTGGCAATTCCAATATCTGAGGAAACAATTGATAATTATGTTTTTTTTTTGTTAAAATTGTGTACCATTTTCTCACATGTCTATTAAAAAAGTGTATCCAATACAATAGTGTCACGATGTGACCGAGAGGGAGCCGAGTGCAGCTTAACATTTCAAGAAAAAGAATTTCAAGCAATACATATACTGTATGTAAGGCAACAAACACTTAATGAAGCGAGACACAAACAATACTGGACAAACTAACAGTAAACACACTTGGGGATATATGAACTAAACAACCAAGCAATCAAAAGACAGATGAAAGTCATTAAGCAATAAGTTTAGCAAAGATTTATGGGAAATGGAGTTCATGATGGAAGTGGAGCACAAGATTTTTGAGTTTCTAAACCCTCTCGGGGAAACTTCCTTTTAATGTAATTGTATAAGAATGAAAGGATCTAGAAACAAAGCTTCACTCGAGTCTGATTTAAATCCTGCATGTATTATTTCTCTGTCCATCTGCCAGTTCTTTATTCACCCCTGCCTCATGTTTCATCTGTTTACTCATCTAGGCCTGTTTTAAAATGTTCTGCAAGACTTTAAAAAAATAGTTTTAACCGTGTCTGGTTTGTATTCTTTAGATGTTTTTGGTGATCCTGGTGAAGTGAAGTCTGTGTCTGTGTCTGTGATGGAGGGAGATTATGTTACACTACATGTTGGCTATCCAGATATCAAGAACTATGATGTGATACGCTGGAGGTTTCAATACAAATTTCGTCTTGCTGAAATCGACAGAAAAACTGGAAGCCTCTCAAAACATGGTGATGTTCTTGACGGGAGATTCAGAGACAGACTGGAGGCGAATCATCTGTCTGGATCTCTCACCATCACTAAAATGAGAACTGATCTTTCTGGACTTTATGAAGTAGATGTCAACAGCAATAGTGGAGCACACACCATACATAAGTCATACACAGTTACTGTCAGTGGTGAGTACATCAAGTCCTTCAATGAACTTGAGTTTAGAGCAGGGTGATACGTTTAAAATGTCATGCTTTTATGTGTTTGTGTTGATTCAGGGGATGTGAAGATACTGTCAGTGATGGAGGGAGAACCTGTCACTCTACAGACTGATCTTACTCACATACAGACAGATGATCGGATACAGTGGATGTTTGTATTTGATGGCACTCTAATAGCTGAAATATATCAACCAAACTATATAAACAGTGCATACAATGGCACTGATGTGAGATTCAAAGACAGATTGAACCTGAATCATCAGACTGGAGATCTCACCATCAACAAAATCACCAAAAAACTCTCTGGACTTTATGAACTAAAGATCATCAGCAGAAGACTATACATTCACAGGAAAATCACTGTTAATGTCAGCGGTGAGTAACCCGTGTATTAATATAATGAAGATCTCATTCAGATCACAGCGCTGTCAACATTTCTACATCAAACGCTTCTGCACTAATATAAACAGTTAAATACAACATTTTTAAACTAAACTATTTTCACATAATGTCAACAATAAACAACAACCAGACTTTTTTTCATTACAATTGACCTCGTGTGAAATATTACTTACAACTACTTTTATTTTATATTACTTATAAATGTATTTTTTTTTCATAAAAACTAGATCAGTAATAGAACAAAACAATTTCACATCTCTGTCTTTAAGGGATTAGTTCACCATAAAATGAAAACTTAATGATAATTCTTTCACCCACTTACCTGTCCGTGTGTTTATTTAAGGAGGTTTTTTTTAGGAAAGTTTTCTAAGGTTCTTATCCATATAATGCACTGAAATGGGGCTTTTGGTTAAAATCCAAATTTCCGTGTCATCGCAGCTTCAAAAGGCTCTAAACATCACCAGCCGATGATTAAGGGTGTTGTGTAGTGAAATGATTGGTCCAAGAAAACCGTTATATGTCTTTGTGCAGGAAGATTGTTTAAAATGTTCAGTTCATGTGTCAGGGACGTTTAAATCGTATTAAATCTACATCACGCGTAACCTTTCAAACGTGATTGCGTAAAATGGAAGTCGTGGAGCATCCTGGAGGATCTCCGAGGCATAGCAAGCCGTATTGATGTTTGAAAAGTTTATCACTTACGAAAATAAAAAGCCTTATTCATCAGCTAGTGACGTGTAGAGCCTTTTGAAGCTGCAATGAAACTTGAAATTTGGACATTAACTAACAGCCCCCCGTTGAAGTGCATTATATGGACAAGAACCCTGGAAACCTTTCCTCAAAAGCCTCAACTTGTTTTCGACAGAAGAAATAAACACACAGACGCTTGTATGACTGGAGGCTGAGTGAACTATCATTACATTTTAAAGTCAGCTACTCCTTTAATTAATTTTTGTTATCTGTAATCATGATGCAGTTGACACCTGTCAGTGTAGAACAAAAGTTTGTTTCAGATCAGATCTCACAGTGTCTGTCATAGATCACATTCAGTATCGCTGATGTCTCTTTCCCTGTGATTACAGAGGCGACTCTGTCTTCACATGTTATAGCAGGTATATGTGTTGGTGTTCTGCTGGTTATCGCTGCTGCTGCTGCTGGTGGGATTTTCTGTCGTCACATGTACCCTAAAGCAAGAACACAGAAGGGTAAGAGTCATGTAGGCAGCTGATAGCATCAGAATCATCATCCTTATTCTTTTGCAGTAGTAATTGAACTTAAAGGCGTAAAAATGTTCATATTCAGGATTCAATGTTAAACCCTGCCATCAATAAAATGGGATCAATGAAACACAAATATTACAGACAGAATTGATCTTGTGTTCTTTGTATGTGTCTGACGCGTCCATTGTTTCATAACAGAAGACACTGATTATTTTTTTCACATGTTATAATAAAGTGTTCTGTTTTCTTTCATGTGTTTGTGTCTGTGACTGTTAAATGGATGTCAGTGATGGAGGGAGATACGGTCATTCTGCACACTGATGTTCATGTCAGACCAGATAATGTTGTGATGGAGTGGAGTATTGGATCTCTTATGACTCAAAAGATCGCTGAATACAAGAACTCAAATAAAAGGATGTATGGTGATGCTCTTGATGGGAGATTAAGAGGCAGACTGACACTGAGAGACACAGGATCTCTCACCATCAAAGACACCAGAACCACAGACTCAGGAGTTTATCGACTAAAAATCAAAGAGAGTAGAATACCCACAATCAAGAGATTCAGACTGACTGTCACAAGTGAGAAGCTCAATAATTTAATACAATTCTTACAGCATTTCATTTGTTCAAATAGAGTCAAGGATTATATAAGAATTTATCTTTCTTTTAGATTAACATTTTGAGAGAGAATCTGAGAGCTTAAGTTCTTGCAGAGAAGTTCATGTATGAGAATCTGAGATGGTGTTTATAGAAAAATATTTGACGGATGCTGTGTTTGTGTTTCTGTGTATTGCAGGTACACTTGAAATGAAATTTGTGAAGGAGGGAGAATCTGTTATGCTGGAGACTAAAACTGAGATACAAAACAAGAAACTCGAGTGGATTTTTGAAGATCAAGACACTCCCATAGCTCAAATCGATCCTGCCTGCAATGTTTACAGTACATCTGATGATGGTGTATTCAGAGACACACTGCAACTGAACCATGAGACTGGAGATCTGACCATCAACAACATGAGTGAGGAACACTTTGGGCTTTATAAATTACAGGTCATCGCCAATGATGACGAAATCTCCTACAGGAGATTCAACGTGTCTGTCGATGGTGAGAAACACAAATCTTACAATATAACAACATCTGCATAATATGAACCAGACATGGCAACAGTGGCTCATCCAATGGCTTGAGTTTGGGTCGGCACTATCTGTGACTATTCAAACAGATAGGTCACATTATGGGTTACACTGTGCCAATTTCACTCACATAAATCAATGACACACTTTAGTTTTAATACCAAATAGACTTTAGTTTATGAAACATTAACAAAAGATTTATAACTTGATCATGTCCATGGCAGATAATAGTAGAGGAGGCATTCTTCATTAAAAGATGATTGTTATTGATTCATACTCTCTAAGCGACTTGTCTTTTGTTTTTATCTGTCATCCGTGTTTCCAACAGATTCCAACAGAGTGACCGAAGAAGTACCTTTGACGAATGGAGATGTTCAGCAACAGTGACGTGCTTCCTCTAGCAGCTTTTACACACTGGATGGATATTTTGTACAGGTCATGTGAACAAGAATGGATAAAAGGATGAAATTTCCTGTAGCTCAGTGGTAAGAGAATTGTGTTAACAACGTGGTTCAATCCCAGGGGATTGGACATACTTAGAAACAAATGTATAGGATAATGCAATGTAAATGCAATGCAAAGTTGCTTTGGATAAAAGCGTCTGCCACATGCATAAATTTAAAGTGAAACCAGTCTTAAGAGGCAATTTTTCGAAATTGAGATTTATACATGATCTGAAGCTGAATAAAAAAGCTTTACATCAATATTTGATTTGTAAGGATAGCACAGTATTTGGCGTTTAAATATCTGGAATCTGAGCGTGCAAAAAAATCAAACCATTGAGAAAACGGCCTTTGTTGATCAGAGGCGTTGGAGCAGGCTATTGTTAATAAGAAACATGTTTGTTTTAACGCTCTCTATTGGCTAACTGCTGTAATGACATTGAGGAGAGAGGACAAATCCATTAGCTGAAATTCTAAGCTTTACCTTGGAAACCAAACTTGGGTGCAGTAGCGAGCAAAGGCAATTTTGATTCGGGATTTTGCCGCATCCACACACAAAGATAAAGTCTTGATATTTTTACGGTTGAAACATGAACTTCACTTAGTATCATATTGATTTTGACCCATACAATGTATTTCTGGCTATTGATGTGCTACTTAAGACTTGTTTGTGATCCAGGGTCACAAATGTTATACAACTGCATTGATAATGAAACTTCTTTATTTGCTTCCGAAAAATCACAAATTTGCGAATTGTATAGAACCTGATATAGGTTCTATATATAAACATCTACACTAAAGCACTGCCAGTGTAAAAGCACAATAGTTACATACTACATATACATTTACTTTATGCAAAGTGACTTGAAATAACACTAAGTGCAGTTTATAAAGTCATGTACTACAATTTAAGCTAAAGAAAGATGTTATCAAAGGGATTTTTTAGAATTTACAGAAAGAGATTGGTGTATAATATATATATAGAACATCTCTTAAATTAATAGTAAATGTGAATTGATAAGCATGAATTGCTTAAACTGTGTGATTATTACCCATAAGTCCTACTGTGTAGAGCTGATGGATGAGCCAACGTTTTACAGTTTACTGTTACATGTACATTTTTTGTATATAATTTTGTTGTAGTGCTGTCATGGTTATTCATGATCAGGAATGACCCACATATATGCATTATATAGCAGTGAACGTTGCGGTGTGCATTACACAATTGGCAACCATTTGTGTAAAAGACTGTTGCGTGTGCACATTTAAGGCAAGAAAACAATCATGTTTGGTCATCTAAACTGATTAGGAATGTAGTAATACACACTTGTGTAGTTTTGCATGTAATTAGATTTGTTGGTCAATAGTTAGATGTATAAGATGTGTTTTTCTCACTGTGATAATCTCTTGACTCAAGCTTTTGATCTGTGTATATTGGAACTTGAGTTGGTGGAAGAGATACTTACTTTATTTGTATCTTTTTTTATGCTGTCAATAAACAACTGTGATTCATTTTAAACTTTTTTTTGTTTATTTTCTGGTTCAATATTATATTTTAAGTTGATCTACAAACTTTTCAAAGTGACAACCTAAGCATTACTGTGATAACAAGCTCAACCGCTGGATGTCAATGTCCCATACAGGTTTCTTTAAATGAGGGATAACATGCTACGTCATGCATTCTGACTTCTTTACAGAGTTTATCGTGCTGGCTTCTCATGCATATTCCTTTTATTGAGCAATTCTCCAGAAAAGTACACCCACAGCAAGTCGAAAGGAAAAGCCCGACGAGCGACAGGAAGACCTTGCTTATCAAGATCGTCTGCGCTTCATCAAGATTGGCTGCGCTGTGGGCCTGCAGCTGCAGCTCGTTACTCTTGCAATAGTGAGAGAAGTTTAGGTGTGTTTGTTTGTTCACTGCATTTCAGTGATGGATGTTATATAAACGGTGGATATAACGCTGGATTTGGAGATCGTTTGAAACTGATAGATTGAGCGGTCCCAGTGCTAACAGATGCCGGATATGAACTGCAAGTAGTCAAACTAAGTCATATGTCTGTGTTTTGTTGACAATCGGTGCGTACTTGCATAATGTAAACAACACGAAGGGATAATGCGATGATGTATAGTGTGCTCGTGCTGTAGTTCCGTCCCCCTGCCCGCCTCCAGCAGCTAGTCTTTTTCCGGAAATAATCATACAACTATATGTCTTTTTAATAAATTTGATCAAACTAAATACTCTTGGAAGATACGATGTATGCCATACTACTCTATAGGTATTCAAGATTAATATGAGATTGGCAGAAATTGCGTCTCATCCCATCCCAAAAACGTAAATGTAGTTTAATTTAAAGAACTCGAAAACAGTGTCTGTTGAAGAAGTAGAATATGATATTGGTGTCTGTTGAAACAGAAATTTAGATAACAAATTATTTTTTAAACCCAAGTGAGCTGCACTGATCAGACGCATGCGCAAGCGCAGTGACACCCCTTCAGTCAGCACAACATGATGCCCAGGACGTGTCCGGGAAAATGGCACGTATGGTGGTCACCCTAACCAACAAGCCTTTATATTGTGTCAAGTATGTTGAATTAAAAGTTGAGCTGTTTCTGCGAGCCTGTTATTATGATAAGTGGAACTATATATATAAGTGTACATACACAACCCACAGGAATATGTGCTGATTCAATTACATCTTTTTTATTAGTTTCCAACCCACAGTGTCAGTGTTTGTCACATCAGTGTGAATCAGGATAAATACAACCAAACAATCATGTGGCATTGTTACTTTTAATGCTTCAACTCATAAAGTGACTATCATTCGTCTCCCCAGCAGAACAAAACATAATTTCTCTTCACACCTTCACAATGTAACACATCAGGTCCCATTAAGACTCGGAAATGAAGCCACTAGAGTGTCAAGTGCGGTCAGTGGACTCTTCACAAAAACAGGCTAACACATTTTAAGTTGTGATATGTTAAACAGTCCTAACATTCACATCTTCAAGACATTGTTCATCTGCTACATATCTCTAAGATGTCTCTTGCCAGATGTCATATAGACATCTAGAAGATGTTTATGATTTAGAATGGATATAAAACTGCTCTTTCTAAGATGTTCAGCCGAGGGTTTTACACAGCAGATGTGTTCCAGATCTTTAACATAGATCGGACAACACTGTCCTATCTGTGTGTATTCTTGTACCAGAGCAGACTTTCTGTCGACTTCGATATTATTACTCTTTGTTCATTTATTTATGTTTAAATTTTCATTCAATTCATGTAACGTCCCCTGTTTAAATATAGGGGTATGAGAGGACGTACAATAAGTATGAAAACATTAAAACCAATCTCGTCTTTTGATGAGCTTTTCTGTAGCTCATTGGTAAGAGCATTGTGTTAACAACGCAAGGTTGTGGGTTCTATCGCAGGGGATTGCACATACCTATGTAAAATGTATAGGATAAAGCAATGTAAGTCGCTTTGGATGAAAGCCTAATGCCTAAATGTAATGTAAATGTAATGACGCGGGTATATTATAAGTCTCAGTTACGATGAAATAAATAAATAGTTACCTCAGGAGCGGACCCAAACAAAACAACAAACATCTCTCTCTCTCTTTTCAAACAATACATTGCTAGTTATGGAATCGCAGAGAGTTTAATCATCATCGCCTCATGACGCCGTCGTATATCACCGCATTCTCCAGCAGAGCTCTCTGTAAAGACAACAGTCATAAGATTTTAAATAAGACAAGTTGCTAATAATGCAAATAATGAGCTCACATGCTCAGTTCCTTGCAGAGTCACATGACTATGGCCAAGCCTCACATTTCAGCATAAATGAAGGGAAATCTGTATGCCGTAAAACTTAAATATAATTTTTTTCAAAGCTGATGTTCAAATAAACGTGAAGGCTATAGGGCATTGGTTTGCTTTGGAAATTGTTCAAGTGTTTTTTTAGCAGCATTTTGCCGAAATAGTCCTTAATAATTATAATATCTTTATTTGACTTTGTAATGTAAAATTTCTATATAATTTTCTAAAAAACTGTTAACTTAGCTAAGTACACTGTAGTAGGCTTTGTGAGAAATGTTTTTTATTGCACTTATGCTTTTTGTTTTCCAGATGTTGACCCAATTCCATTGTTTACCCAACTTGTAAGTCGCTTTGGATAAAACGACTGCTAAATGACTAAATGTAAATGTAAAATGATAAAAGTAATTACGATGTTGAACACAACAAATGATGTGTGATGCACGTCATATTTTAATTTTCATATTTGTGAGTTTAAGTTGACCCAGACATCTAAAGTTGATACCATATGTCCACTAATATACACCAACGAGTTAAAATCACATTAACAGATGAATCGTTAAACCACAAGTAGAGCTTTGTGCTTGTTACACTTTGTGCATAACCGGTAAAGAGCTCGCTTGACACAAACACCATGTGTGATGTGTTGTTTTGGCGCATGAAGTTCGCCCCCACTAGTCCTTGAAGGTTTCCTAGCAGAGAAACCAAAAATATTGCCCCCTCCCACACAATTGACAGGAAACACTTTCAATTTCACACTGACATGTTTTCTTCATTCGTTTTTCTATCAATAAAAATAGGATACAGTATCATTCTTACCGGTTGATGTCTTTGACTTTTACAGAATGTTGGATCCGCGTAATTGATGTCCCCTTTTGTCTCCACTGTTTCAACAATAGTATGAGAGTAATGAGATTCATAGAATTGCTGTTTCAAATGAAATTTTGTATATGTTACATGTTAGTACTACACATTAAAATCGCCAGTGTTAAAAAGGTCAAATTAATACTCACAGTGTATATATAATCCACACTCTCAAAATTTGGATTACACACTGTGAGTGTTAATTTGGCAATTTTTAACAATGGTGATTTTGATGTTTATACTAACAGTAGATAATAATCCTGCCTTGTCGATCTTTAAATCTATATTTTCTACAGAGGCAGAACACCAGAATTGCAGCGGTCAACATCACACATCCACCCACAGCATAAGAGATCACAGCTTTCTGAAGGAAGGTCTGAGACTGTTCTGTAACGAACAATTCAAGTCAGTAGTGTAACCGAAGCTGTCCGATAACAATTTAGATATATAATAGATTTACAAACAGTAGCTCTTGACTCACCGTAGACAGTAACATTGAATCTGTATGAGATTTTTTTCCAGGTGCTGATTGTGATTTGATAAACTCCAGTGTCTGTGGTTCTCGTGTTTGTGATGTTGAGAGATCCAGTCTGATCATCCACCTGCAGTCTGTCTCTGAATCTCCCATCCAGAACATCATCAAATATTGACGTCTTATTGGCGTCTTTGTTTATTTTAACAATGAGAACCTCCGTAGGTCCGAACCGCCACAGTATCATACCAATTCTCTGTATGTCAGTAAGATTGGCGTGTAGTGTGACAAAATGTCCCTCCATCACTGACACTGACTTCACTTCATCTGCATCAACATCAAACACACCTGAAACAACACAAGCGCAAAACAGTAGACCGGGTTTCACAGACTTGAAGTTCATTGTAGTTAAATACAAGAATGTTCGAACAGACATATCCCTCAAGAAAGGCTTGGTTACTAAGACAGTATGTAAATAAAGAAAGTATCTTTCAACCAATTGAAGAATGTAAATTTATTTTATAATATGACAAGCATTAATTGTTTGAAGAATAATTTAAATATCTTAATGAAGAATGCTATAAATTAAAACTATAAATAGGTCATTTTCTTCAAGGACAATGTAAATTTCACAGACATTTCTGTTGCATTACAACACGGCACAATGGAGTGCCAATTTCAAAATAGAGGGGAATCAGTTGTAATAATAAACCAAGCAAATTTCATCATATCAATGCAGTGTATTACGCCCTGTTTTTCTCCAGATTTGTACAGTGTATATCCAGGGCTCTATTTCATGGAATAGAAAACAAATGCAACTGATACTTGCAACTAATTACAACCAAGACTCATATAAACAAGTGCATAACTTACCAATCAGACACAGGAGAACAAATGCATGAAACATTTCCTTTAGGGGTTTGCACGTTTCATTCAACAGGTTCAAAAAAGTGGTGCATTGCAAAGTGGTCTAGCGAGTGGTGCAGCTGTTGTCACCCAGCTTTAGACACGACATGAATGCCAGTGGATGCTGACAGTACAAGCATCCTCTCCGTGAACTAACCAATCAGAATCGTTTATCAAATGAAGCTAAATGAATTGATGAGAATGATTTTAGTTGGGTTGGGTATCGAGAACCGGTTCTATTTTAGAATCGTTATTTGATAGGATTTTTCATTCACTCGCGAACGGTAGTGAGCGTTTTACCGTTGTTTCAGTCTGCCAGGACCTGCGACAAGGTCGCGCATGCGCAGTTCTCAGCAAACGTTCAAAAATTGTGTTTAACTTTGTGAAAAAAAAATGATAGCTCTGCCAACATGCAACACGTGTGGTAAAGGTATTTCGTGAAAGGGATGAAGTACCTCTTATATGATGAAACGCGTCATTAATCTGATGAAATGTACCGTATTTAAGTCTCTCAGCCTCGAGTCATACTGTATTCACATATTTAAAAAAAAATTAAACAACCCATAAAACCATTTCACAGTAGTCTACACGCCAAATAAAACAAATTATTTTTTAGTAAACACTTAAAAACAGAAAAGAAGGGCCCATTCTAATCTTTAAAGGCATGGTTTTCCCAAATCATGGGACGGCCAAGCTTCAGCCTAACGTGAGGGACCACCAGCTCAGACTGGTCACAGGGTCGTAGGCTTAAGTTATAGATCGAGTGTACAGATGTGCAGAAGAAGAAATTGAGAGGTAGACAGGAACAAGGTTATGGGATTTGAATACACATTTTATTCTCTGACAGACCGGCAACTACTGTAACAATCTAAGCATTGGGGTAATATGGGCATATTTTTGTGTTAAATAAAATGTTCGTTTTGTCATGAAAAAAGCTTGTTTGTTTGCAAAATTACATTTTTGGCTCCTAACGTAATTTCAGACATTTAAGCATACACTTTCAGATCAACTATATTTTTTAAATAACGAGGAACATTTCACCAAAAAGTCCCAAAACTAAAGTTAGTATCGAAAAATACTAACTCCTATGTCTGAAGTTACTTTTAACATGAGATTTGTATGTTGATGTTTAAACCAGTTAGTAAAAGACAATCCAAACAGATGTAAAATGCTGCAATTGACCTAACACACGACTAGAAACAGATCTTCAACAAAGAACTGAATTGCTTATAATGATGTTTATCTGTAATATCCATGCAAATCTTGAATTTTTTACCATATTTAACACACAATATTGCATATTGTTTGTTGAATCAGTCTCAGCTTCCTTTAAATTCAGCAAATAAACGTTTGGGGAAAACAAAGAAAAATTTGTGAAACAAAGTTTTGGTACAGTTACTACTCTGAGTAGGCACATTGGGTCTTGCGTGACTTGAGATTTTAGTAATATCAGAGAACGTCGGCACACCAGGCACTATTGTGAATGTGAAAGATCCATCTGCTCCACTGGTGCTGTGCAATCTGTAAGTAGAGATAACAGATGAAATCAAAAGGAAAATGAAACAGCAGCTTGTGTCCTTTAAGGGCATCTTTGTAGAAATGAGACGTTGATTTGGCTATTTCGTCACATTTCTGAATTTGCATAACACTCCCAAAACAGATTTTTGATCAATATTTATATTTTGAGTAAACTTTCCCATGAAGTTGCATGTATCATCCTTGTATTTAAATACTGGATATAAATGAACTTCTCAAATAAGTACATGTGAGCAAGCAAAGATTATAAAACCTTAAACAGGCAAGCAATGATTATTTATTTCTTAAAGAAACAGTTACTTGAGTTTATTTGTGTGGGGGGGTGCAAGTGTACACACCTTGATTCGGTGACATTTTCCGCCTCTTTGAAGTTTGCTTCTTTCCTTGACCTGTGCAGAAAACAGCAACAACAGCACATTGGCAAATTTTTTACATTTATTGCAAACCTGTTCTCGAATCAAAATGATTAAGTTAAAAAATATATATTGTTTCACTTGAACCATCACAGGATCAGTAATGTCTTTGTTTCATGATGAAATCTAAATAAAACCCAACGAACCATCCCAGACACGAAAGGGCGCAAAAAGTTTGAACGTTTTTAGTACAGTAGGTCAAACTTACGTAGTTTATAAATAAGCAGGGCCAAAATCAGCAGCAGCGGTGGAATGACAGCAGCACATATAGCCAAGTAATGTCGTGCTGTAATGATAAAGAAAGAAGGTCATAATCAAATCTGATCTAACAGATAACAAAACATCTCTCAACTTGATTAAACCATAATAAACACTAACTTGATAATGTAAATCATAAATGAATACAAGAAAAAAGTGTTTGTATGATTCACAATTATTAGAATTCATACGAGTCAACCACTTTGTAAAATTGCATTTGTTTGAGATCAGGCTGGTATGTCGGCTATAAAGAATAAGTTTGTCACACATACTTCATTTAACTCACTTAACACAGACACTTACCATGGACAGTAAGTTTAAATTTCTTGAATAAGGAATGTCTGTTACTGTTGATCTCTAGATGATAAACTCCAGAGTGTTCGGTTCCTACGTATCTAATGGTCAGATCTCCAGTCTGGTGATCTAAATTCATTCTGTCTTTGAATCCCTCATGATTTGTCAATTTGATCTGGCCTGTTTTGTCAAGTTGAGCTAAGAAAGTGCGTTCATCTTCAAATTTCCACAGTAGTTGATTATATTTTTGTGAACCAACGCCAGCATTGAGAATAACAGGTTCTCCCTTATTCACTTCTACTGTCCTCAGCGCATCTGTCACAAGAACAAACACAACACGTGAGAAACAGGAAAAAATTAAAGTAAATCAATTTAAGAAAATACTCACCACAGACAGTAATGATGAAAGTTGTGAGTAAGGTGTATCTGCTGCCAATGATCTCAAGATTATACAATCCAGAGTCTGTGATGCTGATGTTTTGGATGGTGAGAGATCCGGTCTGATTGTTTATCTGCATTCTGTTCTTGAATCGCCTATCAGCATCATCATATGTGAGGACGTTCTGTGTCGTTTTGTCTATTTCTGCTATGGAAATGTCAGAACTCCAAAATAACACCTCATCTTTCTGCACATCAGTAAGATCATTGTGTAGAGAAACAGAGTCTCCCTTCATCACTGACACGGTCTTAACTCTGTCTACATAAGAACAAACAGAAAATCCGTCAGAGATAACATTATTAAAGTAGTTCACACTAAATCTTCTATGGCCTTTTGCCATCTATGTTTAAATACCATTTTTCATTTAAACTGATCTGAGAACATTTACATATAAATGTAACTGAATTACTACACAAGCAAACACTTTTATAGAATAAATTAGGATGCAAGATATGGTGTAACTTTCAGGTTTAATTTACCATTTCAATTCAAGCGAAAATGATTCACCAAAAAGTTACAGTATGTAGATGACTACCTAGAAAACATTATCACAAAATGTTCTTTAGCTGAGTTTTCACGGTAAGGGTCATGAATTGTTGACATGTCAACTAGACATATTTTAGGGACTTTACCACCATTGATAATTTAGGGACTTTTTTGGACTTTTCCTGTAGCTCAGTGGTAAGAGCATTTCGTCAACTATGCATGGTCGTGGGTTCGATTCCAGTGGATTGGACATACCTATGTATAAATGTTAAGGACATTGCAATGTAAGTCGCTTTGGATAAAAGCGTCTGCTAAATGCTTAAATGTTAATGTAAAATAAGCCTATAACAGCAGCAAAACATTTTCAAATCGTATCCATTTTGTATTTATAAAAACATTAACAAACACGCATATATTTAAGAAAAATATAATATATATGAAAATGAATAACATGTAAATATAATTTAAATTATTGGTAAATATAAATACTTTTCTAAATATATGTACATGTATGTGTTCATAAATGCAAAATTATTGTCCAAAGTACACAGACACCGTTTTATTCTGGATGTGATACTTTGCGATTAGTCCTTTAGGGCGTGGCATTATGTTCTAGTAATTTTCATGTCATGCAAAACTTCAGAGGTAAATATTCGTAAAAAGGGGTAAAAAGACTGTTCTGCCTGTTCAAGGGAAAGACCAATCATAAAAAAACACCATAAATCATGTGCTTCTGTTCTTTTATTGCACATACTTTAACAATTGTATTCATCGGATGCTTATGCAAAGCATAACATTCATGAAGTACACAGAAAATTCATTCTTTTTTACCCACAGTAAAACAAAAGCTACTCACCAGAGGCAGTGATGTTGAACCTCTTGAGTAAAGTGTGAGTACTGCTGATGATGTGAACTTGATAAAGCCCTGACATTCTAGCTCTGATGTTTCTGAATGTGAGGTCTCCATTCTGATGATCCAGTTGCATTTTTGATACACTTCTATTATCACGAGTGTAATTAACAGAGAAGATTTGGGCGGCTCTATTGATTTGAGCTACGACGGTCTTTTCACGTTCAGAAACCCACAGTATCACAGCATCTCTCTGTATGTCAGTAAGATCAGTGTGTAGAGTAACAGAATCGCCCTCCAACACTGACACCTGTTTCACTCCTCCTGTATCACCAAACACACCTGAACAACACAAACAGTTATTGAGTTTTATTAATTGATTAGGAACACAAATTAAGAACTACATTGTAACACAGTTTTGTGGGCGGAGCTTATGGAGGCATTAAGATCATCCTGACTGCATAACTTATGATAGGTAGTGGGTTTTGTTTGCTTGCTTTTTGACAATGACTAGTAAAAATCGGATACAGTTGTAACATGGAAGATCACACTGTATGAAGGACAACAAATGTTTTTGAAAAAGTTAACTTTAATGCCAGGATCCTGGTCGACCTGTTAGCTGTACCTTAATGGATCCAAGGACAAACTAATACCTCCAGTTAAGACATCTACACCAACCAGACAGAGAAACCATGCGTGAATAGTTAAGTTAAACTGAGAGCGTATGCATATATAGATGCCTGCGTGTACAGACAGTGTCAAATGTGTAGAGTCTTTATCATAGTGTCTGAGTCAAGTCTGGAGTCTTTCAGCTGTCCGAGTCAAGTCTCAAGTCAGTTCTATGAACAGGAGTCATCAAAGGCTTATCTGAGTAAGCATTTCTTCCAGTAAAAGGCACTGAAGCTAGTTTCACATTTCTCATAAATAATATGCAAGATATACATAATGATCAGAATATAACATTTACAGTATTTATCTCTAATATCAATATTACTTACTCTAAACATTTTAGTCATTAACTGAATTATCAACAGGTTTAATTATATTCCCGACCGGGAAAAATATAATCCGATCAGCACATGTCTGGCCATGTGCATGCGAAATCGAAAGTAAATAATACAACGCGCATCGCCAAGACGTAAAACCAAATTGACTTACTTCTTCTTCAATGACTAATACCTTGATGATACACTTGTGCAAAACGATCGGATAATCAACAATTAAACAGAAAATATGAACTATAAGCTTCTCCCCTAGCTGACTGCTTAAGTAGGACAGCTCCGCTACAGCAACACTGACTACCGGATAGAGTCTGTCTCTGAGAAGGCTTGGAAACATAACGTAACAAACCTCCTAATACGAGGCAACGTTTAGAGAGACTACACTTTATGGAGGACGTCGGGTACACAGGGAACCAGAATCTTTGGGAAAAGACATCTCATTTATTTAAACAATATTGTATCAATTCATCAATCATCCACAGTTTTGAATGACTTCAGAGGGCTCATGACAAATACAAAATTGATTCACGCCACAACACTACCGTCTAGTGGTTACTCACTGCACCCCCGAACTTCCCACGAGGAGTTAAACACACGTGTAAATTTGAGGCAGTGGCACAGCCACTAAAAATACATGTAAAAAATGTGGGTACACCAAGATACTCACCAACGCTGAATGTCTTTGTTGTTGTCTTCTCTCTGGTGATGTCTAGATGATAAACTCCAGTGTGTTCAGATCTCAAGTTGGTGATGGTGAGATCTCCATTCTGGTCATTCAGCTTCAGGCTGCCATTAAATCTGCCATTTGAGCCATCAGATAATGAGATCTTATTAGCTGCCCTGTTAATAACAGCTATGAGAACCTGTTCATCTCCAAAAGTCCACTCGATCACATCATCTCTCTGTATGTCGGTAAGACCAGTGTGTAGAGTGACAGAATCTCCCTCCGTCACTGACACTGTATCACCAAACACACCTGCGCAAGGCAAGATTAAAGAATTTACATAATGATCTTCAATAGCCTGAAGCTCAAAACATTTTTACTAAATTACAAGCCCTCAAATACATATGACTCACATTAAACCAGGAAAATACCCATTTGTAAAAAAGAGCTTCTAACAGGGCCACTTCGTAAATGAAATGACCATAGCTGTTTAAAAAAAGTGTATATTTCAAAGCGAAAGCTTTTAAACAGTTCATAAACTTACCATTCACGAAAACAGACAAAAGACTGATCAAACAGAGTCTCTTCATGTTACTGTAGGTTGTTGAAACGGTCCCTAAAATCCCCTCGAGCACAGTGTGGCGACGATAATGTCAAAGTAAAAGCGAGCTATTGGTCAGATCTGTTGAAAAGTAATGATGGAATCTGAAATGTGATTATGCATTTGACTCTTCAAAAGAGGAGCAAGTAAGGTGCCTTGCTCAAGGGCACTTCGGTCGGGTTAAACTTTACAATAACAGTACACGAATAATCATGTGCTAATACCTAAATTAATAATCACTTTAATATGAATTTATAATGAAGAAAGTCATGTACTAATCAAGAACCAAGCATGACTATGTCATGACTCATATTAATTCCCGCATGAATAAAGCCGCCTTAATTACACGTTACCTGTTTGTTAATGTAATAATTAAATTTTAATAATTAAAATTTTGGAGTAAAATCATACATGCTCTAAAGGTAAAACGAGTTTAAGGGCACAGTGTTTTGTTAGTTTGTACTGTGCTCTTAAACTTACTGTTGTAATAAAACGGTTTTACAGCCTATGGCACAACATCATCCAATGGATTTCTTGCCTTTTTTAATCTTTAATTATGCATTGGAAATTGGTAGAAGCTATAATTTTTTCTCGTTCTCTTTTTGAGTGATTCCACTGCTGTTGTTAAAAGGTTATTATCTACAATAAGGTTTTCATTAAACCGGTGGTTTTCATTTGAGACGCACCACTCTCATTTAATGAACTGATAATCTGAATCCGGTGTGGTAAACAAGGGAGACATACACCATGAGCAGAACAGCGGGTCCCAATGACCAGGACAATAGGTATTAATTTATGTCATGACTTGGAGACATCATTATAATTGTGCAGTTACATATATTACGTAAATATTCATGTCATCTTAATCATATTATTTGTCGCTTTTTGGTGGTTAGTGAACGAGTGGAAGAGAAGATGTGCAGACTGCAAAGGTAAATAAGCAGAGATTTTGAGGAGACAGTACTGTCCGAAAAAAAGAGCAAAAACACATGACGGAAACGTCCGACTCTGCATTCCGATAGAGAGACAGTAGACCAGTCCACAAAACAACCACATCAATAACCATCATTTGGTTTTGTGGTGGTCTGTACAAGTAAAGGAATTGACCAATATATAACCCCAGTTTTGAAAAGTTTTGTCTGTTAAAGGCAGTGGTCCACCTGGTCATTGGGACCCGCTGTTGTATGTCTCCCGTGTTTACACACCTAAATTCGTTTTACCTATAGAGCATTTCACCCCAAAAATGTTGATTATTACATTAATTAACAAACATACTAACGTGTAATTAAGGCGGCTGTTATTCATCATTCATATTAAGGTGATTATTAATTTAGGTATTAGTACATGCTTATTCGTGTACTGTTATTGTAAGCCTGAGTTAAACTCTTCAATTGTAGAGCAATTAAGCCTCTTAAATATATATATCGTTTTATGTGTAACATTATATATAAATAATTGAATTAATAATAATTATTAATTCACAATCCACAGGCTTAAACCGTCTCTTACTCAACTAGTGAATCAATGTAGTCAAATAACCATAGCATTTCTGACTAAGCGCAACAGTCATTTTCAGGTAAAGGCTTTAGTTTTCCTTGAAATGAAGGGGCGTATTCATATCTAAGATAAGTGGAGTTAAGTTTTGGATTTGTACGACTTTTGATCAGAAACAGTTGTCATAACAAAACCTCATAAATGTTTAAACAGGAAACACATGCAATCTTAAAAACAGCCTGATTTATTTCGATGATAAAGATGATGTTCATTGAAAATGTGAAGTGCTTCACCATGAACAGACAAAAGTGATTAAAGGGAATTTTTTGTTGAGTATAATGTGACATTGAGTTTGTCCTGGGATCTTAATGCTTTTACAACATTTTAAACAGCCGGTGGTGCTAGAAAACGGTGTTTAAATGCTTCCATAATAGTGCAGTCAGCCACCGGACGCGTTTGGGAACACGACCTATGGCGCTTTAAAATATGTGAATATATCGTTATGAGCCGTGGGAATTACTTTGGTATTGAATGTAGCCCCGTTTCGAATTCTCAAAATGTAGCGTCTCAGGGTGTGCATTTCTTGAAGCACAGCTTTCTTTAAGTCTCTCCATTTAATTGAAATGTTAAGGTGGGCCAGGTAGAGATGATCGGCGGGGCGCCAGTTGACTAGCCCTGTTCCAGAGCATCCTTCATTTATAGATGTGGGCTGGCACGCATTTTTACCTTTTCCTCCCCACAATGTTCACACATGTATGTTAGAATCTGTTGCTTTTATTAACGAATGAAAATCGATTCCAGTAAATTTTCAGCTTTCAGTTTCAACCAATTAAGAAGATTGAAAGATTCAATCTTCAATAAAATTAAGATTAACGAGTGATTGAGAAATTCAGTTATCGTTTAGTTTCCTGATGTGTGGACATGTGCTCAACGATGTTTTTCAAATGATGTCATAAACCAGAACAGTGACAGTAGCCACGCCCACTAGATCATAGAGACACCTTCACAGTGTCTGTGGAATAAGAGCAAAGTGAGATCAGCTCAGATAATACCTGTTAACGACTCAATTAATTAATATAGAGGAAGAAAAGTAAATCAAGGTTTGAGGGTAAAACTATTTAGAAAAATGAACTCACTGGTCACTGTAAGTTTGACAGACAAGCGCACATCCTCACTTGATACCATGAGTACATAATATCCAGTATGTTCAGGTGTGACGTTTGTAATGGTCAGAGATCCAGTCTGTATGTCCAGCTCAAGTTTGTCTCTGAATATTCCCTGAACGGCACGTTTATAAAACATTACGGACCCAGACGTGCTAAATGCAATCACATCTTTTGTTTCTAGCAATAAAAAGACACTGAATTAAAACATCACCAATTTCAGCAATGCTAGAGTTTAGAGTGACTGAAGCTCCCTCCTTTGCCGACATGTCACCATCTGTTTCGAGCAGAAACAGCATTCTTTATTGAAATGTGAAAATCATTTATTTAAAACAGAGAGGACACAGACGAAGCAAAATGATGTATAGATTCATTTGCAGATATCTTTGTCCTGATAAACTACACTACTTGGTCAAAGAAAAAGTTGCTTTCAGTGAAAAAAAAGGACAATAATGAGGAAACTCTTACTCACCTTTGATAATTCGCTGATAATATCTGTCCATTTGTGATCGAGTTTGCTCATCTTCAGTCTGTCTTCAAATCTCCCATCAAGAACAATATAAAATGGGATTCTGTTATGATGCTTGATTATTTCCTCTATGAAAGTGATTCAATCTTTTTTCTCATTCACTTCACGACCAGACACACCTGAAAACAGAAGAACCGTTTTCACTGATTTAACCTTTACATCCATTTGATGATGACTTGGTGAATCTTCACAAATAACCAGTCAGGTTAGAGTGTTTCTGCTGGCCCACTCGGGCAAGTCATTTGTACTGGCCCTGCTAAAATATCCACTGGCCCCACCACAAAAAAAAACGATATTGTCTAGTTTGTTTGTTTGTTGTGTTTACCTATTTAATCTTATAGTAATTAAGGGTAAATAATACCATAAAAACTATTAGCCTAAATCACAGAAATGTCAAATATTGTCAGACTATTCGAATCGTAATACGAGTGCACCGTCTTTATATCTTATGTCTTTGAATGTGCAAGTTTCGGGCAGAGGTGTCTCTCTTGGACCATAAGTGTGGACCATAAGATCGAGCCCCCAGGTAGCAGCCGTCTGGGGTGCACCGAGAGGGCGTATTCCACCTGGGGGACATCGACTTATCCTCCAGCTGCCCCACCATCAAGGATAGAAGGGTGGCAGAACTAGTTAGACGTGCATGCACCGAAAAAGGGGATCTTTCTTTTTTATTATGCTTCAGAAACAATTACAATAAGTCATATTCAATTTGACAATACAACTTCTAAGAAAAACAAGAGCACAAATAAAACAAAAGAAAACACATTTAGTAATACAGCCATCGAAATACTGAGTGAAGGATGAATAATCAAAATAAGACACAAAGATAGAAAAATAAATCTATTAACCTATTACATCAGGGTCTTCTAAAAGCTCAAACTCTTCAAACAATTAAAATAGTTTTCGTCCAACTTTCGATTTAATTTTACTTAAAGATTTACAGTTAATCCAAAATTATTTTTGAAAAATCAAAAACAATGGTTTTATTTTAAGGCACTTACACTTAGGGTGACCACCTGCTAATAAGCCGAAGGGGGGACAAGGGGTATGTTTCTGAGGGACAATGTGGGACACTGCCTGGCGCGGCGGTGCCCCCACCCCCCGGACAGACTCACTAGTGGTTTACCCATTTCTAGCACATACCACCTTACATGGTATAATGCCCTATTCCCCTAAACATGTGTAATTGCTGATGTATGCTCATGAATAGGCCAGCCAATGTATATTTTTTTAAATAAAGATTCACAATATTTTGAACATTCAATGAATTGACAAATGCACTTCCACTTACGATTTACTTTAGCTATTTTATTTTCCCAGTCTTTCTTGTACCCACACCTTCTCTTTTTAATTAATGGCTCAGACCAGTGGCGTTGCTAGGCCCTTTTTAGGGGAGCTAAAGCCCCCCTAAAGTTCTAGCTCAGCCCCCCTAAAATATTGTGTGTAATGTAATCTGTACAAGAATTCGAGATCGCTTTGTAGCCCCATTTAAAACTCTTATTATGAAAACGGCGTTAGGCTGCGTTATTTAGCGCATTCTTCAGTTCACACACGTCAGCACATTGGAGTTAACGTCATTAGCAGAGTAACTTTACAAGGTGTGTTCATTAACATGACATCTGCATTTTTGCCATTCTTTGTTATAAATGCATCTTAATATGATGTGGAAGCGATACAAGATCCCTTTCCCTTCCACTGTTTAAAAGTTTTATGTGCGTTCACCCCTCGTTAACTATTTGTTAACGTTACCTCAAGCGAAATGAAAGCACCATAAGTTATTCTTACTAAATAATGATTCAGCAGTTGATTGTGACATTTATTTTATGGATTTGTGACTGTTGTTGTCACTTTGAAATATAAATGTTGCAGATTGACCGATTAATGTGATATTCATTTGAATAACAATAATTTGTATTTATGCTTTTCTGCATATTCTTTATTAATTATTTATTTTAGTAACGTATACAATATATGGTGATTAGAGTGTGTCTCTCTCTCTATATATATATCCTCATTGGAGGCTGAGCCCCCCTAATATTGAAAACCTAGAATCGCCCCTGGCTCAGACTCAGTGTCTTTCTCCATTTTTCAAATTGGAGCGCGCATCTAAAAGTTCCTTCCCAGTGTGTGAATGTGCGCGCGCTGTCATGACAACAACAACGGAACAACCTAGTCAGCAGTTCAACTGAGGGGTGGGTCTGGCAAAAGTAGCATGCTGAACTGTCAAGTAATGTTCGTTTGGCTGCCTGGGGCTCGAGGATATAGAGCGACCAACTTTTTTTTGAGAAAGCTTTGATTATGCCTGACACCTTCTCAATTTGCGGGACGCATGAATTGGGCTTCAAACGCTGTGCGCGCACGCGCTACGCGGGACGGGTGGTCACCCTACTTACACTTAAATATGGAATTTCCTCAAAATAAGGATATTATTTATCAAAAATCCAAAGTTTAACTCCAAAAAAGATATTCCTTTTGGAAAAAGCCAATAGATCAATTGAATTCTTCTGCCACTCAAACAAATCAGACCAAAAAGCTTTATTGACATTAAAAATGCTGTTGTTTCAATATCTGAATCACAAAACGTACATAAATTATAATCAATGTTAAACCTATAGCTAAGAAATTCCAAGGAAGGAAAAATATCATTAAATACTTTATAATGTACTTCCTTGACTTTGGGAGGTATAGGAAAGGAAAGATACATGGTTCTTCATTTTTTTAAGAGAGCTCTTTGAAAAACACTGAATCACATTTTTTCGATTTCACTGAGCTGAAAATGTATCATGAATTAGTAAAGTTCATATTACTTTGTTTGGAAAATTATTCCTAACAAAATCCTTCCCGTTTATTTGTAAAGATGGTGAATTAATAACCAAGGATACAATGGGCAACATATTTCTAACCAACATAACAAAAGTCTTGGGAATACTATTTAACACCTTATGATATTTCTTGTAATCACATTGCAAATCATATTTTTCACGAAATATTTTGTGATTCAAAAAGTGACCATTTTCATCAAGAAGATGAAAAACAGACCAGATACCACTTTCCCACCAATCTTTAAAGAAGAGTGACTTATTTCTGAATAACATATACAGATTTTTCGTTAAAATGTATTGTGTTTTTCGAACGTGTACATCATTTTTAAAAATAAAACTCTATCATCAGCCAGCGGACAGATTACTATAGAGTTACCAAAAATGTTCGATTGCTCTATATCTGAATTTGAATATCTTATTGCAAGATCAAGTATTTCAGCTGCTAAAATAAAAAGTAATGGAGAGATGGGGCAGCCCTGTTTAATTCCTCTGCTTATATTAAAGCGTTGAGCGGTCCCTTCTGGCAGTGAAACAGAACAATTTGTATCCCGGTATAAAAGACAGAAGTTTCTGAAATTTCTCCCAAAACCCAAAAGTTCCAAAACATTAAAAATAAACGGATGCTCTACTGTATCAAACGCTTTGTAAAAATCAAGAAAAAAAACAATTCCATCCTCCTTAATTATGTTATGATTTCCGGGGGAGAACCCAAGTGCAGGCAAGCACGAGACAGGAGGTAGGGGTAACAGGAATTTATTGGACAAACACTAACAAAAAGGCAAAACAAAACCCACAAGGGGGAAAACAGGACAAGATATATATATATAAATAAACAAGGACAAGGACTAACTAAACTACAAAACAAAGTACTTGAAAGGAACACTAAACTAACACTTACAAGACACGGGGAAACAGGAACAAGGCAAGACTGGGTAAACGTATACCAGCAAAACAGATGCAATCAACTGAGCATAAGCACAAGTATCTTCACGTACATGTATCCACAAGTAACGAACCAGCACAAGACAATGAAACATGAGAGGTATATATAGGGGAAACAGACAAGGGATAATTAATAGGGACCAGGTGATAGGGGTTAACAATCAAGGAAAGCTAATGAGACAGAAAGGGCGGGAACTGACGAGACTCGGGGAGAGAGTATGGAAAGCCAAAAAACTAAAAACTTCTCTCCCCACATAAAACAGGGAATTCTGTTTTGGTTCTGCCTCAAGACCAAGAATAGCCAAACATGATAGGCAGAACCGTGACAAATTATATCTCTATAGTCAATATAGTCTTGGATCAAGCGTGGATTGGTATGAATCGATCTACCCTTCATAAACCTTGACTGTGTATTACTTATAATTTTGGACAGTCCGTATTTCAGACTATTTGAATAAACGTGTGCTAATAATTTGTAGTCATTATTTAATAGAGTAATAGGCCGCAGGTTATCAAAAATCTTTGGATCTTTTCCTGGTTTGGGAATGAGAATAATTACTTAATTTAGATTTTTAAAGATTACTATAGAATTTAAATATTTCTTGTTTAATGTCATTAGATTATCTCCCATCAATAATTGAGAATGTATATTTTTTCTCTCCTGTCTGCTTTACTCCAATCTAGAAAAGTAAGCAGAATTTCTTACTCCATCCTCTGGCCTTTGAACGAACGTAAGCACCTTTTGCCTTTACAAAAGTACAAATTTATTTCGATAAGAACCATCAGACTGTCTATTGTTAGAACATTCACTTATCTCCCTAATGAGATTCATTTCTTCTAAATTAGAAAGTTTTTTCAACTGTTTACCAAACGAAATTGAGAAATAACAAAGACGAAATTTCAAATATTTCCATTTACTCATGTATGAAGTAAGTGAGCTATCTTCAGTAACCTCTGTGGCGATAGTTTTAATTCTTTGACAAGAAGACTCTGAATTAAGAAGATTAGCGTTACATTTCCAATATCCCTTATTATGACATTGAACATCAAGAGATTTTAGATTTAGATTCTGATTTAAATCAGACAATGATCAGAAATTGGTGCAGGGGAAATATAGCAATCAGAAACATATTCCATAATATGGCATGAAATTAACCAAAAGTCCAACCTAGATTTACTTGCACCATTTGGTTTCAACCAAGCGAACTGACATAAATTGGGATAGAATCTCTCCAGGGATCTAACAAACCAAAGGAACTACTGAAATTACATAATATAGGATAAAAGTGATGAAACTTAGGACATCGGTCCATCCACTCATCCTGCACCATATTAAAATCTACTAATATAATATTGTTTGTGGAATAAGTACATCTCAGATCAATTATTACGTCAGATAATTCAGAGATCAAATCCTCATTTTGACTCAAATTATCATAACTATATATATATTTCCTAAAATAAGAAACAGGCCATCAATTACAAGCAAACAGATGGTTTTGTAAAATTAAACAAAATTTCAACACCTGCAGATCGATTTGTTTCATGGCCAAACAAATTTGAATGAATGAATGCAGCACGGCGTCTCCCTTTTTATATCCGGATATTCGGGGGCGGAGTCCGGCATGCAAATTTCATTCACCAATTTCATTGGCCTTTTCTAAGTTAGTCGAAGTTGATTGGTTCTCAAGCGCGAACCCCATCTGTCGGTTCGACACAACGTCGAGAGTGTTAATTTGAGTCTTAATGTGACAAATCGTCTTAAGTTGTTTGAACTAGCTATTGGTTGAATCCATGAGTGTCTCTCATTGTGTTAACTAATATTTTTAAGTTGAAGTAACTCAAAATTTTAAGGCAACCAGGTAAATTATTTTTTTATGTTGAACCAAACAATTGTTTTATTAAAGTGCAGCCACTGATTAGCTGCAAAGATATCCATCTGGACCTTTTATAATGTGATCGGTTGCTAGGTTGCTGTTTATGGTTGCTAGGGGCGCAGTTTCATAGCTTCATGAAGATTCTGATAGTTACCAAAAAATGACGAAATCGTATTCATAATACACAACGACTCAGCACCCCTATATTCCATCAGTTTCAAAGTAAGCCTCTGCACTCTGTGGGTTTTTTAATGAATTTAAGTGTAATTTTATCACTCTTTTTATGTAATTGTTAAATAGGATGTTGGTGACTGTATTTTTTTATTTCAGACAAAAAGTTATTAGATGCTCTTCTATTGGTTCAGTACCATTTCTAGTCATCAGCTTCCAGAGTCTCTTGAGGTCATAACATTATTAAAAATGTCTTCTTTTGAATTCAACAGAACAAAAAAAAAGAAATAATTTTTCCTACTATGGGGATCAATGAGGTGCAAAATCTGTCTGGTTTTATGCATTCTTACAAACATCATTGTCTCTCTTAATCAGAAGAAAGAAATTTGTATAGGTGTGGAACAATCTGAGGGTACAGACAGCCCATGATGTTAAAGACATAAATAGTCATATTTTTGTATATAAGTAAAATTTACATTCTTGGATTCTTAAATCGTTATTTAATGTGTATGTTAAGGCTACTTGGCCGTGAGAGTATTTGACGTCAGTCTGTTTTTAAATGTCTTGGTTGAAAACTCATGAAGCGAGAGGATTCGCTGGAGCAGCAGCTGCAGTTTGGAAGTGCAGTTCATCTCTTCACCACCAGATGACGGCAAATCAAACTTATAAAGCTGAGAGTTGTAACGCTCTGTGACACATAAAAACATTAGTTCTTTTTTAGGCTGTACATTTGCGCTCCCCTTTCTATCCTCTGTAGACTGACATTCAATCCTGCTGTCCAACCACAGAAAGTTAAACCTCTCATAACAATTTCCAGAAGTAATGGTAAAAGTGCAACATCCCCATCCCAAAGCACAATGTCTTGTTCCAAATATTGCATCTAATCTGGAAAAAGTGTTGGGCATTGGCCAATGACACCATGAGAGCTTGGTTATGAAAATTTTGCAAGCTTAACCGGTTTGGATTTAAATAAAAATAATATATACACAACTAATGTGATATACACTGGTCTGTTTATTTGCCTCCTTATATTTCCCTCCACCAGCAGTTTCCTTACAAGTTGGCGATGTAGGTGCAGAAAGATCTGAGGATGTTTTTGAGAAGATTTATGTACAGGCAGCAGGCTGTGATCACAGAATAATATATAAGGATAAAACAGCATAGTAACCAGTGATGCTTCATGAAACCTTTACGAATCTTATGTGTTTAATCAAACTGGCCAAGTCCAGTGACTTATAGCAAGCGAGACTTTGTCAGGGCATACTGAACCGTTTTGAAACACTGATGGTTCTCCACTTAGCTTGTGTTTTGCATTTCACCTTAAAACAGGCCAGATATTGAGGGTTTTTGAAATATTTTGGAAGATTTATCAAAGATCATAAAGAAATCTCAACAATTTCACAATCTGAGCTGAGATTTGTCAAGTCTACAATTAAAAGTCAATGTTATTGAAGATCTCAATATGAACACAAATATTTACCATCCCAAAATCTAAGCAATTTTAGATAAGCATCTTAGACTGACATGATGTTGCATCTTGGCAAAAACAAATCGACTATTTATAAGAAAAACAGCACATGTTGTCTTCATCTGAACACATGTGTCTAGTTTAACATGATTTTTATTTTGTGCTTTCCTGTAGCTCAGTGGTGAGGTCCCTGCAGACTCTTCCGTTCGCCACCAGAGGGCTCCCTCCCCAGAATATTGAATCTATTTGGACTCCATTTCCCACATGACTGTTGCTGATTACTTGCACACCTGAACTTCATTGTGGGAGCTATTTAAGTCATGTGCCTTCCTTGGATCTTTGGGCAGACTTGTTTGCCCCCGGTTAACATTTCTGAGCTGGATTGCCTACTACCCGCCTTTCTGTGTATTACCCTTGGACTGCCTTTACCGTTCGTGTTTGTTTGCTGCTTGCCTTTGGACTGTGATCCCTGGCTACTGAAATAGAAGATTGTCTGCTGCCTGCCCCGAGCCATGCCTGCTATTGGATTACGAACTGTCTTGCCTTTGATATTAGTGTTTGATGGTGATTGACTCTGCTTGTCCAACCTTGGTTTCAATTAAACTGCACATGGATCCTCAAGATGCAAGTGCTTCATCTTAAAAGCATTAAGTTCACGACGCAAGGTTGTGGGTTCGATCCCAGGGGATTGCAAATACCTATGTAAAATGTATAGGATAAAGCAATGTTAGTCGCTTTGGATAAAAGCGTCTGCCAAATGCCTACAAATGTTTTATTTTTAACACTTAATCAACACAAAATGATACGTATGACATGTGTCTATAACTCAAACACATGTTAGTCATTAACACATCCGTTTTAGAGTGTTGCTGATTTGTTTGGCTCCTCTATACATGAGATCACGGCTTGAACTATCTTGCTTTGCGTGCAATGAGTCTATCTCATATGTTAGTTACCTTTTAAGATGCATTAGTGAAATAAATGAACTTTTGCACAATATTCTTATTATTTGAGTTTCACCTGTATGTGTATCTAGTGGTGTAACTGCAAAATTCCATAATTACATTTATAATACTTTGGTTAGTAAATAAGAGTACTTTAGTTTTATAATATATATTTGAATGAATTAAGAGCCGTTACATGTCTATACTTGAATCAATTCTAACCAAGGTTGATGTAGGATATAGAAAGTAATAAGTAATTACATTTTGAAGAGAGTCATTTGTACAGAAATCTAATTACAATATTGAATATGTAATTAGTAACTAATGAATTACTTTTTCAGAGTAACATGTCTGAGCAGTAGAAACATCTGCCGGCTGCGATCTTAGGTGCTTATTTCTCTCAGTATGATACTTTACCATCAACAACACTTAACTTGGGGTCTGCAGAGCCCATAAAAGATTCATCAACTCACAACTGATCTTTAGAGACCTTTAGTAGCCAAGTCAGTAACATTTCTAAAACTGTATTTACTGACCAACTTTCCTTACACTCAGTATTGTTCACCAAAACAGAACCACACCGCCTTGAAAAAGTCTACGAACCTCCACTCGATCACATCTTAAAGCTGTATTATAGTATTCGTGTATAGTAATAGTACATCATTTTGCTGTAAACCTATTTTTGTGAGTGGAAAACATAAGGAAAGAAAAAGGAATAGAAAAGAAAAGCCACTCTTCACACAATCACACACACATCATTCACACCTCCAAATTCACACACACAAATGCACACACAAAACATCAAAAGACCACCAGCAGAACAAAACCACACCTCTTTGCCCCCCGACACAAAGAAGTCACATGGTTTCTCTTGAAATGAAGCTGCAAGAGTGTTGCATGCATTCGCAGATAAAACGTCATACTAGAGATACTGTTAGTTCACTTGTCAAGAAAAAACACAATGAATCTGACGATACTTCACTGCTGCTAGTTAACATTGTTTTTAATACTCGATCAGCTGTCCTTCACACGACTGTATACAATCTTTAAAAGTCATTTTAAGACGGACTGCATGTGTTATCGTTCATTCACTCTGTGTTTCCTGCAGACGCAGATGATCAGAAGTACAGTCACAATCTTCAGAGATGCAACAGCAGCACAACACATCACAACTTTATGAATGAAGGTGAGACCTGTCATGGAAAACAAGCGTCAGTACTGTAAGTGATCTGATCTCAGATCAGTGAATAAACTGTCGTACTCTACCTGAACACGGCTGACAGACATGATTGATGTTGAGATGTTGTGGGTGGTTTGCGATGGGATTGTTGATGACACATCTGTATGTGTTTGTATCCTGATATTCCACCTCCAGAGGTAGAGAGAGTCTGATGTTGAGATCAGAAACACTGATGTTTGACAATAAGCTCTTTCCTTTATACCAGGAGAGACTCACATGTGGCACATTCAACACTGAACACAACACAGAACAATTTGAGACTGAAGATGATGATGATGAACATTGAGAAAAGTCACTGGAGATGACAGGAACAGGCAGGTGAGCTGAAAAAATATAGAGAACAAACTGAAATGAAAGTCAATAACACACTATTGATGTCAAGCATGCTTAATTTTTTTTTTTATAAAATAGTTGAAGAACTTTTATGGCAGTTGTAATCTCACCATAGACATTAATGTTGAATCTGTATGAGATCTGTTGTTTGCCGCTGATGGTTATTTCATAAAGTCCAGAGTCTTCAGTTTTGGTGTTTGTGATGGTGAGAGATCCAGTCTGAACATCCACCTGCAGTCTGTCTCTGAACCTCCCATCATGAATATCATCAAATATTAAGACTTTATTGGCTTCTTTGTTGATTCTAACTATTGGAGACTCTTGAGAAACAAAAGTCCACCGTATCAGATGAGCGCTCTTTAGTTGTGTATCATTTTTGTGTAGAGTAACAGAATGTCCCTCCATCACTGACACAGACTTCACTTCATCTGGATCACCAAACACACCTGCAGAACACAAAATAATTGAGATTTAAGAGAGTGGTTACCGCTATTCAGTGTGTTTTTTTTCACTTATTGAGCAGCAACTGTGATGATGTCAGTACAGAGACCACCAGTCTCTTCTCACTTATATTTCAATAAGAAAGTAAGTGAATCGGGAAGTTTGCGTCAGATGCATGTTTTTGATCAACGTAATCTGTCATTTGTTTACATAAATAATATTTTGACAACAACTAAATGTATCTTACAAGTAGAATTTACTTTATTCTTGTAAGCAAGTTGCACTTGAATTACAGCAGCACGTTTTACTTTAAAAAACACTCATAACAATTTGCATTAATAGTTGTTTTTTTCAGTATAACTGCTCCCATTTAGTATAAACGCTTGTTACTTACCTACCAGTATAACAGAAGCACAAAGAGAGAAGAACAGCCATGAGAAGCATCGTCACACAGGATGTTTTGTGATGCATACAGAGCCTACAGCAGGTGAGATTAAACAAAGACTTTTGTTTGACTACATCAAGTATTTCCGCACGGTGAAACTCAAAACTAAATCCTCAAGAACAAAAAATATCCACTGGACATCTTCGATAAAGGTCTCCTTTTTTAAATTGTAAAACGTTTTACATCTAGTTCGAGATTAAAAATATTTTTTCTTTAATTTGTGACGAGCGCTCAAATTCACTGCTCTGTTCTGTCTCGCGGATTGTGCTGTCTGCTCCCCACGAGCATCTAAATGCTCTCATTGGTCAGCTTCCAGGTTACATCATTCAGATAAATCTTTTAACAATAATGCTGTTTTTTATTTTCCTTACTAATTTACACATTATTTAATAAACTATCATACAAACATGTGCTTCTATTTAAAAAGTAATATACAAAAACAAGTATATAACCAGGAACTAAATAAATTTAGTATGGGTTACAATGGCGATTATTCTTGATTTGTTGTATTTCTTTTTAGTTACTTGGCCTAAGAACATCTGGCAATGGGACTACCAATGAAAACAAGCCTTCTGGATAGTTTGGGTACATTTACATCCATGGATGTGTATTAGTCTGTCTCTTATGAATTAAACCCCAAAAAAGCATGTTGTTGACCTAGGGCATCTCTCACTTGGCAAATCACTAAAGCCATTTTGCACCACTGAGTTATTTATGTTAAGCACATTTTATTATGAAGACTGTGCTATAGCTTAAAGAAATTCAGTTGACATGAGGATCATTTGAAGGGTCTTTGAAGGTATTTTTGAAAGACAGTTGAAGGTGAAAGAATGATGGGTGGTAACATAGCAGTTCAATCTAACGGAAGTCTGCAACATTAGCAGTAACAACGGTGTCATGTCTGCACAGTCTTATGGGTCTGAAAAGGTGTCACTTGAGTCAAACAAACAATGTTTTTAATGCTTGTCTTTTTCTCTTTGCGCTTATGCTACATGGGGGTCAAGTATTCAAACGTTTTTATGATTTGTAAACTTTAAAACGATTTGCTGCCTTACGTTTTAAAGAAAGAGTCTTCTGGTTATTGCGGACGATGCATAACACTTAAAACAGTTTTGTACTGTTCTCGTTGCGTATACATGTGCAATTTAACAGCCAGCCAAAGTCCATCCACAAAGTACACACAAGTGAGGATTCATCTTAGTCACCGGGTACATTATGAATAAGAAGTAACACTTTAATAACATTAAAAAACAATGATCAAAAACGTATGTAATCAAATTACTCAAACTGAGTCAGCATCTGATGGCATGAAATACAGGTTTGACACAAAGAGCCATTTCAAAGATAGGGTAAGGTAACAGCTAATGATTACCAATAGTGTTGTTAAGGCCTAACACTACAATTATACGCAAAAATATACTTAAAGATTATATAATAATAAAATCAATTTACAGACGACAGAGACAAAACAAAGGAAGGCTTTGAAATATTGAGGACAAATGTGGCCGATAAATTGGCTGGATTTCGACACATGTAGAGACATCTGGATCAGGAACTTCAACCAGCACCGACTAAAAATGTGAATGAGTTGATTTTCACCAAGATGTGAAACTTTGAGTTTTGGTTTCAGAACATTGGATTCGAGTTACATTGTGTAAAGGGCATACACCACGACTATGACTCATGTCAAAGTCTGACTGTTTATGCAACTGCAACAAGTGACTGGGGCACAAAACTCACGACAAAAGCAAAAACAACAAGTCGGTAAAAAATGATTACATATATTATTTCTTTATATCCTAACAGTGGGCAGGAACAGGTGATGTACCAACATCGACTACCTGTGAGATTACAACTCCCCTGTTTTCCCCGAAGGTTAGGGTTAGGATTAGGTGTTGGGGCGGGGCGGGATTTAGGTATAGGGACCAATCACAAAGCAGCATCCTACGTGAAAGAACCAATCAGAAGTAGGGGAGTCAAAATCTCACAGGGAGTCGAATTCGGTACAACACCGGTGTTTTTACCTAATTTACACACCCCTCCAGATTAAGACTCCCCTCATAGACTTTGATCTAGATTCCCTAATCCTAGCCCCTCCCCCACACCTAACCCTAAATTGTAACCCCTCCCCCACACCCAACCTTAACACATAATGTTAGTGGGGAATAGGGGAGTCGTAATCTGTCAGGGAGTCAAAATTCGTCATAACACCGGCACACATTGATCAAATTATACTATTCGCCTAATCTCTTCATCAGCTGACAGTTTTCACATCACATAACTATAAATATACACTTTAACAGTAATAACGATGGCACTATAATAATGACCGATTTGAAAAGCGTGTTAAATGTCAAGAGATTCAGCATTTAAATTTTAAATATGTGAACAACACCATTAAAATATATTAAACTGACATCACAATGTGATTAGTAACTCACTTTGACTTTTGCGCCATCTGGTGTCCAAAACTAAAATTTGTTTCTGCCTCAATATAATACACACTAATTAATGAAGATGTACATATGAACCTAATATCACATTTTTAAATCGGCCAAAGGTTTTGAATGAAATCTGTAGTTATTCTGCAAATAGTGTTCATGAATAAAGTAATTGAGTTCCAACGCTGCATTATTTTACTCATGATGTTCCTACACAAGTACTTCTAGGCACATTTAGTCTCATTATAACAGATCTCACAATAAAATTACTCCAGTGTGTCGTCAATAAGTGTATAAGAATGAGAAAATAAGCGGCATTGTGATTTTTAGCAAAGGATTTTATTTGACACACTTCAAATGATCAAGAAATATAAATCACCTTCAACTCATAACAGTAACAGTGCAATAGTTTAGAGAAGTGCAAACAGAGATGTCGCGATTATATTTGTATATATATAATGTATTATTCACTGCGCATTCCCAACATCTTCTGCTTATTTTCTTGTTTATTCTCAAGTTTGGCAAAGACTAGTAAAATCCAACCTAAATAATAAGCATACTTACAACTTATTTGGAAGACTCCCTGGTGGGACGATCTTAGAAGGCTTAAAAGTCTAGCATGATGACGTTGGTACTCAGTTTTAGGAATCAATTCATTTGCTTTAAATTTGTTACATTTTTATAATAAACTATAAATTCAATTCACTGGAGATGGTGGTCTAGTGGGTTAAACCACTGAACTGGTAAATCATAAGGTTTGCTGGTTCGATCCCAGCAGCCACCACCAGTGTGTCTTTGAGCAAGACACTTTACTCCATGTTGCTCCAGGGGGATTGTCCCTGTAATAAGTGCACTGTAAGTCGCTTTGGATAAAAGCGTCTGCCAAATGACTAAAATAAAAATAAATAAATAAATAATTTAGCATACTCTTTGATCCAAGGTGACTTGCAGTTAAGGAATGCCTACCGGTGTTTTCACCTGTGTTCCCCCTGGACTACAACACACTTCATCCTCCACGTTCCCTCACCAGTCCTTCTCCTGCCTGCCACTAACATGATCGCCCGGACTAAATATATTTTCACTGTGTTCCTTCCTTCTTTGTCGAGTCTTACTAGTGAGTGATTGTGCCCTCCAGATTATTTCTAGTGTGAATATTAAAGCATTTTTGTTTGGTACTACATTCGTCTGTGTTCTGGGGATGATCCGATACAACATTAATGTACATTAATAGATAGGTATTATTTGGTGTTTGCCGGCTCTCCTCTTGAGACCCTAGTGATCTACTTAGAATGCATCAAGTCAAAAGGATGTTTTTGTTACGGGTGACACTAGATGGCGCTCTACATCTGCGAAAGGATGGAACACATGAGAACATGCCTCTCTAAAGGTCTCTGCACAGTACTTACAATATCTCCCAAATGAATGAATGCATTGTGGAACTTGATATCAATGTCCAATTATCCGTTAATGGAGCAGTCCCAAAAATTATGGAGGATCTATTGGGGGTGCAGTCCCAGTTAACACAGTTAGGCTGAATATATACTGCAAGCGACTCTGTGTCGCTAGGGTGTTAGAAAGCGTTCCATTCTTTGGTTGCTCTAGTCACAGTTATAAACAAACCCTGCAGTAACTGATGGGAGACGACGAGCTTTATTAATATAGTCGCTCCCAAAAATCGCTCATCATTTGCATAACGTTGAGCAATTCAACTTTGTAGCGTCGCTAGACATGCCCACTTTCTGTCACCAATGGCCACTGTCGCTCATGTCGCTGGATGTCGCTAGGTTATACTGATAATCATTTTTTTACATTTACACCCAACTTTAATGGCTCGCCGTAAATTTTCTGTAAAGAATATGGACAAACAATATGTCAAATGAAAGAACAGACTCTCTGCTTTTAACCTTATTCTTCGATTTTCATTTTTTCGTTTTTCATCACTCCGTCTATGAGGCTAGGTTTCTACAAAAATGCATCATTTTGATTAAACAGCTGAGATAATTAACTTTTTTGTCAAAGATTCCACCCAGATTACACTCAGAACAATCATTAAAAACCGGTAAAACATATACGTTTTAGATTCTGGGATTCTGTACTGTTTCCCAAAGGTGTGTGTAGTGGGTTGGACTAAGCCCTGGTCTGACCGGCCGTCCGCCATTTATCCCGTTCCAGGCGGAAATCACGTAGGACATGATTTGGAATGACGTCACCCATCAGACCAGGGCTGAGTCCTGCTGTTAAACAGCACAAACACTGATTGCCGTAATAACTCGTCTTTTAGGGGAAGCGTTTATTTTTTTATTGACGAGATAACTCGTCAATGGCGGTGAAAGAGTTAAGAGTGTCTAAAGCACAAGCCAATGGCGCTCGGGTGTCAGCTTGGATGGAGCATATGATGGTTGAATGTACTGAACGAATATGCCTTTAATTGAGAGATCTCGTTTGTACATGAACGAAACGATCCGCTGCTTCTCGTTCGTGAACGACCTGAATGATCAGTAATATACATAGCAGTAATATACATCACAAATATACAAACATGTTATTAAAATTACTTGTACTACACAAGGCCTGCGTTCCTGTAGCTCAGTGGTAAGAGCATTGTGTTATCATCGGAAGGTTGTGAGTTCGATCCCAGGGGATTTGCACATACTTGAAACCAATGTGTAGAATAATGCTATATTAATCGCTTTGGACAAAAGAGTCTGCCAAATACATGAATTTAAATGTTCACTTTTCCAGGAGCAGATTCGTTATTTTTGAAAATAGTGGGCGATGCGGTCACGACGCACATGCGGTGCGATCTGCTCTTTTTTTCAGGCACATCGGTGCCACATCGAGATGAAAAAATCTCTTTTTCAGAAAGCTGCAAGCGCACCGCAGGTCATGTGACAAGAAACTGCCAGCCAATATAGACAAGCTCAATGAAATGGAGACACAGATGACCACATCATAACTAAATCTAGTAGCAGAGTTATTGCAAGGTATTTTCCGTGCCTTCAATCCATATGTCCTTTGTTTATACCTCCTCGTCTTCACGGTTATAGTGGCCGATGGTTGCTTAGCGACAACAGATACCAGGAGTTAAAATTAGGGCTGGTTTTTGTTTTAGTGAGCCTTTGGGTTGAAATTTATCCAACCAATCTGGGAACACTGATTACTACTAAGCTACCATTGAAATAAATGAGTTCGGCACGAGACAGGAAGTAAGATCGCAAGTCTGTGCAATGTCCTAAAAATGCCAAAGTTTCAAACCTTAACACACACTAAACCCACACTAGGGCCAAGTGTATCCCATCATGCATCACGTTCTGGATATATAATAGGACTTTTTGCCCGCGTCTCGCGGGCAAAACTACTTTTTAAGGTTGTATCTATTTATTCTATTTTAGGCTAACATATGATTTTCTCTTGTTTTTGCTTTTTTAGGGGTACAGCTGCATTGATACAATACCAATTAAGCGCTATAAAAATACATATAATTTCGTAGTATAACGTAGTGTTATACATTTTATTAGTTAGAGTTATGAATTTTGTACAACTGCATTTTTTCATACACCACATTAATTAACGTGGTCTACTTTTGATGTTTGCGTGGTTTTTACATTCAAAAACATCAATAAAAAATCAAAAAGTAACAGGCTATTTTGTACCAAGGTTTTGAGGCCGGCTCTTCAAACGCTCGGTTTAAATGGGCGCATTTATAAGTAAACGCCCACTGGTTGGATAGCAGGTTGCGTAGTTGGGGCCTTCTGTGAATTTGGTTTGAGACATAACGTTACGTTACGCATTAGCACCATTCATAGTTTTCTCACACGGCATCAATATTATCTGGAGACCTACTGTGATTTATTTATAAATGATCTCCCAACATCCGTTATTTTATGATACAAATTCGCACGGGATGATTTTTCTCAAATTGACTGACATATTCCCAGGATCTGATGAAGGCTTTGCATATAGTTTGAATAGCCTATAGTTGTATTGTGTTTAATGATATATGACCGTACCAGTCTACGTTTGAGACTGCGAACCAGACAAAAGTGTGTGAATATGATTTCCTCTTATTTAACAAAAGCCGGGTTAAAATTGTGATTTTAATTCACGCCTCCTTTAATGTTTGAATGATGCGAGCGCATCATGCAGAACAGAGAATGCTCATGCTGGAGAAGCACGAGCACAGACGTGCATGAAATGAATAGAAACAGTATAAATTGCAGTACTTTACTAAACTACAAAAGTTGGATTTTTGCAATTTGTCTTGATATCAATATAACTCTGATCGTTATTTTTCCATAGAGGTTAATAAAAATAGAAATGATTCTGTATTAACCGACTGTACTGGATATCAGTTTAAGCTGGTAGCATTTCAAAGTAACGTGTAGTGGCCTGCAGTGCATTTAAGGCTTGTGATTTAAAAAAATTTGGCATGGAAATGTATGTGATATTGAATCAGAAAGGGGTAATATCACATGTTAACTGTTGCCATGAACGATTTCAGCTTTCACTAATGTAGCGCAACAAAAACTCACTTCTGTATTAACAATATGTAGGCCAATGACAAATGTTTCCAAATGACATAAATGATTGGTTTATGGTGTTATTTTTGTTCAGATGTAGATTTTAAAGTAAAAAAATTACATAGATTATTGGCTGGTTGTTATTTGTTATTGGGTGCTGAAGATGCCACCGGAAGTGAAGCTGCGAGATGCCAAAGCCACATTTTGCAGAAGCATAGGGCTCGTTCTGCCTTGCAATGTGTTGTGGGCACCGTGGCTGTTACTGACTGACAGTCTGAGCTCAAACACAAAACGTCTGAATAACTTTAGTGATCATCTTTATGTCAAACACCTACAACAACATGAAGACAATCTTTTTCCTTTTTGTTATGTCTTTATTCATCAATGGTATGTTCATTTATATAAACATTTCTACAACATTTTCAATTTGAATATCCTGACTTTGATGAAAGGAGAATCTGTTATTCTATCCATTGATGTTTACGACACTGAACATAACACTGTGTCATATTCTGGATTATATTTGGACTCTGATAAGAGAGTTACTCCACTTTTACTGCTTTCCATCGTAAACATCACAACCATCAACTCTGTACTTTATCAGCTAGATTACATCATCAAAAAAAAACACAACCAAACCACTCAGAGTTTGTGAGTATCTCAGGCTTTACTTTAATATTTAAAATCTGTTGTGTCAGCATCATCCTGTGACTCGCAAAATGCTTGTTCTAATGTTTGGCTTTCATCAATGTATGTTTGTGCTTAATATTATCATTCTTCTCAGATGATTCCTTTAATCACAGATGAGGGGATTGTTCACTCCTGGTGTAGGGACGCAGCTGGTATTAGAAGTCTGTTTTTGACACATGCTTTGCCTTGAATAAATAAAATCATTGTCCATACCATTGGAATAAAGTCAGATATGCCAATCCATTTATTGTCCTTTGGCATTGCATACTGTATAACTAAAATAAAATAAAGACTTCAGACTTAACTTCGATTTTTTTCTATTTAATGAACATAAATTCCATTCAAAACATACCATTAACGGACACGAGCACAGTGCTGCACATTACGCTGCAGTCTCGACATGTTTGTTTGACCTTCCATGGCGCCACCTGTAAGCACTTGGCTGAAATATACTCATATTCCCTCTAGTGTTACAAACAAAAATGACAATACAATAAAATGGTGGCAACACCAACGTCTTTGCAATGTGATCATTGAAGGACAACTGTTCATCAAATATGACTCTGAGGTTCCTGGCTGTTTTGGAAGGAGTGATTGTGGAATTGCCAAGTTGGGTGGTGTGATCGTGTTGCACAGTGGGGTGTGCCAGAAACATGAGTAGTTCTGTCTTGGCAGGGTTCAGCTGGAGGTGATGCGCTTCCAAGCTGAGATGTCTTCTAGGCAGGTTGTAATGCGAGCTGCTACACTGATATCGTCTGGATGAAACGGGATGTAGATCTGGGTGTCGTCAGTATAACAGTGATACAAGAAGCCATGTGCCCATATGGTGGGTCCCAAGGATTTTGTGTAGATGGCAAAAAGTTGCGGTCCAAGCACCGATCCCAGAGGGACCCCAGTGATAATGTAGTGAGCAGTGGACACAGAGCCCCTCCATGACACCCTGAAGGAACTGCCGGAGAGGTAGGACTTGAACCAGCGGAGGGGAGAGCCTGAGATTCCTAGAGATTACAGGGTTGCTAGCAGGATCTGATGATTGACAGTGTCAAACAGTGGCAAAAGATAGGTCTAGCAGAATCAGGACTGAGGATTTATATTCTGCTTTGGCTAGCCGCAGTGCTTTTGTGACCGACAGAAGTGCAGTCTCAGTGGAGTTTTTTTTTTTTAAGCCAGACTGCTTATAATCCAGTAGTTTGTTCTGGGAGAGGTAGGAAGACACCTGGTTGAAAACTGTCCTTTCAAGTGATTTTGCAATAAATGGGAGAAAAGAGACAGGCCTATAATTGTGGGTAGTAGAGGGTTCCGTTTTCCACACACCATGAATGTTTTTTTATCTCCTCTTTGGCCTGTCTCTCTGAAACAAGCCGATTTTTTTACAGAGCTCATCGCTCTCAAAACTTGAGGTGTGCTATGATTGGCCAGTTAACCAGTGCATAGTGATTGGTGGAATACTGCGAGCGTGTGACGGAAATGTAAGGCCTCTTACCATATACAGTGAGGGAAATAAGTATTTGAACACCCTGCTATTTTGCATGTTCTCCCACTTAGAAATCATGTAGGGGTCTGAAATTGTCATCGTAGGTGCATGTCCACAAAAATCAGAAATTCAGAATTTTTTTAATATTTATTTGTATAATACAGCTGCAAATAAGTATTTGAACACCTGAGAAAATCAATGTTAATATTTGGTACAGTAGCCTTTGTTTGCAATTACAGAGGTCAAACGTTTCCTGTAGTTTTTCACCAGGTTTGCACACACTGCAGGAGGGATTTTGGCCCACCCCTCCACACAGATCTTCTCTAGATCAGTCAGGTTTCGAGCCTGTCGCTGAGAAACACAGAGTTTGAGCTCCCTCCAAAGATTCTCTATTGGGTTTAGGTCTGGAGACTGGCTAGGCCACGCCAGAACCTTGATATGCTTCTTACAGAGCCACTCCGTGGTTATCCTGGCTGTGTGCTGCGGGTCATTGTCATGTTGGAAAACCCAGCCTCGACCCATCTTCAATGCTTTAACTGAGGGAACGAGGTTGTTCCCCAAAATCTCGCAATGCATGGCCCCGGTCATCCTGTCAGTGCAGTCGCCCTGTCCGATGTGCAGAAAAACACCCCCAAAGCATGATGCTACCACCCCCATGCTTCACAGTAGGGATGGTGTTCTTGGGATGGTACTCATCATTCTTCTTCCTCCAAACACGTTTAGTGAAATTATGACCAAAAAGTTCTATTTTGGTCTCATCTGACCACATGACTTTCTCCCATGACTCCTCTGGATCATCCAAATAGTCATTGGCAAACTTAAGACGGGCCTGGACATGTGCTGGTTTAAGCAGGGGATCCTTCCGTGCCATACATGATTTCAAACCATGACGTCTTAGTGTATTACCAACAGTAACCTTGGAAACGGTGGTCCCAGCTCTTTTCAGGTCATTGACCATCTCCTCCCGTCTAGTTCTGGGCTGATTTCTCACCTTTCTTAGGATCATTGAGACCCCACGAGGTGAGATCTTGCATGGAGCCCCAGTCCGAGGGAGATTGACAGTCATGTTTAGCTTCTTCCATTTTCTAATGATTGCTCCAACAGTGGACTTTTTTCACCAAGCTGCTTGGCAATTTTCCCCGTAGCCCTTTCCAGCCTTGTGGAGGTGTACAATTTTGTCTCTAGTGTCTTTGTACAGCTCTTTGGTCTTGGCCATGTTAGTAGTTGGATTCTTACTGATTGTATGGGGTGGACAGGTGTCTTTATGCAGCTAACGACCTCAAACAGATGCATCTAATTTAGGATAATAAATGGAGTGGAGGTGGACATTTTAAAGGCAGAATAACAGGTCTTTGAGGGTCAGAATTCTAGCTGATAGACAGGTGTTCAAATACTTATTTGCAGCTGTATCATACAAACAAATAGTTAAAAAAATCATACATTGTGATTTCTGGATTTTTTTTTAGATTATGTCTCTCACAGTGGACATGCACCCACAATGACAATTTCAGACCCCTACATGATTTCTAAGTGGGAGAACATGCAAAATAGCAGGGTGTTCAAATACTTATTTTCCTCACTGTATTCGGTACATCAGTTTCCAAAGGAATTGAACTGACAGGTACGCCCAACTTTCTTGCATTTACATTTGGGCGGTCTGAGTCAAATCATACCACGAACTGACATAGATTTTTGAGGGCGTTTCAGGCAGGTCTGAGTGAGCCCAAGCTTGGTACGGCTTCAGTATCAGTGATCTTCCCAATCTTTTTTTAAATAAACTTTTACAACACTGTGGCTATCATGCTGTTAAATGTAGTTTTACCAGGCTTACTGTACCTTAAAGTAAATGCTAATGGTTATTTAAAGAAGACATCAAATAATGCTGCACGTTCCATGGCGATTCAGTGGGTCTTCAAACCAAAAAGTAGCGCAATTGTCGCAGAATTTAGTTATTATGGGAACGAGATCTCTTATCAGAGATTTCCACTCCCCTCTGTGCGTTTTGAAATTGCACTCTCGCGCTGTTTAGTAAATCTGGCCCTTTCTCTAATGTTCAGTAAATCCCAACTAGGAATGAAATCTGCAGTAAAATACAGGTGTAAATACATTAAATTACAGAACACAACTCATTCCTGAAACTGTCATGTTTTACAAAGTGGGGTGCAATAGTCTGCATGTTCAGCATCCGCTGTTTTGACCACAGTGGTGCTACAGCGATAAAATGCTTATGTTCTGCAGTTTCAACAAAACCACAGTCTGTAGAGGTGTCTTTTCCTTTGATCTCTTGCATCCTGGCATGCATAGAAGAGCGACATCTGCTGGATGCACATTTAAATGTGGTTTTATAGGGATAGGGGCTGTGTTTGTTGTAAAATCAGCTCAATATATCAAACATGTTTTGATTTCCTTAGACTGCATGGAATCGTAGTTTGAAGCTCAAAAATATCTGGCCGTTACTCTACAGATAGTAAATACATATGAATGTTTATAGCAAGTGATCCAAGGCCATTCCACCATATAAGAATATAAGTAGCATATAAGGCCTTTTGATTTTCATATTCAGTGTAACAGAAAAACATGAGATTTACAAAATCAAAGATTTCAAATGAATCTGTTTAATATTTTGAAAGTATGTTTCATCTCTTTCTATTTTTGTATTTGCAGATGTGAATGTTGATATATTGTCAGTGATGGAGGGAGATTCTGTCACTTTACACTCTAATCTTACTGAAGTACAGAGTAAAGATGTGCTGATGTGGAGGTTTAATGGCACTCGCATAGCTAGAATCAACAGTGAGGTCAACAGTGATCCAGTTTATGACTCTGATGAGAGATTTACTGACAGACTGAAGATGAACAATCAGACTGGAGATCTCACCATCACAAACATCACATCTGAACACACTGGACTTTATCAACTAGAGATCATCAACAACAAGATCACAACATATAATTTCAGTGTTAGTGAGTATCTAAAACTGTACTTTACTACTGTTACACATAACGTTAATGTGAATTCTCTGATATCAAAATTGTCAAACATTCTGTGGTAAAATGATCCCATCAGTACAACTGAAATCAGAACATATGAAGTCGGTCACATCAACATTATCTTTTAACCCACATCATATGTATAATGTCATAATAACCACAGAAAAAATTCTTAGATGGCAAGTTATGGGAATTAATATTTTGAGATTCAAGTAATCAAGCTTTCAGCGTTAGTTCTGGCATGTCATGTGAGTCAAGCTATTTTTTATCAGCGTGTGTTTCCTGGGATTGAACTCATAGCCTTGCGTATGATTGGCATGGTTGGCATGTAGTAATGCATGACATCAACACAGTAATTCTAACAATCTTTCAACCATTATTTGAATATTATTGCTTCTTTTCTGGCTGTTCACTTAAAACAGATCATATATCAACATAAAGTGTTTTACTCTTGTCTGAATAGGCTATGATCATACTGATTATTTCAGTTATAATACTGTGTGAATAATGTCTCTATCATGACAGTTGTGAGTCAAAGATCAACCGGTCTGTCTTCAGGTGGGATAGCAGGAATTTGTGTGTTTCTTCTTGTCCTGGTTATTGCTGCTGCTGGTTGGATTTTCTATCTCAACAAAAAATAAGGTAAGAATCTTGTTAAACTGGCACAAAGTGAATAAAAATGTATCTTTTTTGTGCAGTAGAATTTTAGTAAATATATTTAAGTAGTATCTATAGTTCTAATCATCCACTCGCTGAAAACACACTTTCTTATCACATCGCAGATCACAAAGATATTTGTTTTTAATAAAATTGGTTTAATTCATTTGTATTCATTAAGTTTAGGTTTAGGGTATGGTTGGAGGTAAGTGTATGGCTTTGATATCTCAATAAGTTGCCATAGGTTTAAAAATTTCTATAAATATAATGATTTACACCCCGTTATTATTGCTTATTACACGGCTCGTTTAAATGCTTGATGCTGATTGGCCAGTCGCGACATCTGCAGGTTCGTTATTCCCAGATAACAACCTCTAAAAACTAATAACACACAGTAACAGGGTTGCTGCAAATCATTTTGACAGGTTATACATAAAAAAATCTGACAATATATTTACAAATAATGCTAAGTCGAATGCATGTTAAACATCTTGCATTAAAATGTGACAAACTATGTGTGAATTCCCATATCTCACTACTTCAGTCATCAAACTAAGTTCACACTTGGTATCTGTTAGTGGGCGCCTGCCGAACTTCTGTCTTCAATGTCTTCTTCAGTTTGATTGGTTTAAGTTCTGCTTGGCATCTGTAATCTGATTGGCTAGAATTCTCTAAACCCTTTTTGATTGGCCAATGGGCATGTCCTTTAACAATGAGCCTAGACACAAGAATCATATCAAAATCATCCCACTTAGCCTATCGTCATAAGTTGAATAATGAGTTCAATGATTGCCATTTCCCTTTTTTATTTACTTGGGATGTAGGTCTAGAAATCTGACCAGTCAGTGTAACTTTGAGGTAGAAGCCTATATTCTGTGTGAGATCGCTTTGATTTATCTGAAGTTTTTATTGCAGAGAGCTTATATTCTTTATTTATAAATATATTTCTTTAGCTTTACTATTTGTTTATATTAGGGGGCGGAGCACCGAGGTGAGAGGACACTATGGTTTTTCCTCTTTTTATGCAAACTTGTTAGTGTACATAAATATTTTCTGTCGCATATAAAATCTCTGTCAGAGAAGGTACATCTAAAAACTTTAATGTTCATTTGGACCTTTGTGTGTTTTCTGTCAGTCTATTAGTGTGAAACTGCATGTCCCTCCCCCTGGACAGCACGGAAAATATTCTTTATCTTATCTGTTAACATGTTAATGCTAATTCTTGGATCTCTGTTAATAGGTGGAGATTGTTTCTTCAGACCGTGGTCTCAAGAATTTAATAGACCACCTACTGAGGACAGGGAGTAAGGTTGACTTGCATGGCTCTTCACTAGCCTCTATTGGCAAAAGTTAAAGACTTGGTTAAAGACATAGTAAAAGACCAGTAAAAGACTTAAACATAGTACATTTCTTATGTTGGATTACTCATATGAAGTGTGTTAAAAAATGTAAAGGTTAATAGACATTTTCATTCTTAGTGAGTTTGCAGTAATGTCATTTGTTTGTGACTGAGCAGTGTTGGGTGTAACTAGTTACTAAGTAATTAGTTACTGTAATTTAATTACTTTTCCCTTGAAAAAGTAAAGTAAGGGATTACTCATATGTTTTCTGTAATTTAATTACAGTTACTTTTGATGTAATTAAACTAAATACTTTGTGAAATATATGTGTGCAATAGTGTTATTGACATCAAAATTCAAAGTCTTACTTTAAAATCTGTGATTTAATGTATAATTCTCACATTTGTAATACTTTGGTCAGTTAATAATATTATTTATTTGAATGAATTAAATAAGCCGTTTCATGTCTATCCTTGAATCACTTAACTAATTAAGGTTGATGTAGGATATAGAAAGTAATTAGTAATGAGTAACTAAATACTTTTTGGACAGAGTAATTTGGATAGTAATCTAATTACACTTTAGTATTTGTAATGAGTAACTAGTAATTAATTACTTTTTCAGAGTAACTTACCCAACACTGTGACTGAGTAATCTGTTACACAGGTATTTAACCTGTAGGTTTATCATCTACGTCCCTTTACCCTTATGAATAAAATAAATAAAAAACACAGTCAAATGGACATTCAAAATGGACAAAAATATGGACATAAAAATATTATATTCATATGTTTTCCACTGTTGCAGACTTACAACTGAATTGTTCATAACTATTAAACATTCCTTCATTTACAGAGTTTTAACCCCTTTAAAAACAAGTCTGTTTATATAACAGTCAATACACATTGACGATCTGAAATTTTCTTTATGGTGAAAACTTACAGGGTTCAGAACTTCATCAACATCTAGCTAAACTTTTATCTTCATACAAGAAGAATAAAAAATGAATAAAAAACATGTATGAATGAAAAAACCTTCAAATCTCAGTTTGCTACAGACTCCAAACACAGAATGGGATTTGTGATTTGATGTAGAATATGATGGCTTTCTTTGAGAATGTATATACAATTTTCAGTACACACATACAAACCCACACTTTAACATCCGTACAAATACGAAAGCAGTGTTATAGATGTATGTTATGTTCAATTGGCCTGCAGCGCTCCATCGACTAAAATGGAGAAAAGATCATCATCAAAAACGAAATAGTTGTGTTGGGTCCGAGACAAGTCTCAGTCTTTATTAGGTAAGTCCTACTCCCAGTTCGAGTCCAAATGGGGAAAAGTCAGACTTTAGTCCAAGTCCATAACATCCATGGCGAGTCCAGGAGGTTTATATGAAATTGCATTATTTTGAAAAGAATACTAACAATGCGCCGACAGAGAAGATCTTTTGGCATTAAATAATGTCTCTGCTTTCAATTTTTGCATGTCTCATATTGCATAAACTCAACAATGAGCTCTATTTTTATGTTTACAAATCAATTTGCAATTTACAGTGCAATCATAAGTTTACCTGCATGCTCAAAAGGTCAAGATGATGTTTACATCTTTCATAATTTTTTTAATGTCTTATTAAGCCTCAACTAAATGAATAAATGAAACAAACTAAGGTAAATTAAACAACACACAAACGATTTACACAGATCATCCTATTTAAAAAAAATCTAAAATGTTCAAGTCCAAGTACAAATTCATCAAATCCGAGTTTACAGTCTTAAAAATTTCAAGAGGGTGAGTAAAATATGACAAAATGTTCATTTCAGAGAAACCCTTTAAGCTTCTCTTGTGGTGTGAATATCTGCTGTGGACACAAGATGACGCTCTTATATTGTTAAATACATGCAGGACAGGAAAAAGCCAGAGATTCAATTGGGGAGATTCACTCAAAATTATTCAACCTCTAGGTAAAGGCTGTGGAAATAAATCTGCATCGTTAATCCTTATGATCTTTTAATGAAAAATGTTAAAAAAACATAATCTTTTAATGGAGAATAAGAATTTTAAATTGGGGATGTCATTGTGATTTCTAATACACATTGATCACATTTAATCAACACCTTTAATCAACACCTTTTACTCTATACGTTTTGCCACCTCTTATTATTTATTATAATTTTGCCATCGAGTGTCTGAATAGTCGTCAGTGTTTAATTAGATCAATACACGCAAGTGACCACAAGGTGTGAACGAAGTTGACTCAACCTCAAGTTTAGGGCTGGATTGATAATCGGGCAATTTTCCCTGTGTGCCGACATACGTTTAGCCCCGATACATCACTACTTTTTTTTAAACTTGTTATTCAATTTGCAAGGTAATGTGTAAAATAATACGAATGTTTTATGCAGCAGTCAGATCTTAATCAGCTCCTGAGGCTGATATACAGTAAGTAGATATAAATATATATCTGTTTAGGAAATAATTAGGTTTATAAAAGCAAAATCAATATGCATAATAAACATACACATATATTATGTAGAAACAAACTTATTGTTCTGGATGTATTTGATCACAATCAAACACTAAACAATCCTTGACCTTTAATACATTTTACCCAAAAAGAAACTTTGCAGCTCCTCAGTCCTCTGTCCTGTGTGTGTACATTTTATTAAAAGTTAGAATTTTTTGATTACTGCACCACAAATGATGTTACTTATCATTAAAATAAGCTATACACATGGTCCATATACTCATAATCATGATTGTCCATTAAAGGTCGTTCCAATTGCTTCTATTGCTTACCTCACCTGTAAGTCGCTTTGGATAAGAGCGCCTGCTAAATGACTAAATGTATTTATTATTTGCATACAATCAAACTAATTTGATTCAACTAATTCATGAACAAACTCAACTCTACCTCATAACCTGTTTGCATATGAATGTTACAAATAAGCCGAGAGCAAGTAAACATACCATAAATAACCTCAAACAGTCTGAGGGCCCGAAACTCCCGGTTTCCATGCGGCCAACAAAATTTTACTCTTTTTCTAATTGGTGGTCAAAAAGGAAGGCCATCATTCTTCTTGTTGCTTCATCAACAGTACTCCCTCCAATTTCTGCCACCCAAGCAACCTAATGGAAAATAGGTCTATTATTATTGAGGAGATGACAAAAAAGTAACCTGAAAAAAAAATGAGGGAACTGTAAAAATTTAATTTGTTGTTTTTCTAAATGGTATAATGACTATTTCGGTTATATCTCAGTGCTTTTATAAGAATGCTGCCAGAAAATACAGAAAATGTCCAAGCAGTATTTAAAAAAAAATAAAGAAACAAAATTGTGTACGTGCAAAAACATAAACGTTCAGAGCTGGGAACCTTCTGAAACATGTTGGAACATATAGCACTTGTTTCTGGAGGCTGGGGTCTGCCAATTTCTGCTCCATTTCATAAACATCTGAGACCGTCTTCAAAGGAAAAATGATATCCTCTGGAAGTGGATATGGATGATCATGGCTGGCACCATCAAATTCCTCATCTGAACTTGACAGAGACACTGGCATAGAAATGCACAAAATGTAGACATCATTTCATTATCAATTATAATTGATCAGTTGTTGGAGCCCTAATTTTAGTTCCCGAAAACACTTTAACACAATTGAAAAATGTAACCAAAATGTAAATTTTAGCCGATAATGATAACTGATAGATCTTGATGGACAAACAGAAAGGTATTTTGAAGGATGCTTAAAACATCCCCATTGACTCCCTTAGTAGGAAAAAAAACATTATAATCTTTTCGTTCTGTGGAACACAAAAGATATTTTGAAGAATGTAGGACAGCAAAAAGTTGTGGGGTACTTTTTACCATTGTAATTTTACCTACTGTGGTAGTCAATGGGTTGCAAAAACAGTTTGGTTACAAGTGTTAATCCAAAAATCGTTCTCTGTATTCATCAGAACAAAAAGATGTATGCAGTTTTGGAATAACTTGAGAATGAGTAATTCATGACAGAAGTTTCATTTTTGGGTGAACTATCGCTTTAAAAAATTGCAGCGAGGGACGGGAGGGTCTGGGGATCTGCCTCACGTAACAGGAAATGTTTTGCCAATTGCTACTGTAAACAACTGCATGATTATATTTACAAAGGACAATTACTGTAGTGTAATGGGAATAATGCATTCTTGGTGAATTGCCTTTGATGGTCTCTCCCTTTAGTTATTTTGATAATAGAAGTAAGTGAACGACCACAACACACACAAGAAAGCTCTGTAGTGTTTTTAACCGCAACCAGCGTGCATCTGAAGGTCAGCTTTAATACATCCAATTTTTGGATAAATACCGATAAAATTAAAACAACCCTCTATCAGCCGCTACTATGGCCAACAATTAATTTTTGCATCTGAAACAGGAAATACGTCATTTAAGTAGTCAAGTGGTCAAGAGCAAAGACCACAACTGGGGAATTAACGCAGCTATTATGTCGCTCTGTTATTGGCTGGTTGTTATTTGTTTTCGGGTGCATTTGGCCAAGTAGGGCTCATTCAGTCATCTGTTGGACAAAAGTTGTGTTACTGACTAACAGTCTGAGCTCAAATACACCTGTAAACTTTACTGATCATCTTTATGAAGTCAAACTCCAACTACAAAATGAAGACAATATCTTTCCTTCTCATTATCTCTTTATTCATCAATGGTATGTTCATTTATTCATCATATAAACATGTCTACAACATTTTCAACTTGAATATTCTGACTTTATATTTAATGTAAACTGTAAACAACAACGTAAGATTTACTTATCAAAACTCAAAGATCAAAACCTTTAATTGACATTGAATATAGATGTGTTGTTATGTGTTTGTTTAATCTCTGACTATTTGTGTTTTGTGTATGCAGGTGTGTTTGGTGGTGATGCACATGAAGTGAAGTCCGTGACAGTGATGAAGGGAAAATCTTTCACTCTACACATTGATGTTAATGGCACACGGATAACATTTGAAGACGTCGCTGAACTAAACACGGAATCACAATCTGCATCACAATTGCAGTCTGATAAGAGATGTACTCCGATGTTAAATCTTTCAATCAAAAACATTGCAACCATCGACTCTGAATTTTGTCAGCTAGACTTCGTCATAAATAAAAACAGGACCAAATCAGAGGCTCGTGAGTATCTCAAGCTTTACTTTTATAGTGTCCTCATTTTCATAATCAGTCAACACTGGACAAAAAAAAACAGTGCGAAATTAGAGATATTGTTATACTGTACATAACCTCATAAACATATTAATGTTGTTGTATGGTGGTTAAATTGACCAAACATTCTGTTGTGACATGATCATGTCAGTATAGTTAACTCTTAATATTTTAAATATATAAGAGAACGAGCGACCGGACCGTCGAAGAGAGAGGACCGGGCCCCAACATGTCTGTGTATGTATTTGTTTTACTGTGTTGTTGTTTGCCGGCGGTCGTCCGTGAGGGGCCGCCGGCTGTTTATGTTTTGGTTTGTTTGTTCGCCGGCGGTCGTCCGTGAGGGGCCACCGGCTGTTATATGATTTTATTAAATGTTTAAAATGTCTGCCGGTTCCCGTCTCCTTCCTTCCTCCTGGGTTTCGGCACCAATGTAACAAGATTCAAGTATGGAAGGAAGGAGTCGGGAACTGGAAGACATTCAAAACATTTAATAAAGTAATATAACAGCCGGGGGCCCCTCACGGACGACCGCCGGCAAACAACACAGTAAAACATAAGATAATACAATACAAACACTTCGGGCCCGGACCTCTCTCTTTGACGGTCCGGTCGCCATTGTTTCTTTATATGCTCCCAATCTCCTACGTGATGCTAATTAACAATTACTTAGCGGCCTCGAACCACGGTCTCGCCCCGCCTACTCTACTACATACCCCCATCACCCCTCACAGGCCGGGGGGTACCCCCGCGACTGTGCAAGCTCCCGCCCCCTCCCTCGGGGGGGGTTGGGGTGGAGGGTATGCAGCGACGAGGCGAGACAACGGAGACGGGAGCCCTCGGAGCAACCGGAAAGAGAGAGGGGAGAGAGGGAAAAAAAATTATAGTCTGGCTCCCCGACATGCTGCCGCTCGTTCCTCAACCAGCCAAGAGGCTCTTCCACGCGGTGCTATGCAGTGGTGCTGGACGGCCCGATCCTCCTCGGCCTCCTGGCGGTTGGCGATGTCTCCTCCATGTGAGGGCATCGGCAGCGAGTCAGTCCGCCGTTTCCTGCCCCTCACCATCATGGCTGTTGGCAGCAGGATTCCGGCTCACGGCCAACGGCGCTGACTCCTCCGCTCCCTCTTGGACGGCCACCACCCCACCTCGGCCCAGGAGCATGGCAGCGATCTCTCCGTTCCATCCGAATCCTCGCTCCAGAACCACCGCCTCGGGCAGCCACTGGCGGACGTCGCTCGTCCGCGCTGCCCGAACTCCTCAGCACCGCGATGCCCCTCAGCAGCGAGGGCTCTCCGACAGCATGTCTCTCCTTCCTCCCGGGTTTCGGTACCAATGTAATAAGATTCAAGTAGGGAAGGAAGGAGTCGGGAGCCGGCAAACATTTAAAACATTTAATAAATAAACATAACAGCCGGCGGCCCCTCACGGACGACCGCCGGCGAACAACACAGTAAAACATAAGAAAATACAATACAAACATTTCGGGCCCGGACCTCTCTCTTCGACGGTCCGGTCGCTCGTTCCTTTTATATGCTCCCTATCTCCTACATGATTCGAGCCCGGTGTGCGCACAGCTGGCACTAATTAACAATTACTCACCGGTCTCGAACCACGGTCTCGCCCCGTCTACTCAACTACAATTATCATTCTTCTAAGGTGACAAATTTGATCACAGATGAGAAATCACATTGTTTACTCCTGGTATTAACTTGTATGAATATCCCATGACCACCTTGAATGTGAAGCTTCACACAGCCTGCGACACCTAGCGATAAAGCGAGGAAATGTCATTCATTTTAAAGGAAGCCTTGCGACATCCGATGAGACGAGCGACAGTGAAGCTGTCTCTGAATACGCCCCCTATCTCCTAAATAGTGAAGTATATCTGGTGTCCGCCATTTTGTAGTGTTGTCCGAATTCTGAGTTATCAACTAATTCCATACATTTTGTCCATACTTTTGACCCACAATGCATTCTGATTTTGGAGTATATCCAACGTATACTTGCTCACTCATATTTCCCATGATACAATGCAAATCAACCGTCTGATTACAATCAGCTAGAGGAGAGTTTATGCACTAGCGTTCCTGTAGCTCAGTGGTAAGAGCATTGCGTTTACGACACACGGTTGTGGGTTTGATCCCAGGGGATTGCAGATACCTAAGTATAAATGTATAGGATAATTCAATGCCAAATGCATAAATGTAAATGTATAACCACCTCCAGGCCACTGCCGGCCGCTTGTCCTTTAAGTCTTATGATCTCCTCAGTGAGAGAAGCGAAGCCGAAGCATCGAGCAGCTGACTCTCCGCGTCATTCCATCACGGCTTTCATACAAGCTTGCTCATCACAATCACATTGCAAAGACAACCCGGTCATGCCGATATGCCTTATTCAACATTAGAAAGGTTAGACCTGGTGATCTCAAGGTTGGACTACTGCAATGCTCTCATTGTTGGTGTTCTTGCAAAAGCTAACAAACCACTCAAGCTGGTTCAGAACGCAGGAGTACGCATCATCATTCAACAGCCCAAGGGCTCATGTGACTCCCCTTTCATATCTCTCCACTGGCTACTGGTTGAAGCCGCATATTAGATTCAAAGCACTAATGCTTGTCTACAGGACTATCACTGGATCTGCATCGGCATACTTTTACAATCTCCTACACTCTAACACCCCATCATGTTTCCTGCATTCAGCGAACCAGCGGCATCTTGCAGTAAATCGCAAATCACTTTCCCACTCATGCACGGCAAAAATATATAGCAGATTATATATATACAGATCATACTTCAAAATCTGCTGAGAAAACAAAACGTATTTGACCCGTTTCATGCCAAGGCTCTATGGAAGAGATCACAGATCAGAGCATTTATGAGTAAAGGAGAAGACAGACGCCAGTATTACTCACCAACGTGAATGACAAGCTTCCATGGCGATTCAGCGGGTGTTTAAACCCTGTGACAATTGTACTGCTTCTTGGTTTGGCCTTTATGGACATGAGATCTCTCTTCATAGATTTCCACTCCCCTTAGTGTTTTTTTTAAATTGCACTCTCGGGCTAGTTGCCCTTGTTACTAAAGCTGGCCCTTTGTTTATTGTTCAGTAAATCACAATAACGAATGAAATCTGCAGTAAGAGACAGAATACATAACACAACTCACTCCTGAAACTGTAATATTTTACAACAGTGGGGTGCAACCGACTGTCTGTTTAGCATCCGCTGTTTTGACCACAGCAATAAGAATCGTATGTTCTACAGTTTCAAAAACACCACAGTCGGAAGATGTGTCTTTTCCTTTGATCTCTTGCACAGTTGCTTTCACACAGAAGAACTACATGTGACAGATGCACATTCAAAGGCGGTTTTAAAGGGATAGAGATTGTAAAATCAGCTAAATATACGTTGCTTTGATTTCCTCTGACTGCATGTAATCATAGTTTGAAGCTCAAACGTCTGTGCTCATTACTACATATGAATGTTTATGGCAAGTGATCTGAGACCATTCCCCCGTATAAAAATATATGTAGCATATAAGGCCTATTGACTTTCATATTCAGTGTAGCAGAAAACATGAGATTTACTAAATCAAAGATTTCAAATGAATCTGTTTACTGTATTTGTAAGTATGTTTCATCTCTTTCTATTTTTGTGTCTGCAGAAATGTCTGTTGTAGTAGAGTCAGTGACTGAGGGAGATTCTGTCACTTTACACTCTCTTACTAAACTACAGAGTAAAGATGTGACAGTGTGGAGGTTTAATGTCTGTCGCATAGCTAGAATCAACAGTGAGATCAACAGTGATCCAGTTTATGACTCTGATGAGAGATTTACTGACAGACTGAAGATGAACAATCAGACTGGAGATCTCACCATCACAAACATCACATCTGAACAAACTGGAATTTATCAACTAGAGATCATTAAAGGAACATTGACAATAAAGGGATTCGGTGTTGGTGAGTATCTCAAGCGTTACTTTAATGTTGTTATACAAATAATATTCACAATCGGAACCACAACAGTAGAGAAACGATCAAAGTCTGGTTCTAGAGACACCAAACACAATAGAGTTAGGGTGTGTTCACTTATGCCATGTTTGGTTCGATTAAATCAAACTCAAATCAAACTGGTGCGATTGCTCTGTAAGTGCGTTTTATTTGTGAAAGTGGGAATCCTATCGCCCAAACCCTGGTGGGCACCAAACAAGTAGACTGAAACCCCTGAAAAGGTGTACCACTTTCAAGAAAACTGTGGCGTGGTTCGATTGAAATATGAACGCACCACGGAACAAAGGCATAGAATCGAACCAAAACCAGAAGTATTAACAATACAAAAACCCAAGTGATTTTTTTAATATAAAAGGAGTGTTTATTAGATCTGTGCTTGCCCGTGTGATGGAGAATTCCTGGTGCCATTTTGACTGTTTAATATTGCTTTTGCGAGTTATCAGCTTGATAAAAAATACCCTCGTATGCACAGGCATACACTGAGCATGTATAACCCAACACACAGCATTGTTTTGGATGAACGGTAAGTTCTGTTTTAAAAGATAAATCATAAAGCCTGTCAAAAGATGTTGCGACTTTACACGTAAGATGTTAAATTTGGTATCTTTAGGTTCACTGCTAAAATGTCAGTCTGAACGCTAAATTAATCATTTTCTTTTCTTGGTCCGGACAAAAATAACCAAAAGAACTGAACTACAAATATGAACGCACCCTTAGAGTCCACTATAACAGAGTCTAATGACATTTAACACACAACATCATCGTTTCTTCTTTACCCTTTCGCTTCTTTCAGTTCTTTTGTAGAATCCGTCCGTGTATCTCAATCATCGAATTCCAGAAACGAGAAAGCATTTTAATCAAAGATTTGTCTCTGGTGACAGAATGTCTAAATTATGGTAACAAAACGAACACATCTTAATTTTTTTATTAAATTATCTGTAGTGTGCATGAATAATATTGTACCCACTATAATATTTCCCAAATTGTATTAATAATACGTTGCTAATTTTATTACTCAAACACATAAATGTCATATCGTTACTTTTGTAATGCATGTATGCACATAAAATGCACACATGGTTAGCATACAGTAATGCATGACATCAATACAACATTGACATCATTCAATCATTCAACCATTATTTGAATATTATTGCTTCTTTTTTGGCTGTTCACTTTTAACAGATCATATAGATCAACATAAAGTGTTTTACTCTTGTCTGATGGTGGTTTCTGGTGAATATGATCAGACTGATAATTTCGGTTATAATATGAATAATGTCTCTGTCATGACAGTTGTGAGTCAAAGATCATCCACCGGTCTGTCTTCAGGGTGGACAGCAGGAATTTGTGTTTTTACACTTGTCCTGGTTATTGCTGTTGCTGGTTTGATTTTCTATTGCCACAAACGTCGAGGTAAGAATCTTGTTTAACTGACACAATGTGAATAAAAATTGATCTTTGTTGTGCTGTGCAATTTTAGTAAACACATTTAAGTAGTATCTAGGGTTCTTATCATCCACTCGCTGAAAACACACTTTTTGTTATCACATTGCAGTTCACAAAGATATTTGTTTTAACTAAAATTGGTTTAATTCATTTTTATTCATAAAGTTTAGGTTTAGGGTAAGGTTAGGGGTAAGTGTATGGCTTTGATATCTCAATAAGTTGCCATCGTTTCAATAATGTCTGCAAATATAATGATTAACATATAATGAGGACCCTATTGTTTTTCTCTCAGTCTATTAGTGTGAAACTGCATGTCCCTTGTCGTGGACAGCACGGAAAATATGCTTTATCTTATTTGTTCACATGTTAATGCTATTTCTTGAATCTCTGTTAATAGGTCGAGAGGGTCCAATCCAACCGCAGCCTCGAGCATCTTATAGAGCACCTACTGAGGTCAGGGAGTGAGGTTCACTTGCATGCCTCTTCACTAGCTGGCCTCTCTTACATTGGCAAAAGTTAAAGACTTGGTTAAAGACTTAGTAAAAGACCAGTAAAAGACTTACACATAGTAAATTTCTTGTGTTCCATTACTCATATAAAGTGTGTTAAAAAAATTTAAAGATTAATAGACATTTTCATCCTTTCAGTGAGTTTGGTTATATGTTAGTGAGTTATATGGACATAAAAATATTACATTCACATTTTCCCACTGTTGCTGACTTTGACAACGAAATCTTTTAACAGAAAGCTTTCCAGTTCATAACTATTAAACATTCCTTCATTTGCAGAGTTTTAACCCTTTAAAAACAAGTCTGTTTACATAACAGTCAATAGACATTTACGATCCGTCATTTCTTTATGGTGAAAACTTACAGGGTTCTGAACTTCATCAACATCTAGCTAAACTTTTATCTTTGTACAAGAAGAATAAAAAACATGTATCAATGGAAAAACCTTCAAATCTTAGTGTGCTACAGAGACTCGAAACACGGAATGGGATTTGATGTAAAATATGATTCCTTTTGTTTGAAAATGTATATACAATTTTCAGTACACACATACAAACCCACACTTTAACATCCGTACAAATACGAACACAGAGTTGTAGATGTATGTTATGTTCAATTGGCCTGCAGTGCTCCCTCGACTAAAATGCAGAAAAGATCACCATCAAAAACGAAATAGTTGTGTTGGGTCCGAGTCAAGTCCAAGTCCTTATCAGGTAAGTCCTACAGTACGAGTCCAAACGGGGCAAAGTTGGACTTTATCCAAGTCCTTAACATCCATGGAGAGACCAGGAGGCTTATATGATATGAAATTGCATTATTTTGAAACGAATACTAACAATGCGCCGACAGAGAAGATCTTTTGGTATTAAATAATGTCTTCGCTTTCAATTTTTGAATGGCATATACAATATATATGCGGTCAGATTGATTGTCAATCAAACTCTGGTGACCGGTCAATTGTAAACTCAACACTGAGCTCTTAAATATTTTTATGTTTACAAATCATCTGGGATGTTCAGTGCAATCATAAGTTTACCTGCATGCTGAAAGGTCAAGATGATACATGCCGGACAGGAAATACATGCAGGACAGGAAAAAGCCAAATTCACTTGGGGAGATTCACTCAAAATTGTTCAACCTCTAGGTAAAGGCTGTGGAAAAAATCTGCATCGTTAATCCTTCGGATCTTTTGATGAAAAATGTTACAGAAAATATAATCTTTCAATGGAGAATAAGAATTTTAAATTGGGGATGTCATTGTGATTTATTTCTACTACACACTGCTCATAATTAATCAACACCTTTTACTTTTTATTCTTATTTTTTTATTATAATTTTGCCATTGAGTGTCTGAATGTCGTCATTGTTTGATTAAATGAATATGCGCAAGTGACCACAAGGTGTCACTGTCACCATGAAGGATTCCATTGGAGTGAACGAAGTTGACTCAACCTCAAGGTTAGGGCTGGATTGATAATCGGGCATACCAGGCATTTTCCCTGTGTGCCGACATACGTTTAGCCCCGATACATCTCTACTTTTTTAAACTTGTTATTCAATTTGCAACTTAATGTGTAAAATAATATAAATGTTTTATGAACCAGTCAGACCTTATTCAGCTCCACATGCTGATGATGATAGTCGTGGGCATATAAAAGCACCGCCACGCCACCGAGGAAATTGAGGAAAAATGAGGGATAAATTAGTGTAGAGCCTGCCCTGCGGTTAGGAGACCTCTTCAGCTCTCTTAAACAATTTAGGAGCCGAGACCTAATTTTAACACTTATGAACCTTAAGTGTAAGAATAATAGTAAAATAACGACATTCTTAGAATTTTGACACACTTGAGAGTAAAATTGCACTGTTGTGTTTACTATCATTCTATTTCATATTACTCAGTTTAAATATAAATTTACATGGAAATAAATATGAACTGGGATTGAGGTTCTGCTCCCTGCCCCTTTTTAATTGGCTGCACCACGGTCGAGGTTCCAAGTGAGCCGAAGGTTGTGGCTAGAAGGAATACAGAGCTACGACCGGTAGTGATTCAAAATCTCGCCATAAAATTACAATATATTACATAAGCTAATGCCTAACCCAACCCTTAATCTAACCTGACAATGAAAAAAAAATGTAATCAACTGTTGGCAGCGTGACAACAAATATTTGGTATTGAAATGCGCATGCCCAGTCGATGTAGCTGTATCCCTTTTAGCCAAACGACGAACCGATGCTACGTGACGTGAAACAATGGAGATCACTGATTGGTCAACGGAGAATCCTCCATCGTTCGTGATTACCAACGTCATTGGATTTGCGACACGAGTCATCACCCGCTAGATTTAAAAATGGCAGCTGCAGACACCGCAGTATTGTTCGCTAAACGACCATCTGAGACACATTTTTGAAGATTTGTCTGTGACGTGGTTAGTAGATGAGGTGCAGACGTTACTTTCGTTTCGTCGGTAGCAGAGTAGCGGATCCAGCTGGATGGGGAGACCCAGAATAAGAACATATTTCAGGAAATGGCTCGGCTCATGGCCGCACACGGCCAACAGCGGACCTACAAACAGACAAATAAAAATAACAAAAGAAACTGCAGAACCATCAAGGACCGCAACAGCCAGAGTGGGTTAAACAGGAGAACGTGGAAGTGGTTCGAACAAATGGACGCAATGTTCGGATGTAGACCGACGAAATGACGCGCCTCTCCGCCAGGGTGTTGTTGTAGAGCACGATGAAGGATGGTACGTTTTGTTATGTTACTATTAAACTTCACTTTAATGTCCATCTAGAGATACTTTTTTATTTAACGTAACTGTATGCCTATATACAATTGTAACATTTGTGTGATATCACCATGACGACAACAACTGCTCACATCGTTGGGGAGTAGCTAGCTAACGTTAACTATAAGTAGTGACGCTACTACCTTAACTACATTTTTCAATGTAGCTCATTTTTCGGTAGCTCAGCTAACGTTACGTTTAAAACAGTGTAGCTTTTCCAATAGTTAATTACATTTTTAAGAAAGTTGCGGTGTTGCGCGACCAGAACCTACATGGGTGGGCGGATCGATCCTGAAATATCGATACTTCCGGTGCTGAGGTTGTATCGTAAAGGATCGATCCTAACATAAAAACATCGATACTAATGTTTTTTTTACTGCAGATTTGATTTATTTACTAATGTAATAATAAATGTAAGTTTGACACACCCATCCTATTAAGTATTACATATAAATCTTATGAAATAAAAAACAAAAACAATAAAATGGTATGGTATTGTTTTAAACTTCTCCATTTATTTAAAACGTTAGTCAATAACATATTCAGTTGTGTCACATAACATGAAAATACTGTAGTGTACTTTAGTATAGTATAATATTTACTATAGTAAATTATAGGCAAGTATATTACAGCGGTAGAATATTATGGTAACTTTCACTTATACTATAGCTATAGTAAATGTATACACTTTATAAGCAGTAAACATTAATGTTTACTGTTATAAAGTAATAAACTAATTACCCAGCTGGCGCACGACAGAGCTTCAACCGTGATATTTGGTTGAAATCATGTTTATAGATCAAGGTTTACATTATGTATTATTGTATGATCATCAACATTATATATGTGATTCTTTCAGTATCTATGTTAAAAATGTATATTACAAGTCAATCTGTTATTTTCAGTAATGCTGTTGAAATATTTTTGTAGACATCAAATTTTGTTTTTCTTTGTTATCTTATTGTCTGTTAATGGTGAAGGCCTCATGGTTTAGGTGACTTATTATGTGTTGAGGAAATAGAATTAGGTGGTAGTAACAATAATGCTGTAGTTATTTCTATAGTCTTTATTTATTGTGTGTAAAATTTCAACAAAATGATCAAATTGAGATGTTTGGAAATAAAAGTTGTATTACACTGAGAGTAAAGTACTGAAAAATGTTTTTTGAAGAATTAAATATTATCAAGGTAGCAGAAGAACCACCACACGCTATTCACACAAACACACCCAGTTTGTTCACACCTCTCACATACATATGCTGAAGCATTTAACCACAAACGGTTACTAATAGACAAACACATATCTCATGTTCGCACATTTGTTTTCACTTCAGGTGGTACTAGAACTCAGAAATCAAGTGACACATGCATTCAGTAAGACAATCTTTGGTCATACCAACACTCTGTTATTAATTCATGTTTTGAGCTCTGTTGTTACGATAATATTTTACAGTTTCTTTTTTTTATTTGGTTTCCTCAAATTCAACTGCAGTCTACAAACAATCGCATATATGGTTGGCTATTGTTGACCCACACTTGTGTTTTTGGCCATTAACACCGACTGATCATTCATTAAGAAAGACCATTGTCTTTTTACTGTTGCTCTGCCCTCTGTTTGCAGATGTTCCTGGTCAAAACGAAAACTTTTAATACTTCCTCGTTTTCTCCGTTAAAAAGAAAACAAGGAGTCACAAAAAGAGGATATAAGAAGCATCATCTGATTAGTGTTGCTTGTTATTCGTTAAATGGTGATGCCGTATTTGCTGTTGTCTTATTTACATTTAGTCATTTAGCAGACACTTTTATCCAAAGCGACTTAAACGTTGGGTAAACATGAAAGCAATTGGGTCAACATTAGGACAACAAAAAGCTTAAGTGCAAAAAAAAATGTCATGCAAAGCTTTATTTATTTTTATATATGTATATTCTTATACATAGACGCAAATTAACTCTCAAAGATTTAAAAATCACACGCAAAGCTACCAGGAACCCATTATCCTCCATTGTTGTCGTATTCCAGAACTGGAACCTACCTGGAGTGCCCAGTAGTACAAGGTGCTCAGTACTCCGAGACATGGCCAAGGTAAGGAAGGCTGAAATCCAACCACCATTGAACAAGAAACATAAGTTGAAACGTCAAGACTGGGCCTAGAAATATCTGAAGACAGATTTTTCAAAAGTTTTATGGACTGATGAGACAAGAGTTACTCTTGACAGACCAGATGGATGGACCCATGGCTGGATCAGTCACAAACACAAAGCTCCACTTAAACTAGGTGGGGTATTGCTTGGGCTGGTAATATAGAAGATGAGCTACTTGGGCCGTTTCGGGTTGAAAATGGATGCAAAATCAACTCTGGAATCTTATCTAAATGATCCAAACCCTATTGAGAACTTGTGGGCTTTTCTTAAACAGGATATTTATACTGAAGGAAACATTACACTTCTATGAACAGTGTCTGGGAGGCTGTGGTTTCTGCTTGCTGCACAAAAAGTTGATCGTCAGCATATCAAGAAACTGACAGACGGAAGGCTTATTACTGTTGTTGAAAAGGAGGGCTATGTTGGTCATTGTTTTTTTTCTATGTCAGAAATGTTTATTTCTAAATTGATTTCTCGGTTTAAAAGATAAAAATAAGTGAAGTGAAAAAATATATATATATTTTGAATAATCATTCTGGCCAAGAATTGTGCAAATACATAGATATTTTCCTAAAACAGCCAAAGCGTAACTTTAAGTTCCTAAAATATTCAGGTGTAAGGGTAATAACATTTTGGAACGACCAAGTGCACAAAAACTTTATCCTCAAAAACACAATAATAATTTTGCACACTGTGTATGTGTTGAAAGAATGGGGGAAATCACTTGCGGTAGTGCGGTAAAGGAAGTAAAAGAAATAGTCATCTTCACGAAACCTATCTGTAGACTTTCAAATTGATGTTATGAAGTAAGGTGACACATTGTAAAACCTCTAAACTATTCTTTGCGATGCTTCTGATTGTTTTTCTCTCTTTGTGCTTCTGCAGTCTGGTGGGTAAGTGATAGAAATACTCTAACTTTGTTTCATGGTTTATAATATCAGTGTGTACAGTTAGAAGGCACAGCTCAAATCAATAGGTTTGCTGTTACTTCTAATCTCAGATGAATTATGCTTTTTAAATGAAGATGAGGTTTCTTTTCACGTGGAGATCCATTGTAGAGGATGACTCCTTTAATGATGCATAAATGTATCACTTGGTAAGATTTCACCAATGAAAACAGCTTAAGTGTAGGACACTTGGTCAAATGAGTAAGAAGTGCTTCTGAATTTATGCTTCAGCCGCAACATGAAGTGTAAAGCTGCATGTGATCGAAGAAGAGGTTTTAACATGACTTTTTCTCCTAGAGAGAGGGAAACAAAAAGTCTAGACAGCTGCTTATTTCTGTGTCATTTGCAAGAGGCTGATTTCTAACACTTTCTGCAGATTTGTATGGTGATGAAGTGAAATCGATGTCAGTGATGGAGGGAGATTCTGTCACTCTACACATGGATGATACTGACATACAGACAGATGATATGATACTGTGGAGTTTTGTAACTCAAGCATCAATCATAGTTAGAATCAACAGAGAAGCCAATACAGTTTCTGTATATGATGATGTTCATGATGGGATGTTTAGAGACAGACTGCGGGTGGATGTTCAGACTGGATCTCTCACTATCACAAACATCACAACTCGACACTCTGGACTTTATCAAATGACCATCAGTGGCATGATGCTGACCTTTAACAGATTCATTGTCACTGTCTATGGTGAGTTATGGCCTAGTATCTGAGTTTTGATTACATATTTATTATTTATTTTGTGAATTATTTATTGGGTTAAGATGGAATACATTAGTTAATGTCAAATCTGTCAGTTTGAGTGCCCTTGTGCTCCACCAGTGGGCAATCCTAACATCACATATCACATTATTTTAGCCTGAAGTATAGTTAGTTAGAATAGTGCGAGCATCGCCCGAATTTTGCAGTTTGTGCATGCCATTTCTTGGCATGATTCAAGGTAGTAGAAAACTATAGGTCTCTCACAAATCGCGCAATTATGCACTAGTCTACGCCATTTTGTGGTATAAATAGTGTGATAGTGCGTTCACATTGAAAATCCTCCAAAAACGTAGTGCACTGTAAGTACCCGGATGATGCACTTTTTCGACCGAGTATATGAAGTGTGGAACTGGACATTTCACGCACTCAACTGTCGCAGTAAAAGTAAATATTACTCTGCCTAAAAAGTAACGAAATACAATTCTGACTAAATAACCATTCAATGTGTTGTTCTGTCTGTCTGTCGGTCTGTCTGTCTATTATGAGCTCAGTTTTCCAGTCAAAACCATTTATGCACTTCCAACACTGTTCAATCATGTGTACTAGGCCCCAGCAGAAATGAATAAATAAGAGTCCCATATACTGCATGCAAAACATTTGTAACCTAAATTGCATTGGATTAGCACTAAAATAGAGGAGCTTGCTGATAAATCCAAGGATCCTCAAGTCATCCTAGATGTATGTGACATTATTTCTTAGGAAGAAAATTAGAGTTTTTTTACCTGGAGTTGTGGTCCATGGTTTGTCATGGTTCATGTCTTTAAAAGTTCAAAATAAAGATAGAGGAAACATAATAGTGATCTTATTTCGATTTAATGACGTTTTTGCAAGAAACTGAACGTTATTTACAACATTTATAACTGGTAATGCACAGTTTGCAAAACTGCTTTGCATGTTATATCCGTTTGGATGGAACTTGGCGAATGGAGTGATACAGGAACTCCATATTCTCCATACCTCGGACAAGCCCCAGTGACTTTCAAGTGTGCAAAATCGCCGTTCGGTACGCGCCCTGCCTGGCACACAAGTTCGTCATCCTCTACAATTACACCACTGAAAATGTACTCAAGTGAAAGTACACTGTTTTGAAACGACTTAAAAAGTACATTTCCTGAAAAAACTACTCGATTACAGTAATTTGAGTATTTGTAATTCGTTACTTTCCACCACTGGATGACGTGAGGCAAAGTATGGTGTTCCATACTCACAATTTGTGCTCTGCATTAACCCATTCAAGTGCACACACACAGCAGTGAGTAACACAAACACCGCAAACACACACCCAGATCAGTGAGCAGCCATTACTGTCACAAAGAAAGCAATAGGCTTGTATGACTTGAACAACAGCAATGCATTCAGTTTAGACAATTTGTCCGACTTTGATCGACTGTCCAGACGCCTGCAGATCACATGTGCCATTAAAGTCCAGCCGCCTTGGTCAGGTCCTGCCGTTGCTCAAAATCGGCTAGGAAAGGCTTGAGTTCGACACGAATTACTCTCTTTGGCCAAAATGTTCACCCGTATATGTGACACCTGTTGCGTGTTTATTCTGACACACCCGGTTACGATTTTACTCACAAATTCGATTTTTGTATCACATTTTATGTTTATTGTACTGATCTTAATGCAAGAAAATAGGTATACCGTTCACTACACAGAACCGTTGCGGAAACCAGAAGAATTTAGGCATGTATTGCTTCCTATATGATGATTTGTCAACATATATCAGACCTTGATAATAAATAAATCGCTCGAACAACAATGTTTGTGCGACGTTCTTTGGATTTCTTAAACATTACTCTGTATTTTGATCCGTCTTTTGCTTTTTGGCATCATAACATTAAATGCGAATGAATTATTGAAATTTGAATCCATTTAATTGTGAGACTTTAAAAACTGATTTACCAGGCTTCTTGTTTTATGATTGTCATATTTACTACACATGTTTATGTTTGTTTGTTCTCAATGTTTTCCAGCTCGTCTGCCTGTTCCTGACATCACCAGTTACTGTCCACAAAACTCTGCTTCAGTGTCAAAATGTGTGTTGTTGTGTTCAGTGATGAATGTATCACATGTGAGTCTCTCCTGGTACAAAGGAAAGAGTTTATTGTCCAGCATCAGTGTGTCTGATCTCAACATCAGACTCTCTCTACCTCTGGAGGTGGAATATCAGGATACAAACACATACAGTTGTGTCATCAACAATCCCATCACAAAGCAGACCACACATCTAGACATCAATCAACTCCGTCACAGGTGTTCAGGTGTGTTTGATCTTTGTGTTTTATGGCACACAATGCAAACTTTCTGTTGATACTGTTTGTAAATGTTACCAAACATTTCCATTGTGTTTGCATTTTTCCAGCTCGCCTGCCTGTTCCTGTCATCTCCAGAGACTCTTCACAATGTTCATCATCAAATTGTTCTGTGTTTTGTTCAGTGATGAATGTGTCAGGTGTGAGTCTCTCCTGGTACAAAGGAAAGAGTTTATTGTCCAGCGTCAGTGTGTCTGATCTCAACATCAGACTCTCTCTACCTCTGGAGGTGGAATATCAGGATACAAACACATACAGATGTGTCATCAACAATCCCATCACAAACCACACACAACATCTCAACATCAATGAACTCTGTCAGCCATGTTCAGGTAGAGTCACATGTGATGTTTATGTCTATTCATTCAGCTTATCTTGACCAATTTGGTTTTAGCATATATGATTTAGGTTTAAAAAAATCTTGATCAAGCTTTGTTGGTACCAATGAAGTAGCTCACAGAGTTTCTTTGTCAACTCAAGCTTCGATCCTGAAGCGAAGATTGGTTTATGTGTGCATGCATCGCAAAACCAATCTCCTTCAAATCAGTATACTACAAGAAAGGTAATAAGCATTTGTGTACTTCGTACAAAGTTCTGGCGGTGGGCGTAATATTCTGATGACGAAATTTTCGTCACGCGCACTGTACAACGTTCCACGGGTACAGGGAACAATGGGAACTATCGTCAGCCTTAATACGCATTGTGAATTAGTGGCATCACTTATTTGTAAATTTGCTCAAAGCTGATTGGTTACATTTTGGTATGAAATCTGTAGCTGTGCAGTTTAAGATGATTGGTTTAGAATCGAATCTAGATTTTTTCAGAACCTTTTTGCGATTTCTATTTCTTTAATTTTTTGTGTTTAAACTAGTCAACTTAAACCACAAACAACAATACAGTACTAAAATAACATTCTCTTTATTAGTAATTTTTAAAAACCATAAGGAAAGTTTTTGTATTTTAAAACATTTTCCTATAGGCCTAGTTGTTTTTTCAGTGTACTTTACAGTGGTCAAGAAGGTGTAGAAGTACAACTTTGCAAAATATATGATTAAATAACGAAGTCTAATATAGTTTAAATTTCATTAAAACCTATAATTCTGAACATACCAGGTGAGAAAATGTCACACCTTAACCAATGCATACATTCTGTAAAAGTCGAGCAAATAAAAAAATAGTGAAAGGTACTTAGTAGTGTATCAAACGACAAGATTAACAATGATCGGCACTTTTTGCATAATCATGAAAACTGAAAACATGATATTACAACAGATTTCTTGACAGGAAGACCAGTTTGTCGACTATTTCATCTATCATTTAACACCCGCTCAGAAGAAACACTTGTTGTGGGAATACAGAGGAATGTTTTTGCGAGTCTGCGGAGAGTTTGCCTCATGCTCCTTCCACCATTGAAGTGGGTCTGCATCACGAGACTTTGTCTTTTTCTGATTGAATGGCAAGTTGTGGTTGTGGTGCCGTTTCCTTAAAAAAGCTTGCCAAGGTTCTCTTCCTCTTGGCACCAGCTTCTGGTTTTACTCTTAGTTATTCCTGCTCCACATCCTGAGTCATCTGAACTGTTGTCTCAAAATTTCTGTCTGGCAACAAAGATCTCTTCAACAACATTTTCTTCGATCCCCTCCAACTTGTCAGGTTCTATGTAATTGGTACGGAACCTGGGATTCATCAGAAAAGCTTTGCTGAGGAGATCATCTGTGTCAGGGTCGCTGTATTTGCTGTCGAGGTATTGCAGTATTGTGCTTTTGATGCGTTTCATTAAATCTGTGTCATCATCTTGTGCTTGTAGAATGCTACTGTTTAACAGATGAAGAACCGGTTTGATGTATGAGACATTCACCTATGTTCACCCGACAGTGCCTCCGTGAACTCCTGCAGGGGACCCACAGCTTTGTTATGGACTCCATGACTTCAATATCATCCCACGTTGGAACAAATTGAGAAGTCTTTTTGTCAGAGCCAAGGACCGGAGCTATGGCTTTCTCCTGCTCTAAAATCATCTTTTGTCTTGAACCCCACCTCATCTTTCACACCGTGTGCTGTTAAAAAAAGAGAGCAAGTAAATACATTTAATATTGCAGTTCACGCTTCTAGTGACCAAAAATTTTCGCCACTTTTTCGCGGGTTTCTGTGGACATTCGGGGAATTGCGTCTTCTGTAAAATGTTTGTGGCTTGGTAACTTGTATCTTGGATCATCAGTGTGTAGCATCTTTATGAACCCTTGCTTTTCCACGGTGTGCATAGGAACCATGTCCTTTGCTATATGTAATGCCACAACGTTTGTTATTTCTTGCCATCGTTGTGACTTTTTATCAAATGGAATGGTGTTGGAAAACGATGCCGCCAATGAAACCTGGCGTTGTGCACTTCGAGGTGGATCTATCGTCTTTGGACGGCTGACTGTGTTGTTTTCATCTCTTCATTTTGTGCATTCGAGACATTCAGCCTGGTAACTGTGGCGCAAATGCTGACATAAATTATTTGTGCTGCCACTGAAGATTGCAACCAAAATTTCTTTGACATATGACCTCTCAAGTCCAAACCACTGAAGAAACATTACTACCTTTCTTTGACATAAGGTCATCCTGATGCGAAGAGCCAGGCGTCTCCATGATGTTAACCGTTCTACGTTTCTGATTCCCCATTAAGCGCACTCTGAGTGAGCGGTTTAGGAACGATCAGTTGGATCTAGTGGTATTGTCAAGTATTTCCATTGTATCTAATTGGATGCGCATGATAACTTTTTTCAATCTCGATGTCTAGATTTACAAAAATAAAATAGTGTTAAAATGTAAATTCACGTTTAAACGACAGTAATTGAAAAAATCAGTTTATGTTACCATGGAGATGAACACAGATTAAAGCTGTGTTACGTTCATGGTACCTCAAATCCAGGGTTAGCGCAAGATAATCCTAAATTTAGCTGGTTAGCCACCTAAACCGGCTTCGTGGTACATGTCCTCGTATTGTCAAAGGCATTCAACAGAGGAAAAGTGAATTTCATGCTTAAGATGTTTTGTCTGTTTTCACTTATGCCAAAGTGTTTTAATACATAATTTAGCGGTTCTGCTTGGAAATGACACACTTTACCTAATGAGGATTTCATTTCATGTTGTTTTTAATTCCTCAGACTGTGTGTGCTGTTGTTATGGTCCTGAAACACTGATCCGATTGGTCATCTCGGCTGTCGTAGGTGTGGCTACTGTTGCTGTTCTGGTCTATGACATCAGATCTACAAGAGTTCCGGCTACACCATCTCCATGTCAATTATGAATTGTACATTCTCTAGTTGGTGTTATAGCTCTGTAGATATGTACTTATAGAAAGTAACCTATTACTTATGATTTTGATGTTGTAGAATTTAAAAATCACACAAACGTCAAAAGTAACCCAGTTCAGCACACCTTTAAATTCCTGATAGATATACATCTGGGAGATGAACCATGAAAATGAATGAATCAAATAAATCGATAACGTAATGTGCACTGTAAATTTGTAGTGTTGTAAATATGTTGTTGTATAAATGTTGCTACCGTTGATGAATAATAGATGACAAAGAATATAGAGATTTTCTTCATGTTGTTGAATAAAGATGATCAGCAAAATGATTCAGGTGTTCATTGGTGTCCTTGGTTAAAAGAAGACATATTTACTTGTTTTACGCCGTACTTTGTGCTGCAAGCTGCACGAAAACCAAAGCCTAACGTCTAATGCCGCTACAAAATGAAAAGAATATGAATAAAGTAGAAATGAACAGTAATCTATAAGAGTCAATGACTAATACAACACACATGCTTTATACAAGTCCGCTCCCTACTGGTAATCGTAGGTCATATTTGAATTCACTAATAGACCTCAAGTCTGCATCTGGTCAAGATGTTTTCCATGACACTGCTGTAACGCTTCTGCGGTGCCTTGTTGAATTCATTCAGTTTTCTGAGAAGTGAAATCCGCAACCGTGGCCGACAGATTTTTTTTGTAGTACTTTTTTCTTCTGTTTAGCTGGAAAAAAAGTAGAATAGTTATTTTTTATTGTAGTACAGATATGCAGACTCAAGACACTGATGGATTGAGTCAAACAGGTGAGTTTATTTAGAGCACAGGTGGTAACAGCAGCAGGTGACTTGATGGAAATCAGAACGAGCTGAATAGCTCTTCAGTAGAGACACTCTTTTTTTTTTTATCAAGTAGTGCGGTATCGTTCACAAAAGCTGCATTTTCCCAAGCATTTCTTAAGGTCTAGCGCAAATCAGAATTACTGCTAAGGATCACTGATCCTGGATCAGGAAGTGACGGCACCACCATACACAGATCCACATAACTGTTCAACACACAAGTGATCTTTACAGACATAGCCAAGTCGGTAGCATTTCTAAAACTGTAGTTACTGACCAACCTTCCTCGCATTCAGTATTGTTCACCAAACCAGAACCGCACCCCTTTGAAAAGGTTTACAAACCTCCCCTCGTTCACATCTTTACTCTGTATTATAGTATTAGAATATAATAATAGTACATCCTTTAGCTGTAAACATATTTTTGAGTAGAGTGGAAAATATAAGCTGGACAATAAAAAGAAAAGTCGTTTTTCACACCTCTTATATACACGCATACACGAATGCAACTACAAAACATCAATAGACCACCACACGGTCATGTCCACCAGCAGAACAAAACCACATTTCTTTCCACCACCGAAACAATAAAGTCACCTGGTGCTACTTGAAATGAAGCTGCAAGAGTGTTGCATGCATTCACAGATAAAAACAAAATACAAGAAATAATGTTTGTTGTCTTGTCAAGAAAAAACACAATGAATCTGACGATACTTCACTGCTGTCTGTTAACATTGTTTTTAATACTCGATCAGCTGTCCTTCACACGACTGTATACAATCTTTAAAAGTCATTTTGAAACAGACTGCGTTTGTTATCGTTCATTCACTCTGTGTTTCCTGCAGACGCAGATGATCAGAAGTACAGTCACAATCTTCAGAGATGCAACAGCAGCGCAACACATCACAACTTTATGAATGAAGGTGAGACCTGTCATGGAACACAAGCGTCAGTACTGTAAGTGATCTGATCTCAGATCAATAAATAAACTGTCGTACTCTACCTGAACACGGATGACAGTGTTGAGTGATGTGTAGATGTTGTGTGTGGTTCGTGATGGGATTGTTGATGACACATCTGTATGTGTTTGTATCCTGATATTCCACCTCCAGAGGTAGAGAGAGTCTGATGTTGAGATCAGACACACTGATGTTGGACAATAAACTCTTTCCTTTGTACCAGGAGAGACTCACATGTGATACATTCAACACTGAACACAACACAGAACAATTTGATGATGAACATTGTGTAGACCCTCTGGAGATGACAGGAACAGGCAGGTGAGCTGGAAAAATATGGAGAACAAACTGAAATTGAAGTCAATAACACACTATTGATGTTAAGCATGATGCCTGCTCTATTGTCTGCTTAAATTAATTGCTTAAGTTTTTTTATAAAATAAAGAACTATTAATTCATCACCATAGACAGTAACATCGAATCTGTATGAGATCTGTTGTTTGCCGCTGATGGTGATGTGATAAAGTCCAGAGTGTTGAGTTGTGATGTTTGTGATGTTGAGAGATCCAGTCTGGTCATCCACCTGCAGTCTGTCTCTGAACATCCCATCATGAACATCAGCAAATATTGAGACTTTATTGGCTTCTTTGTTTATTCTTACTATGGGAGACCCTTGAGTAACAAAAGTCCACAGCATCAGATGAGCGCTATCTGTGTGATGTTTATCATCAATATGTAGGGTAACAGAATCTCCCTCCATCACTGATACTGACTTCACTTCATCTGGATCACCAATCACACCTGCAGACACACAAACATCATAAGCTGTCTTTGTTAGTAATTATAATCTGTTTTGTGAACGTTTCGAAGGTATGACAACACATTACTAAATTGGTCATTTTAGACATCGTTCACCACTGTCATATGCTGATAAACCAAAAAGCAGCTTTTATTTGACAAGCAAAACCTATCCTACCCTGAAAGCATAGATACAAGATGTCTGTAAGATGATTATTTTTTTTCTCGTTGCCGAGACGTTTCCTGTCAGACGTCATTTAGAAGATGTCTGTAAGATGTTTATGATTTAGAATGGATGTAAAACTGCTCTAAGACGTTTATTACATCTTTTTACACAGCAGATGTTTTCCAGATATTTAGCAGACATCTTAAAATCATACCTGTGCTATCTGGGCACATCAGTCAAAAACCTCATCGCATTCTGACTAATTATAAAGCCACAATATCAAATTTTCCAAAAAGGTTAATGGATTTAAAAGCTTTAAAAGGCCCAAACTAAATTCTTGTGATATTACACACTGACAGAAAATTGGTCAATGGGACGATCTCCTTTAGAAAGATCCTATTATGTACCATTTAGGTACAGATGTGAATACATTAGGTAGCTCTAAGGTATGAATGTGTCCTCTTTGGTTCCGATATGTACCTGTGAGTTACTTATATACACCGTAGGCGCAAAGGTGTTTTTTTTTGTGACAGTAGTTAAATAAAACATGAATACAGATATTTACACTACTTTAACATGGAAGACTAGGCTCTAAATCTCCTCTTTATCTCTTTTTCATCTCCTGTATTTAGCAGTGAACGTTATGGTTGAAACAGAATGTGCAGCCAACTTTAACCTCAGCTGTAGTAGGCTATGCTTTCTTTTCTTATCAGGACAGATAAACATACACTGTAAAAATATTCAAGCTATTTCAACAAATTATTATTTAGTAACTAGTTCAACATAAATTTCACGACTCAATTTCTGTCCCCAAAGTATTACTTGAATTGTAATTTTTTAAATTGGCACAAACTTGACCCAAACATTAAAGAGTAGGCTATGTTTGCTCAACTAGTTTTATACTTCATTCAACTAAAATGTTTTAATCTGTATAATTTTTTTAACCACAACAAATTCAGTTAAAGTTTTAGCATTAATTCTATGTGTTGTAAAAAGGAAGACAAATGAACACATATGGTTTTTATTTTTGAATAATCTGCATTTAGTCAAGTATCCTCAGAGATGAAACAGTGCCAGAAGTAGTGCCTCTATGAACCATTTGGCAACCTATTGTAATAAAAATAAAAAAAACAATTTAGCTTGAAATGCTTTTAAAATAATTTTAAGTATTTGTTAATTTTCACAACCATTTATGTAACTCCACGTTGCAACTAGGGATGTAGCGATTACCCAGGTTCAATATTAACCGCACTTAAAAACGTCACGGTTAATTAATCGTCAAGGCTCCGTTATAGCCCATGTTTCAGTTGCACGGAACAAAAAGGCTGCAATTTTAATTTTATCAAAGCTGGGTGTCATTACTTTTTCTACACTCGCATTCAACACGCTTACGTTCCAACAATGCATTTACTGTGTCAGAGCCCTTTTTAAGTCTGCACATGAAAACACATGTTGGAACTGAAATGGCGATAACTCATGAATTCTTTGAAATACAGACTTATGGTTGGTCTCGTTTGAATAAGAAAGTAGCTGATTATTGCTTAAAAAATTCAAGATATGTTGTTAGGTTTATTGTAAAAAATAAATGAAAAAAGTTTGTTTTTCTTTGATTAAAAAAAGGTATAACAAAAAATTTAAGCAGACTCTTTATAAAAAAAGAATCAATTACTCTCCCTACATAAATTATTTAAAAAAAACACCAAAGAAATCTGTATTGATGAGACTTAGGCCTTTCCATTGATATATAGTTTGTCATGATTCGATATGAAATTACATGCACAATATTGACGCAAACTTAGGTGTCCCGTATACGGAACGGGTGACAGCAAACTATCCATGTTTGATAGATTTCAGTAAGTTGTTTTAAAATTAAGCATCAGGATAAGCATACAGAGCACGAGATAAGAATATTATTCACTTCATGCCATCATTTAGTACAAAAGAAAATATAAAAAAAAAATACAACAAAACACGCCAAAACTAAACTTAAAACACATTGCAATAACTTTAAAAGGACAATTAAACTAGGTGAAAGACTACGTACCTTTGACTTGTATGAGCTCCTTCTCTCGAGATGCTTGCTACTTCTCACTTTTTAGCACAACAAAACAAAACTACAAAAATACATTGTACGTTTTTGTCGATAAATTTGGTTGAAAAATGAATATTTATTCAGTGCCAGTTACCGTGAAGCTTGCCTCTGCCGCCTCCCGCAACCCGCGAGGTCACTCAGGCAGGCATGTGGAATTGAATCAAAACAATGGCCGGTAATTCAGTTCAATCATGGAATTTAAAATAAATCTATTTTAAAAATTTGTGATCCTCTTATGCGTTTATATCGGAGTAAAAAAATGAGAGTAAAAAATAGGCCCTAATGGTTATATAAAATAGTTTGGAACCACTTAATGGTGTATTATATATTGGCTGGATTTGGGTTATTATAGTCCGTTCAATTTTAGCCACTCTGAATGTGGACTGAATTAGAAAATAAGTTTTCATTTAATTTATTTCTTATATATTTTGCAGTCTTAGGCTACCCTTTGCCTCAACAAAGCCCAACTTCAACTGAGATCTGTTTTGGTTTCCGTTGTATTAATTCGCCTTTGTACAGTGTAGGATTCCCACCACCCCTTATGACTTTATTTTAAGTGCACATATTTTAATTATATTACATAATTGCTATTCTTGACATACTGCTACCATTTTTTTAAACGCTTGTTACTTACCTACCAGAAAACAGAAGCACGAAGAGAGAAAAACCGACATGATAAACATTTTCACACAAGATGCTGTGTTGTGATGTACAGAGCACTGAGGGTCCGATTTATCAAAGATTCTAGACTTTAACAAGAAGCTGTACAATGTTTTTTTTTCTCTGAATGGGAGGAAAGTACAATGGCCCTTTTAGTAAAGTCACGCCTTTGAAGGCAGACATTCTCTGTGACAGGGGCTGTGTATAGAGCAGTGAATCTCTCTGCAAGCTCGAGCATCCTGGAAACAATAGGTAGGGTACAGTTTATGTCAGGTCAAATGGTCATAAGTGTTTTGATATATTGTGTAGATGTTAAAGTTTCATGTCTAATTCTTATTTAAAGATATATTTTCTTTTGGCATGTTTTACACAACTGGTTTATTTATGTCAAGCAAATTGTATTACTGTGGAAAATGTGCTATATAAATAAACTCTGAGCAGGATGATCATATGATGTGTCTTTGAGGGAACTTTTGACAGACAGTTGTGGGTGAAATGGTGATGGTGGTTAAATCTAGAGGAAGTCAGCAACATTAGTATAGATGGTTTCATGTTTGCACAATCCTACGGGTCTGGAGAACGTGTCACTTTGGTTAAAAAAAGATGTTTTTATTATTTGTTTATCTCTCTATGCTATTTGCTGGGTATTTTTGTGTGTTTATAAACGTGTTTTAATGATTTATGCACTGAACAACTTTTTAACACTCTTTTTTTAACACAGGAACTTAAGTCATTTTAGTGTGATTGAGTTGATGTATGTTATTAAGTAAAATATTAAGTTGAAATGACTTGTGGAGTTATTGTGTAGCATTTACTTAAAAACTTAAGGCAGAAAAAAGTTTGTTTCTAATCCTAGATTAATTTAGCTTTTTTTAAACAGAGAAGTCAATAAAGTCTCCATCAATGCTGATGTTCTTGATGGGATGTTCTCCAGGGACCCGTTTCAGGAGGAGGTTTAGTGAAAACTGAGTATATTAAAACCCTTTAATAAGGGAAACTTTGGGTTTTCTGTTTCAGAATGCAAGGTGAAGGATTGGGACTGGAAAAACACAACTTAAGGACTGTAGGAGATGGTAAACTTTATCCTGGTGGACCAATTAGAGCTCAAGAACTGAGTCACACACTGTTCTGATCTTGCTGATTATTTTTGTAAAGGTTTGGTTCTGTTTGATGCAAGCACACTATTTAACGTAAGCATGGCTTGTTTTCTCGTACCTCCTCAATACTTCCTCATCTCTGGCAGCACTCTCTTAAAGGGGCAGTGCATGCATGAAAACATGAAAATCTGGCACCCTAAGTGTCACATACACCATGGCGTCTTAGACCCATCACTAGAGCACTGATGGGGGGTGAGAGTAGAATCATTTTTTATTATTTTTGTTTTGTTTCTGTTGTTTCATTTATTCATTCATTTACTGTTTAATTTGTTTGTTTATGGGTGCATTTATCTCTTTATCAATTGAAACTTAAGTCATGTTCAGCACATTCCAAAATCCACTGTATGCAAAGCGGAAGGTGTGCTTTGCTCTCTTTCTGTCACCATTTTGCTTTTTTGGTACTCAGGGTAACTCTCCCCAGAGTTGATAGAACTCAAATCAACTGTTCTGACACCAAAAACTCACCTGAAAACCAAAGGGGATCGCGCATTTTCGGTCTTCGGCACAAGACTAAGGAAAATTTACAGAATTAAATTTAATTAAATTAATAACATTTTTATAAAGGCTATTTTTATCATTGTTATTTTAATAAGACTGATGGAATGTCTGCAAGCTGTAACGATGTAATGACGGAAGTTGTAATGCATTTGTCTACCACTAGAGGCTATAAAGACCCTTATACTGTTTTCACGGATTCCCAAGACCTTCTTGCATGCTAAATAAAAGATTTTAGTACTAAACACAACACAGTCTTTGGCCTACAATAAACAACATTGCTTTACACTCAGGGTGGATATGAGTTATTCTTTAAGATTAATCAGAGCAACGACTCAAAGGTTCAGGAGAACGACAAGCTACATGTTACAACCACAAACCATCGTAAAGATTATTAAAAATAGAGTCTGAAATGGCATGAACATTTAGCCAGAATAGTATTTATTGAACACAGAAATTGTGTTGGAAACATGACTGTGAAACATTCTGTTCCAATTGTGTTCCAAATGTTCGAATTTCTGGGCTCGCTGATTCGCGCGGCACCTCGGCCCGTGATTGGTCCGTCGGGATGTTCCAACTTGTTTGCAGCTCGCCATTTGTCCATTTGGTGTTTAAATATTTCTCATGCACGCCGATTGGCCGTGTGGGCAGGCCCGCGGACTACGCGTTTCGCGAAGGGGATGAGAGGGTCTTCAGTTCTGTACATCGCTTCGTTGTGACATCATCACCTGTTGTATCATTGCCTTGTGCCCTATCATGTGTCAGGGGGCACAGGAGGGCCGAGGAGAAGATCCATCACCATCCTAGAAAGAAGATCTAGAACAATCTTCTCTGTTTGCAAAAAAGATCCAGAACAATATTGGCTCACTGCCCCAACACCTGTGTATAATTAAGGGTGGATGAGAAAAAGAAGAGAAAAACTGATGAAAAAAATGCAGCATGCTACAATGCAAAGGCTTTGAGCTTTTGCAACTGCAGAGAAAGCCTAAAGAAAGGCCAAATTCTGTAAACCTTACTGGGCTCCTTTTATTTCTGCAGAGGAAAGTGAGGCAAGGAGACGTTTTAGAGAAAGTTTGGAGATCAAGCATTTTTATAGGATAAAGCAATGTAAGTTGCTTTGGATAAAAGCGTCTGACAAATGCCTTAATGTACATTAAAACTTAGGTTTTTTTTCCTTGAATATTAATCAAAGTTGTGTACTTAAATTTCTTTTGATACTTAATTTTGTATTTAATGTTTGTTTACTTGAATGTTTAAAGAAGCTGTTAAAGGAATTAATGTGCAAAACAAGAAGCATGTTATGTAAGGTTTAAATTTTAAACCTAAAACAAGTGTAGGACATTAATAAAAAAAAAATATTTACAAGAGTTTTGTTAAGAAACATGTCTGTTCCTTTGTAATAAAAACAAGTCAAATAACTTTTTACAAGAGCTTTTTATGACAATGTATGTGGCATAATAAGAACAAGTCAAACAACTATGTACAAATGGGCAAATAGACCATGTTCTATTATATATATATATATATATATATATATATATATATATATATATATATATATATATATATATATATATTCACATGAACAATATATTCACAAGAAAATAATTTACATTGGAGGAGGGGGATTTGCTTAATTTCTCATTTCTTTAAGCCAGTCCTCCACAGTCACAGAAGAATGTCCCTCCAATCCTGGCGTGCCCAAACTCTCTGCTGCCTTCCTTTTTCTCCAAAGTGTTGACCTGCTCAAGGCTTTAAGGGGAGATTCCCCTGCAGCATAAAGGGGCGCTGCTGGTGGAGCAAAGAGGGGCACAGGGTCAACAGCCCGCTGCTCGGCCAGCCACAGCTCTACTCTTTTACCCTCATATGTCGAACAAAACCTTTTACCCTTGTACTGAGAATGTCCATATTATTTTGTCTTGGGCTGATAGCAAAGTTGACATGTAAAAATTCTGGAAACCTTTCTGTTCTTGATTGGATTGCCTTTCTCCATAGCCAGGCAGTGGTTTGAGGAACATCCTGAGCAATGTCTGTACCATGAACCCTCTTCTGCTCAGAGAGTCATTCAGAAACACTTCTGCCTTCTGCAGTGGCACAGAAACTCTTTCCCTTGTAAAAACTGTCTGAACTCAAGTCTTTTCAGCTGACCACACAATGGGAATCCCTTGGGATCTCTGCGTCTTGCTGGACTCTTCCCATGCTGCAAGTCCATTCTGTCTTTTTCGTCTCTTTTCTTTCGCCTCCATGCAGTGGCCCTTGGCACCCGTTTAAGGGCTTCCTCAGCCACAGAGGGTTGTGGAGGCAGCACCGCCTGTGAAGTAGTTTGGGGTAAACCTATCAAAGACATAAAATTATTAATATAATACAGTACATTTCTTAACTAATTTATATTTTATTCATGTGCATTATTTAGTCACCTGGTTTAGCTGGACGTCTCGGCACATCAGGCCATTGAGAGTTTCTGAATTTGTTCCTTTTTGTTTTTTTCTCCGTGATTTTTTTGAAGGCTTGATCTCCAAACACTTTCCTCTGCAGAAATAACAGGAGACCAGTAAGATTTACAGAATTTGGCCGTTCTTTTGGCCTCCTCTGCAGCTGCAAAAGCTAAAACCTTTGCATTGTAGCATGCTGCATTTTTTTTCAGGTATTTTCCTCACCTGTCAGGAGGCCAGTGGGGTTTGCAGAATTATTTTTTTCTTTCAGCTTGTTTAAAAGCTTCTGCATATGGTCCAACACAGAAGGTCCCCACTGCTACAGGTTTTCCCAAATCTCTCCATTAAAAACAATAGACAGAATAACTTTGCAGACACAGGGGACACCGCCGGATCTTCCACTTTTAATTATACACATGTGCTGGAGCAGTGACTCAAGATTGTTCTGGATCTTTTGCAGACAGAGAAGATTGTTCGGGTTCCGCAGCCTGAGAGGTTGTGAGATTGCTGCGGGGGCGCACGCTAGGGAACAGTGCCACAGCTCTGAACAGGCACCTGTGCATCAGACACAAAGAGCACTGGTGAGCCCATCAGCAATGTACCTGTCTGTGCTGAAGACATTTGTGAACCAGGAAACTGATCCCAGCCGTCTCGTTGGCCCACTGCCAAAGAGGGGGCCCGTGCCTGGTCCTTCTTGGCTGCTGTCCGTGTACGCTAAAGATGTACTGACACGGCTTCCTGAGCTAAAGGCCCATGTCAGCTCTGTCTATCGTTACATCTTAAAGATGGATTCCACCAAAAAGGTAACACCTCATTTAGTGTCACATTTAGTTTTTATAATTATAAAATTGTTCCCTGCATGATAATAGTAATACTTCTTATCGTCTGCTTTAGATCACCAAGAAGCTAGCTGGTGAAGCTGCTGGCACCGCTGCGTGGGCGACAGATGTGGGGAACGAAATTGGACAAGTCCTCGCGCGTGTCCTCACAGAAGCAGAGGGAAAAGGCCTCCTTCCAATGTGTTCCGGGATTGTGGATCGCTCCCGCCGAGCTGGAGAAGCTCCTCCGCAAGTCCTTTATGTGGTCCAGGACTGCTGCTCAGCCAGAGGGAAAGGCAAGGCGGCAGCAATGTTTAGTGAGTGGGACCTGCTGGTAGTTCGGCTAGATGTGTGGGATTTTATGCGCCGCATTGCAGTCGGGGTCACGAGAGATAGCCAACCGCTGTATGGCCCCTTCATGGGACGCCTCTCGGCCTGCATCTTTGAGTGGGTTGCTGCCGATGTTGAGAGGCTGAAGGAGGCCTGTGACTGCAAGCTCACCGCTAAAGAATTGGCAAGACACTGTCGTCGCCGCACTCGTGGGGCACCGGAGACTAAGGAGCTGATCGAACAGCTCCTAGAGGACTTCATGGAGGCAACAGACACAAAGGGAGTAAGGCTCTTAGACAAAGACAGGATAAACGAGATCTGGCGGACACAGCAGCGGCACATCGACTGTATCCAGGACCCACCAGGCGTGCAGCTGTACAGAAAGATAGGGCAGGTGACAAAAGGGGGCATCATTCTACCCCAGTATCGCTGTGCACGTGGCTCGACGTCCTTGGAGTCCTTTCATCTCCACTTAAACCGCTTTGTGCCAGGTATTCACTTTTCCTAATTAATGCAAGTTGTTTGTTCATGTGTTTTTATGGTGCAAATTACTTTCTGCCTTTTATAGGTACAAGTGCAAGTGACATTCACTTCCAAATGTACTTGCTGTAAGGGCTCGTACAATGGAACGAGGCTTGTGCGGTCGCTGCTGTTGAGGGTGGTAGCAGAAAAGATATCTGCTACGGTGGCCAACTCCAGAAGTATGCCAACATCTTAAGCCAGCAATTCATGGGCGTTAATTTGGCAGAGGACTACACCAGCCCTGGCGAATACACGGGTAACATGTTTGTGCTCACATGAGCTTTTGTTTTGTGGCTGTGACACCTCAATTTCATCCATGTGCTCATCACACTTTGAATGTCTACAGATGAACTCATCGGTGTGGAATATTTGTATTCCCAAACAAATACCGCTTTTGGGGAAGATTTCGGTGACAACCCTGATATTCCGGATGGGATTCAGGAGCAAGACCTTGAGAGTGATCTGGAGAGTGATGAGGGGTTGCGGATATTGCTTTGAATGGTGAGCCCCTCGAAATCATGGTGAAGAATTTCTTCTTTTTGATTGCTAGTTCGGGTAGGCTGAAGGCTACAAGTTGCTTGTAAGGACAACAATGTCTCCATCCAGTGATTTATAAGTCCTGTTTATTGATGCATAAACCTTGTGTGTGGTTCTGTAACAAATAAATATAAAAAAACATGAAATATAGAAAAATATCACAAACATAAATCAACTAGTAAATACTTTGAACAGCTATAAATACTATAGATTAACAAACAAAGCAACAACTCTAATATACTCTGAACAAAGCTGATATACATGCGCTGCCCAGGTGCAAGCGGCTGCTTCTCCACGTGCGCAGGTGCTAATTTAGCCAATAGCTCTGAATACTTATGATGCGCTATACTATTACCGAGTGTTTGTGCTAAGAAATAGACATACATACACATACACACATAACATGAATGTTAACTACCTCCAATAACAGTTGACCGTCAATAGCGCGGTCAAGTAACGTTATTAAATGTAAACATATGTATATTATAGTGCCGAATGCAACAGTTACATGCAAACATGCAAACAACCAAACAGATACAGGTATACATATTTCGGGTACTTACATTATGATGCACGCACACATATGCAGACAATGTACACTTTGAAAGTTAGATCCACCTGTTTCTTCTCTAAACTTTAGCACAGCTGAACTCTGTCCTACAGTTCACCTTTTATCCGCTCCGTTACCTGAAAACCGCATCACAAACTTTGGTAAAGTCCATTTCGCTTCAAAGGAAAGGGGTGATCGGGAGAGTCCATGTTCTACACATGGAGCTCAGTTTAGACGTACAGCAGCAGGCTGAGGTCATACAACCTCGTGGTCCGTCATCGACACGGACAGAGTCTTCCCTGAGAGATGAGAGGCCCACTCAGAGCCAGGTAAATTACATCCCATATGGGTATTAACATTGTGATAATGATCCTTTATTTTGAAGTTGAAGATAATTCATTGCCTCACTTTTAGATGTTTCAGAGTCTAACACACTTTGAAACACATATCTAAGCATGGTAGCACTTGTGTAATAATTTCCTTTAATGTACAGATGGAGAGCCTGGGAGCAGATGGCAAACCTGGTTATGATCACGTCATCAGGTAAGCAGGTCACACACGAGTTCGACATTCCTGCGGATGCATCGGGACAGGCAGTGCAGCATGTTCGAGGCCAACCCTCGAACTAAAGTGTTTGGCCACAGTCAGTTACGAGGGGTTCACTTTTGTACAAAAGTCTCAGGAAAAATGGAGATGAGGAGAGGACAACGCTGAAATTAAATATACAGACATGTACATATTGTTATATCACTTGTTTGTAAGTTTATTTATTGTTGTTTCTGTATATATTTAATATTAATAAAGCTTGCCATTTTCTCATTAATGTGGACATTTCTACTTTATTAAATATTTCTATTTAATGTGCATTGTGCAATACCCCAAGACTTAAAGAACATAAGGATATGAAGAAAGCACTTTATAAATTAAAATAAAAATCAAGAAATTGTTGCAAAATGTGCAAATACACAAAAAAACACTGAAATAAGTAGTAGAAAATACATTTTATTAAAACGTTTAGTTTATTTGAACCAAGAGAACATGCAAAAAGAACACAAGCGCATGGCTACTTAATATGCATAGGTCATGTCTCGGGTGACCCTAGGTATGGATCCACATGGCTAGTTGACATGCAGAGCTCAAGTGCTTTACTGTCCCGCCTCCTGATGTGTTCCATATTTGGAGAATTTCCTAATCCCAGGAATTATGAACACCCACAACCCCAAAGAGGTCCCAGTTGGGACCCACCCCACTGGGGCTCAGTGCCACAGGGGCCCACCAAGGGTGTCAGGGGTCACAGGTGTGACGGCTCAGCGAGTAGTTGTGTGTGTTGTTCCTGAGTGGCATGCTGATTGCGGAGGGCGTGGCTTTACACCTGACCGTAATCAGGGTACTTTAAAAGACACAGAGCGAGCAGAGACCAAGGGGGAAGGAAGAAGAGAGTGTTACTCGCTGGTGTTGCTGGTCATTGAGACTACCGGAGAGCTGACGGGATGTGTGGGTTACGGGAGACGCATAGCCTCGTTGGAGTCATCATCATGTGATTTATTTCTCCGATTATGTTTGATTTGGACCTTTAGTTGTTTATGTTTGGTTGAACTGATATCATTTGAACTTGCTATTTACATTTACATGCTGACATACATTTACACTGATCACTTGACATTTCATATTTCTTATTTAAGTTAAATAAATCTTATGATTTAAGCAGTGGTTGTGTGGCGTCTCCTTACTTTGTTGTGATCTAAGAATTAGATCGTAACACAGGGGAAGATCCATCACCATCCTCTTTTGCAAACAGACATGTGCTGTCAGTGTGGGCAACTACGCAGAAGAGAGTTTGGGCACGCCAGGATTAGAGGGACATTCTTCTGTGCCACCACAGAGGGTAGGACTGGCTTGAAGGAATGAGAAATGAAGGAAATCCTTCTCCAATGTAAATTAAATGATTGTGAATATATATGTACATAGAAAGTTATTTGTTTGCTCTTATGCTCTTGTTTTACTGTATAGAGCATACATAATGCATTAATATTGAAGAACATGGTCTATTTGCCCACTTGTACTTGTAGTCATTTGAGTCGTTCTTATTATGCCACATACATTGTCATAAAAAGCTCTTGTAAAAAGTTATTTGACTTGTTTTTATTACAAAGGAACAGGCATGTTTCTTTACAAAACTCTTGTAAATAGTCTCTTATTAATGTCTTACACTTGTTTTAGTTTCAGGTTTAAAATGAAACTTTACATAACATGCTTCTTGTTTTGCACATTAATTCCTTTAACAGCTTCTTTGAACATTCAAGTAAACAAACATTAAACACAAAAACTCTTAATAAACATAAGTATCAAAAAAATTGAAGTACACAACTTTGATCAAGATTTAAGGAAAAAAACTAAATTTTAATGTAAGCAGTCAAGTACTTTTTGTTTTTAATAGACACACAGAATTATCTTTTAAGGACGGGGTCAGGGGCGTCGCAACCGTGGGGGATGTGGGTGTTTTAACACCCACACTTTTCCCGGTGAAAGGGTTAAACACCCGCACTTTTTTTGCAGTTTTTCAGCAGTTTTTACAAAACGCCTTACAGCAGTCACTCCAGCGTTTCTCTGTCCGCTCTGTGTCTGCGCTCGATGCGGCTGCTTCCTCTCCTCTCCCCTCCCACTCAATCAGAACACCGGCTTTGAGTGTGACCGGATGATGATTGGCTGTTCTGCCTTAAGTCCCGCCTCTCTTGGTGTGTTAGATTTATCGGTTAGCTCGTGCTGAGGAGGCGGGAACGGTTATGGTTATTTACGTCTTCCTTTTCCAGCGACTTTGAATGAGTGTTTATGCTTTCAAAGTTTTTAAATAACCTTGATATGTGTTTGGGGAGATGTTCTGTTTATGTTTTGTTGATATGTCGAGTGTTTTCTGAATTATATTTAGTTTTTAGACTAATGCTAATTGGAAATTGGGATATTGTTCAGAAATAGCTAAATTGGGTTATTTATGTGGCATGCAATGTATAAAGTAACTGTGATGAAGAAGGCAGGGAATTGACGAGGAGGAGGGACAAATTGTCCTTGTTAAGCACTGTATTTATGGGTTTATTGATTTTGATATTTTGAACATTGCTTTTTTTGTTTAGCTGAATACTTTTGTGGATACTTACCTATTATGTTTGATTGTACCTGTTGAAGAACTATGAACGAAAAGTGTATATTATTTTAATGTTTAAAAACAGAAAATTGTTACATTATTTATACCACAAGAGAAAAAGCTTTGTGTGGGCGTTTTTTTATATCTCCCCTTTTTAAGGTGCAAGTAAGCAAACTTTAGCGGTCACAGTCCTGTCAGACCAATGTCACTATCAAGCTTTCCACTGTCTTCCCCCCTGTGATTATTAAAGTTTTTCTGATTCATTAGCAAGGTTGTGTATTTTCACAACAGAGTTTTGACTTATTTTCTGTGTGTTCCGAATGTGTTTTTATACTTTACTAGTATCACACATTTAAATGGGAAGCTTTTTATATCTTGTATGTTATACCTTTTGTACCTTTCTGTCATTACGTTCAACGTTTTCATTGTTTACAAACAAAACACATCCATCCCCCGCACTTTTGAAAAGCTTGCTACGCCCCTGGACGGGGTCAACAGCCCGCTGCTCAGCCAGCCACAGCTCTACTGTTTTACCATCATATGTCGAGCAAAACCTTTTACTCTTGTACTGAGAATGTCCACATTCTTTTGTCTTGGTTGTCAAAGTTGACATGTTTGAAACCTTTCTGTTCCTGATTGTATTGCCTTCCTCAATAGCTTTCTGCTGCACTTGTTGTTTGGTCTTTCACCAGGCAGTCGAGGAACATCCTGAGCAATGTCTGTACCATGAACCCTCTTCTGCTCAGAGAGTCATTCAGAAACACTTCTGCCTTCTGCAGTGGCACAGAAACTCTTTCCCTTGTAAAAACTGTCCAAACTCAAGTCTTTTCGGCTTCGGCTGACCACACAAACGACATGTGAATCCCTTGGGATCTCTGCGTCTTGCTGGACTCTTCACATGCTGCAAGTCCATTCTGTCTTCTTGGGCTCTTATCTTTCGCCTCCATCCAGTGGCCCTTGGCACCCGTTTAAGGGCTTCCTCAGCCACAGAGGGTTATGGAGGCAGAACCGCCTGTAAAGTAGTTTGGGGGAAACCTATCAAAGACATAAAATCATTAATATTATAAAGTATATTCCTTAACTAATTTATATTTATTCATGTGCATTATTTAGTCAACTGGTTTAGCTGAACGTCTCAGCACATCAAGCCATTGAGAGTTTCTGAATTTGTTTTTTTTTCTGAGGCTGCAGATCTTTTGAAGGCTTGATTTCCAAACTTTCTCTAAAACGTCTCCTTGCCTCACTTTCCTCTGCAGAAATAACAGGAGACCAGTAAGGTTTACAGAATTTGGCCGTTCTTTTGGCTTTCACTGCAGTCGCAAAAGCTAAAATCCTTTGCATTGTAGCATGCTGCATTTTTTTCAAGTATTTTTCTCATCTCTGGAGGTGTCAGGAGGCCAGTGGGGTTTGCAAAATTATTGTTTTCTTTCAGCTTGTTTTAAAGCTTCTGCATATGGTCCAACACAGAAGGTCTCCACTGCTACAGGTTTTCCCAAATCTTTCTTCATCCTCTCCATTAAAAACAATAGACAGAATAACTTTGCAGACACAGTGGACACCACCGGATCTTCCACCTTTAATTATACACATGTGCTGGAGCAGAGACTCAAGATTGTTCTGGATCTTTTGCAGACAGAGAAGATTGTTCGGGATCCGCCGAGCGCGTGTCTTCTGTTCCAATTTCTGGGCGCGCTGATTGGTGCGGCGCCTTGGCCGTGATTGGACGGCGGGATGTTCCAAATTGATGAGCAGCTCGCCATTTGTCCATTTTGGTGTTTCAATATTATTCGTGCACGCCGATTGGCCGTGTGGGCGGGACCGCGGACTGCGCGTTTCGCGCATCCTCGTACAGAGAAGATTGTTCGGGTTCGGCACACTTGCAGTGTGGAACAAATGGAACAGTGTGCTGGCCTCTGATTGGCTGATGTGTTGTGAATTGTTTCAGCACCCGCCCCTCACGCTTTGTATTGCGGGACACAGTATTACATAAAATATAGTGTTTCTATAAAGCATCGTGACAGATTCCCAAGATCTTCTTATTATAAATAGAGTCTGAAACGCCACAAACATTTAGCCAGAATAATATTTATTGCACATGTATTGTAAACATGACTGTGATGTTATTTTCAATATTTTATTAAATTATTTTGGAAAAAAGTTCAATTCAACTAAAGCGTTCATGCTCCCAATAAAATAGCGAAGATTTGCCTGAAACAATGTGGAGTTTAAAGTGTTTTACTGGTCCAGAAGATTTAGTTGATCGTTGATGTGTCATAACAACTGTCTTGACTCGGGAAGCTCCTTCACTTCTTAGCTGAAAACTTCTCATTAGAGCGAAATGTAAGTTATTTTATCTTCATCTTTCACTGTTTGTGTAAAACCACATAGTTGATTCTGTTCTTGTTCACGCGCATCTGATGCTGTGAGGGGCGATCAAGGCTCGTGAACCTCAGGCTCTGTATTTTGTTGCAACCTCAAATAGACCACATATATTATACTTACAGATCTACAAATATATTTCTCTATTTACATGTTTTTAATTGTTATGACGAATTATAAACCGAAAGGACACATCGGTTCAATCACAGGTCAGTAATCTAATGTTATAGCGCCATCTGGCGACCGTCGAATCTTTACGCAGATATTTTATCTGAGGTTTTCAGACAGGTTAAACAGCTCAAACAGGTTCTCATGATTTAGTTTACCAAAAGAAATCATTTCAAAATAAACCACTATAGGGCAAAAGTCCTTTTGAACAATAAATATACTGAAAAGAACAACGAGGGCGTTCAAGGTCTTAATGGACAACTTTCAGTTTATGCACCAGGGGGCGCCAGAGGGTCACACATTATGATGAACCCATTAAATAGTCCCACAGAATTAATATAAATGCAAATCTTTAATTTTTAAAAAGGGGAAATGACAAGTTTACTGGTCAAGTGTACTTTGCACATACACACATAAATATTTGGTAAGTCAAGTGCTTTTATGGCTCTCTGCTTGTCTGTTTGACTTGTATTCATGTATTGAAACCTGAATGTTCTTTTAAAGAGATAAAATGCTAAAAGCTTAGAATTTTACGTTATGGTTCAACACATGACAACACACAGACCTTAAATCATGAATTAAGTCTTAGAAATGTGCACAGCTGATGTCATTTTCAGTTAAACTCATTTATTATAAAGAATTTGATTAAAATGATGAATTAAAGTATAAATAAAGGACAAAATGAGGAACGCTTCACGAATTTGCGTGTCATCCTTGCGCAGGGGCCATGCTAATCTTCTCTGTATCGTTCCAATTTTAGTATATGTGCTGCCGAAGCAAGCACGAACAAGCAGCCGGGCCGCTGGATATTTATACCACGGTGCTTCAGCAAGTCTTCTAAGAGATGGTAAGTGGACAAACCACATGTACTTGTCTTTGGCTTTCACATTCCTGATACAAACCTGTTACACATTCCATAACAATTATCCAAGCCTCATATTAATCATTAAACCTCTAAAAACAAGATATTTAGTGTAAATTACGTCTGTCTGCCCAGGAACGGGCAAACATGCAGATCAGAAGGTCCTCAGACAAACAGGATTGGCTCACGGTGGTAACGTCCTGAAGCTTTGTTCTCTGTCCCCTCCCCCGGAACAGATGTCAACATCGAATGAATGACAGTATTAACAGTCCATCTCAAACCCATTAACCAATGATAAGAAACTGTGTCAATTAATGTCAATAAGATATGTAACAGACAGAACAAATAATAAATCTCTACTCACCATAGACAGTAACATTGAATCTGTATAAGGTATCTGCTTGCTACTATTGGTTATTTGATAAAGTCCAGAGTTGAGTTGTGATGGTGAGAGATTCTGTCTGAACGTCCACCTGGGGCCCGTTTCAATAAGGAGGTTCAACCACAGAGTTAAAGTCTCAAGTCTACTTTATTTATAGAGCCCTTTCCACTTCAAAGTAGACCAAAGGACTGTACAACCAGTACTAGAGTTGTAAAAATATAACGCGTGCGGTGGACAAATGCGACTCGCTGAAAAATGCTGGCAAGGACACGTCCAGGAGAAATGTCTCATCTGGTCCCCTATCTAATATTAACTTTGTGAATGTAAAGTCTGACCCATTGGTTATCAACTGGCCCGCGAGATACACTTTCCTGCCGATTTTAGCACCAACCCGGATAAAACACCCGAAGATGCTAATCAGTGAGTACAGGAACAGACGCTTTCAACATAAAGTTGGGTTGCGCAGATTGTTTGAATCTAGAAAGTGACAAATGTGCTGAATTATAGACAGTGAGACATATCCTTTGAGTGTGTTTAAATAAGCGTGTTTGGTTAGTGTTCCTTCCTTCCAAATCTAAGTAGGCCTACTCTCCACACTTCAGATAAGTACGTGGCGTTAATAAACCAGAAGATCTCGCGGGCCAGAGTTGGGAACCAATGGTCTAACCTGACGTTACCTAACTAGCCGACTAATTTTAGCCTATTCAATATTCATGAAATCAAATCTTGGAATAGTGGTAAATTACATACATACCTCGTTTAAACACGCACCCACATTTCCTCGTCAGTTCGTGAGAAGCGTTCAAGAACACCGCCCAAAATGTACCCGCAGAGAAAGAAGATCCAGAACCATCTTCTCTGTCTGCAAAAGATCCAGAACAATATTGGGTCACTGCCCCAACACCTGTGTATAATTAAGGGTGGATGAGAAAAAGAAGGGAGAAAAACTGAGGAACTTGGAAAAAATGCAGCATGCTACAATGCAAAGGCTTTTAGCTTTTGCAACTGCAGAGAAAGCCTAAAGAAAGGCCAAATTCTGTAAACCTTACTGGGCTCCTGTTATTTCTGCAGAGGAAAGTGAGGAGCCAAAAGAAAGAACCAAAGACAGAAGGGCCTTGTAGAATGGGAAGAGGCCAGCAAGACTCAGAGATCCCAAGGGACTCCCATGTAGTTTGTGTGGTCAGCCGAAAAGACTTAGTGTTTTACAAGGGAAAGAGTTTCTGTGCCACTGCAGTAGGCAGAAGTGTTTCTGAGAAACTCTCGAAGCAGAAAAGGGTTCATGGTACAGACATTGCTCAGGATGTTCCTCAAACCACTGTCTGGTTAAAAAAAGAACAGGTGCAGCAGAAAGCTATTGAGGAAGGCAATCCAATCAAGAAAAGAAAGGTTTCCTAAATTTTACTTGTCAACTTTGCTCTCAGCCTAAGACAAAAGAATATGGACATTCTCAGTACAAGGGTAAATATGAGGTGACATATGAGGGTAAAACAGTAGAGCTGTGGCTTTCCGAGCAGCGGGCTGTTGACCTGTCCTTAAACGTTAATTGTGTGGTTGTGTGTGGTCGTATACCTTTTTACACAGTTATGTTAAGTTCATAAGGATGCAGCAGACAAAGGTGGGCAGCAAGATGAACACCCTCAAGAATTACTTTGAGGAGAGGGACATGCAGAAAGTGAGGCCTGTTGGCATGAAACGGAGGGGAAGAATCCAAATGCAGGCAGGCATGGTGGTGAAGGGGTTTTAAACAGATATTTATTAAAATAACAGACACTACAACGAGGCAAAACAAAACAGGACAAGATAAACTAATTACCAAAACAAGGACACGGACTGACTAGATTAAGAAAACAAACACTAAACTACACTTACAAGACACGAGGAAACAGGAACTTTGCAGACAGGGTAACTATAAACAGCAACAGCATACACATACAGACAATGACCAACACAAGACAATGAACCATGAGGACTCTTTAAAGGGAACAAACACAGGATAATTCATGAGGACCAGGTGATAGGGATGAACACTCAAGGAAATCTAACGAGGAAACGAGATGGTGGGAACAAAGACACAGACCAGAGAGAGAGTATAGCAAGCCGATAGGATCACTATCTCTCCCTCCACGTACAACCTTGGGCTATGCCATGACTCCGCTGCAAGAACAAGAATAAACATGACATGATAGCGGAATCATGACACCTGTGGCATCTGCATCATCTTCCCAACATGTTCGGCATCCTTCACACCGAGCTTCTTGTTAGATTTAATTTCTGCATAAATGAATACACACATGCAAACTAATGAATTGTGAGGTTGTTAAGCTCACTGAATACATTCCTGGCTAGATAGTTGGAGGAAGGGTTTCCCTCTGGCCATATGGGGGGGGGATTCTTCTAAGCTAAACATTCTTTGTCTTATCTGCTATACCTTATTTGGTCATCCTGTGAACCCCTGGACATTTGAAACCACCACGAGGTCTTTTGGTACCTATATAAAGGCTTGTAGATCCTAAAATAAATGAGTTCAAAAGCATGATGCCTTTTTGTCTAGTTCTTGTGCTCCCAGATCTGCAGAAGAATTCTCTCACAATATCCAACCTATTTCTGATTTGATCTTAAGTGTAATCCAAAACACAGAAAGAAACTTAGTGTTCGAAAGGAACTTATACATACAAGTACAACTAATAATAAAATAACTTTTATTTTATATGTAGCATATCCTGATTTGTATTCTTTGACTTTTTCGCTTTAGTGTTTCATATTTAATTTGAATGTTCTTCTTTCTGTTTGTAGGTGTGCAGAGGACCGGATGGGGCTCCAAAGTATGAAAGGGTGGTGGAGCTGACGAGGTACCTGGTCAAGCTCAGGGAAAAACAACCTGTCTATCTGATAGGGAAGCCGCTGTTATTATCCAGCTGTGGGACAGACTCCCAGACAGTGACAAACAGGGGGTTTCCTTTCCAGCCAGGCACAAGGACAAGGTTTTGCAGGGCATGTTTTACTCAAAAAACAAATCCTGCCACCGAAAATAGAGCCTTAAGCGGTAAGTTAAACATTTGCACCTAAAGCTGAGACAATGCTAAACATATAACACTTAATAAATCCTTTCCTTATTTTACAGGTGTGTCCTGGGGTAAGGATCAGGATCTGCACAATGGCCTACAATAAGCAGAATTGTAGAGGCTGTATGTCTTGAGCTGTGCTCCATAAATCCAGCAGGTAGGATAAAGTGGGGCGTTACTATGAACCGGTGGTCAGCCATTCTCTACGACTACCAGGCCATCAGGAGGCTGGTGGGGAACTGCCCTACACTGAAGGGAAAGACCCGAATTCAGCTGTTCGAGGTCAATCAACGGACACTTTCTGTTTGGTATGTATTTTCTTTCAGTTATCCCACTTCTCATTATAAAACGTTTGTTCTTTTTCTAAGGAAATGTTTTATTTTTGTTAATATCACTTCATTTTATTTGCTTGCTTTTATTCTTTTTAACATGCAACATCCACGGAATAACTATTATAAAAACAATGAGTCACAAGAAGTCTTGCTTTACAGTGATTTTATGTCAGATTGTGGAGTTATTAAAACGCACCCTTAGCTGTTCTAACATCACTGTCTATAACCACAGTGATACTGAGCTAATTGCTTTAGTAAGTAGTTTCTTTCACTAAACCAATCTCCAGATTTGGTGTAATTCTTTTAATTGTACAATTTAAATAGGTACAATGACTACAGGACGAAGATAAAGGCAGATGTCTTGTCACTGAGTTTGCCCCTACCTCAGATGAGCATGATGTCTCACACCCCTCTTCCAGTGGCCAGACAGAAGCATTCAGGGACATTATGGGCTGAAACAGCTATTCGACCCTACCACTTTGTTGTGAACCCGTACAAGTCAAATCAGGCCACTCGGCGGGTACAACGCCCACCTCACCCTGTAGCAGCGCCCCTTTCTGCTGCAGGGGAATCTCCCCTTATAGCATTGAGCAGGTCAACACTTTGGAGAAAAAGGAAGGCAGCAGAGAGTTTTGCTCGTGAACAGGGACTTCACATGCCCGAGCAACAAGCTCGCAAACACTACACGTGCCGTCAGTGTGGGCAACTACGCAGAAGAGTTTGGGCACGTCAGGATTGGAGGGACATTCATCTGTGCCACAGAGGGGAAGACTGTGGAGGACTGGCTTAAAGAAATGAGAAATGAAGGAAATCCTCCTCCAATGTTAATTATTTTATTGTGAATATATATATATACCTATAAAAATTTATATATGAACATAGAAAACTCTATTTTTACATAGAAAGTTATTTTTTTTCTATTTGTTTGCTCTTATGCTCTTGTTTTTCTGTATAGAGCATGCATTATGCATTCATATTGACGAACATGGTCTATTTGCCCACTTGTACTTGTAGTTATTTAACTTGTTCTTATTATGCCACATACATTGTCATAAAAAGCTCTTGTAAATAGTTATTTTTATTAATGTACTACACTTGTTTAAAATTAAACCTTAAATAACATGCTTATTCTTTTGCACTTGAATTCCTTTAACTGCTTCTTTAAACATTCAAGTAAACAAACATTAAACACAAAAACACACAGAATTAACTTTTAAGGACGGGGTCAACAGCCCGCTGCTCGGCCAGCCACAGCTCTACTGTTTTACCATCATATGTCGAGCAAAACCTTTTACTCTTGTACTGAGAATGTCCATATTATTTTATCTTAGGCTGATAGCAAAGTTGACATGTTTGAAACCTTTCTGTTCTTGATTTGCCTTCTTCAATAGCTTTCTGCTGCACTTGTTCTTCTTTAGCCAGGCAGTCGAGGAACATCCTGAGCAATGTCTGAACCATGAACCCTCTTCTGCTCTGAGAGTCATTCAGAAACATTTCTGCCTTCTGCAGTGGAACAGAAACTCTTTCCGTTGTAAAAACTGTCCAAACTCAAGTCTTTTCAGCTGACCACACAATGTGAAACCCTTGGGATCTCTGCGTCTTGCTGGACTCTTCCCGTGCTGCAAGTCCATTCTGTCTTCTTTGGCTCTTTTCTTCGCCTCCATGCAGTGGCCCTTGGCACCCGTTTAAGGGCTTCCTCAGCCACAGAGGGTTATGGAGGCAGCACCGCCTGTGAAGTAGTTTTGGGAAAACCTGTCAGAGACATAATATCATTAATATAATACAGTACATTCCATAACTAATTTATATTTTATTCATGTATATTATTTAGTCACCTGGTTTAGCTGAACGTCTCAGCACATAAGAGTTTCTGAATTTGTTTTTTGTTTGTTTTCTTCTCTGAGGCTGCAGATTGTTTTTTTTTTGAAGGCTTGATCTCTAAACTTTCTCTAAAACGTCTCCTTGCCTCACTTTCCTCTGCAGAAATAACAGGAGACCAGTAATGTTTACAGAATTTGGCCGTTCTTTTGGCCTCCTCTGCAGTTGCAAAAGCTAAAACCTTTGCATTGTAGAATGCTGCATTTTTTTTTTCAGGTATTTTTCTCATCTCTGGAGATGTCAGGAGGCCAGTGGGGTTTGCAAAATTATTTTTTTCTTTCAGCTTGTTTTAAAGCTTCTGCATATGGTCCAACACAGATGGTCTCCACTGCTACAGGTTTTCCCAAATCTTTCTTCATCCTCTCCATTAAAAACAATAGACAGAATAACTTTGCAGACACAGGGGACACCACCGGATCTTCCACCTTTAATTATACACATGTGCTGGAGCAGAGACTCAAGATTGTTCTGGATCTTTTGCAGACAGAGAAGATTGTTCGGGATCCGCCGAGCGCGTATCTTCTGTTCCATTTGTGTTCCAATTTCTGGGCGCGCTGATTGGTGCGACGTCTTGTCCGTGATTGGACGGCGGGATGTTCCAAATTGATGCGCAGCTCGCCATTTGTCCATTTTGGTGTTTCAATATTATTCGTGCACGCCGATTGGCCGTGTGGGCGGGCCCGCGGACTGCGCGTTTCGCGCATCCTCGTACAGAGAAGATTGTTCGGGTTCGGCACACTTGCAGTGTGGAACAAATGGAACAGTGTGCTGGCCTCTGATTGGCTAATGTGTTGTAAATTGTTTCAGCACCCGCCCCTCACGCTTTGTATTGCGGGACACAGTATTACATAAAATATAGTGTTTCTATAAAGCATCGTGACAGATTCCCAAGATCTTCTTATTATAAATAGAGTCTGAAACGCCACAAACATTCAGCCAGAAAAATATTTATTGCACATGTATTGTAAACATGACTGTGATGTTATTTTCAAATATTTTATTAAATTATTTGGGAAAAAAGTTCAATTCAACTAAAGGGTTCATGCATGCACACAATACAATAGCGAAGATTTGCATGAAACAATGTTGAGTTTGAAAGTGTTTTAAAGCCAAATACTGGTCCAGAAGATTTAGTTGATCGTTGATGTGACACAACATCTGTCTTGACTCGGGAAGCTCCTTCACTTATTAGCTGAAAACTTCTCATTAGAGCGAAATGTAAGTTATTTTATCTTCATCTTTCACTGTTTCTGTAAAACCACATAGTTGATTCTGTTCTTGTTCACGCGCATCTGATGCTGTGAGGGGCGATCAAGGCTCGTGAACCTCAGGCTCTGTATTTTGTTGGCACCTAAAATAGACCACATATATTATACTTACAGATCTACAAATATATTTCTCTAATTACATGTTTTTAATTGTTATGACGCATTATTAACCGAAAGAACACATCGATTTGTTCACAGGTCAGTAATCTGATGTTATAGCGCCATCTGGCGACCGTCGAATCTTTACGCAGATATTTTACCCGAGGTTTTCAAACAGTTTAAGCAGCTCAAACTGTTTCTCCTGGTTTTGTTTGCCATAAGAAATCATTTTAAAATAAAAATACTTTAAACCACTATAAGAAAAAAGTCCTTTTGAACAATAAATATACTGAAAAGAACAACGAGGGCGTTCAAGGTCTTAATGGACAACTTTCAGTTTATGCACCAGGGGGCGCCAGAGAGCCACACATTATGTTGAACCCTTTAAATAGTCCAACATAATTATTTAAAATGTTTAATTTTTAAAAAGGGGAAAAATGACAAGTTTACTGGTCAAGTATACTTTGGACATACACACATAAATATTTAGCAAGTCAAGTGCTTTTATGGCTCTGCTTGTCTGCTTGACTTGTATTCATGTATTGAAACCTGAATGTTCTTTTAAAGAGATAAAATGCTAAAAGGTGAGAATTTTACGTTATGGTTCAACACATGACAACACACAGACCTTAAATCATGAAATAAGTCTAAGAAATGTACACAGCTGATGTCATTTTCAGTTAAACTCATTCATTATAAAGAATTTGATTAAAATGACATATTAAAGTATAAATAAAGGACAAAAATGAGGAACGCTTCACGAATTTGCGTGTCATCCTTGCGCAGGGGCCATGCTAATCTTCTCTGTATCGTTCCAATTTTAGTATATGTGCTGCCGAAGCAAGCACGAACAAGCAGTCGGGCCGCTGGGTATTTATACCACGGTGCTTCAGCAAGTCTTCTAATAGATGGTAAGTGGACAAACCACATGTACTTGTCTTTGGCTTTCACATTCCTGATACAAACCTGTTACACATTCCATAACAAATCCAAGCCTCACATTAATCATTAAACCTCTAAAAACAAGATATTTAGTGTAAATTACGTCTGTCTGCCCAGGAACGGGCAAACATGCAGATCAGAAGGTCCTCAGACAAACAGGATTGGCTCACGGTGGTGACATCACAAAAGCTTTGTTCTCTGTCCCCTCCCCCGTCAACATCGAATTAACATATAGTTGAGTTGTGATGGTGAGAGATCCAGTCTGAACGTCCACCTGAGGCCCGTTTCAATAAGGAGGTTCAACCACCGAGTTAAAGTCTCAAGTCTACTTTATTTATAGAGTCATTTCCACTACAAAGTAGACCAAAGGACTGTACAACCAGTACTAGAGTTGTAAAGATATAACGCATGACGTGTGCGGTTGACAAATGCGACTCGCTGAAAAACGCACTAAATCCTGGCAAGGAGAAATGTCTCATCTGGTCCCCTATCTAATATTAACTTTGTGAATGTAAAATCTGAGATTGTTTGAATCTAGAAAGTGACAAATGTGCTGAATTATAGACAGTGAGACATGTCCTTAGAGTGTGTTTAAATAAGCGTGTTTGGTTAGTGTTCCTTCCTTCCAAATCTAAGTAGGCCTACTCTCCACACTTCAGATAAGTACGTGGCGTTAATAAACCAGAAGAAGATCTCGCGGGCCAGAGTTGGGAACCAATGGTCTAACCTGACGTTACCTAGCTAGCCGGCTAAATTTAGCCTATTCAATATTCATGAAATCATAATGTTGAAATAGTGGTAAATTACATACATACCTCGTTTAAACACGCACCCACATTTCCTCGTCAGTTCGTGAGAAGCGTTCAAGAACACCGCCCAAAATGTACCCGCAGAGAAAGAAGATCCAGAACCATCTTCTCCGTCTGCAAAAGATCCAGAACAATATTGGGTCACTGCCCCAACGCCTTTGTATAATTAAGGGTGGATGAGAAAAAGAAGGGAGAAAAACTGAAGAAAACTTGGAAAAAATGCAGCATGCTACAATGCAAAGGATTTTAGCTTTTGCAACTGCAGAGAAAGCCTAAAGAAAGGCCAAATTCTGTAAACCTTACTGGGCTCCTGTTATTTCTGCAGAGGAAAGTGAGGCAAGGAGACGTTTTAGAGAAAGTTTTGAGATCAAAAGATCTGCAGCCTCAGAGAAAAAAACGAAAAGGAACAAATTCAGAAACTCTCAATGGCCTGATGTGCGGAGACGTCCAGCTAAACCAGGTGACTAAATAACGTACATGAATAAAATATAAATTATTTAAGGAATGTTCTGTATAATATTAATGATTTCATGTCTTTGACAGGTTTAACCCAAACTGCTTCACAGGCGGTGCTGCCTCCACAACCCTCTGTGGCTGAGGAAGCCCTTAAACGTGAGCCAAGGGCCACTGCATGGAGGCGAAAGAAAAGAGCCGAAGAAGACAGAAGGGACTCGCAGAATGGGAAGAGGCCAGCTAGACTCAGAGATCCCTAGGGACTCCCATGTAGTTTGTGTGGTCAGCCGAAAAGACTCGAGTTCGGATATAGTTTTTACAAGGGAAAGAGTTTCTGTGCCACTGCAGAAGGCAGAAGTGTTTCTGAGAGACTCTCGAAGCAGAAAAGGGTTCATGGTACAGACATTGCTCAGGATGTTCCTCAAACCACTGCCTAGCTAAAAATGAACAGGTGCAGGAGAAAGCTATTGAGGAAGGCAATCCAATCAAGAAAAGAAAGGTTTCCAAAATTTTTACTTGTCAACTTTGGCATCAGCCTAGACTAAAGAATATGGACATTCTCAGTACAAGGGTAAATATGAGGTGACATATGAGGGTAAAACAGTAGAGCTGTGGCTTTCCGAGCAGCGTGCTGTTGACCCATCCTTAAAAGTTAATTGTGTGGTTGTGTGTGGTTGTATACCTTTTTACACAGTTATGTCAAGTTCATAAGGATGCAGCAGACAAAGGTGGGCAGCAAGATGAACACCCTCAAGAAGTACTTTGAGGAGAGGGACATGCAGTAAGTGAGGCCTGTTGGCATGAAACGGAGGGGGAAGAATCCAAATACAGGCAGGCATGGATAGATATTTAATAAAATAACAGACACTACAACGAGGCAAAACAAAACTCACGGGGGACAACAGGACAAGATAAACTAATTACCAAGACAAGGACATGGACTGACTAGATTAAGAAAACAAAAATTAAACTACACTTAAAAGCCACGATGAAACAGGAAGTTTGCAGACAAGGTAAACAGCATACACATACAGACAATGACCCATGAGGACTCTTTAAAGGGAACAAACACAGGATAATTCATGAGGACCAGGTGATAGGGATGAACACTCAAGGAAAGCTAATGAGGAAACGAGATGGCGGGAACAAAGACACAGACCAGAGAGAGAGTATAGCAAGCCGATAGGATCACTATCTCTCCCTCCACGTACAACCTTGGGCTATGCCATGACTCCGCTGCAAGAACAAGAATAAACATGACATGATAGCGGAATCATGACACCTGTGGCATCTGCATCATCTTCCCAGCATGTTCGGCATCCTTCACACCGAGAAATATAATGTTTCTATAAAGCATCGTGACAGATATCACGGATTCCTAAGATCTTCTTATTATAAATAGAGTCTGAAACGCCACACATGTATTGGAAACATGACTGTGATGTTATTTTCAAATATTTCATTAAATTATTTGGCGTTTTTTGGCAATTCAACTAAAGCGTTTGTGTAAAACCCCATAGTTGTTTCTGTTCTTGTGGACGCGCATCTGATGCTGTGAGGGGCGACCAAGGCTCGTGAACCTCAGGCTCTGTATTTTGTTGCCACCTTAAATAGACCACATATATTATACTTACAGATCTACAAATATATTTCTCTATTAATATGTTTTTAATCGTTATGATACATTATAAACCGAATGGACACATCGATTTGATCACAGGTCAGTAATCTAATGTTGCAGCATCATATGTCGACCGTCTAATCTTTACGCAGATTTGTTATCTGAGGTTTTCAATCAGGTTAAGCAGCTCAAACAGGTTCTCATGATTTATTTTGCCAAAAGAAATCATTTCAAAATTAAATGAAATTATAACACTATAAGGAAAAAGTCCTTTTGAACAATAAATATACTGAAAAGAACATCGAGGGTGTTCAAGACCTTAATGGACAACTTTCAGTCTAGGCACCAGGGGGCGCCAGGGGATCACACATTTATGTTGAACCCATTAATTGGTCCTACAGAATTATAATAAAATGCAAATTTGCTTTAGTTTTTAAAAAGGGGATGTTAATTATTATTAAAACAATATCAAATCTCTGCTTAGCTTGAATTTAAAAGGTGAGAATTTTATGTTATGGTTCATCAAATAAAGTGATACCAATCGTCGAGTGAACTGCTCGAATTGTCTCTCCTGCTGATTGGCCGCCGACGAATTATTTCAAGTGCGGGGTATTAGAAACTGCCATCGTTTCATTGGCTTTCGACGAAGTGTTTCAGAGGCCCACCGTTTGATTGGCCCTCGTACGAATTGTAGCAGGGCGGGGTATTTTTTAAACTGCTATCGTTTCATTGGCTCTCGAAGAAATGTTTCAGAAGCCCACCGTTTGATTGGCCCTCGGACGAATTGTAGCAGGGCGGGGTTTTACAAACTGCTATCGTTTCATTGGCTTTCGACGAAGTGTTTCAGACATTTCATTGGTTTTCGGCGCTTACAACGGTGCAATAACAGGTAAGTGCTTTTCTTACTTAAAATTATATGAGATATTGATACTGTTTTACTGTTCCTACTGAACACCGATTTGGTGTTTTCAAACTAATCTCATGAAACTTTATGTCTTAACCGTTTTATAAAAGCAATAATCGCTGTTTTTGATTGTGCACGGGTTTCAATTTGAATTATATTGGCAATTTTGCATTTTGGTATTGAACAGTCAACTGTTTAATAAATGTTGCATTTGAGTGTTTGCATTTTCACCAAAACATTATCCAGACGTGCTATTGCACTATTTTTAAATGGCATGTTTACATTGCAATAGTCTGTTAAACGTGGCACTGGTGTATTGTTGATCATAGTATTATGTATCATGATTATAGTAATCATGTACCGTTACAGAATGGACGGCAAAGCCAACCTGCGATATGAAGCTGGAGAACTGGTGCTGAGGGCATCAAAGAAAGCATCTGTCATGGAGAAACTCCACATGGCCCAAGTGTCTAAAGGAGTTTCCTTTGTTCCAAAGGACCCTGAAGCTGTGCTGGGGGAGGCCAAGGTCAGTGTGGGCAACTACGCAGAAGAGAGTTTTGGCACGCCAGGATTGGAGGGACATTCTTCTGTGCCACCAAAGAGGGGAAGACTGTGGAAGACTATATTAAAGAAATGAAGGAAATCCTCCTCCTCCAATGTAAATTATTTTATTGTGAATATATTTATATATATTGTACATTTGTATATAATAGAACATGGTCTATTTGCCCTCTTGTAAAAAGTTATTTGACTTGTTTTTATAACAAAGGAACAGGCATCTTTCTTAACAAAACTCTTTTCAATATTTTTTTATTAATGTCCTTAACTTATTTAAAATGAAACCTTACATAACATGCTTCTTGTTTTGCACTTTAATTCCTTAAACAGCTTCTTTAAACATTCATTAAACAAGTAAACAAACATTAAATACAAAAACTCTTAATAAACACAAGTATCAAAACAAATTGAAGTACACAACTTTGATTTAGATTCAAGGGAAAAAAAAACATTTTTAATGTTAGCAGTCAAGTACTTTTCGTTTTGAACACACACACACACTGTGAGAGTCTGGGGTTTGATGTTTTGGGGTTTTGTTTCGTGGGCACCGTGTGCAGGGTCCTCACGTGTGCCTTATTTTCCCCTGACAACATTTTTTCACCTGAATGTTGTTTGTACCCTTAAGTTTATCACTTGTGATTACATCACCTGTTGCTCGTTTCTGTTTGTCCTATTTCTACCTCTCCCTTTTGGTCTGTCAGTGCGATGATGTTTTTTCTTTTGTACCTGTCTTACCCAGTGGATTTATGGTTTCTTTAATGATCTTGGTATCTTCTTCCAGGATTTTTAACCCTTGAATTACCGGACACCTGTTTGTGGTGTGGCCGTTGGAAGAGTTGAACTTCTGGGACTGTTGCTTGTTAAGGTTGTTCCTCTCTGCCCACTTCTTTACAGTATTATACCTCTGGCTTTCGGTTCCTGGGATCTCTGGATTATTTTTTGTTGTTTCTGCTGTGTGCTTTGGAGTTACCAAGCAGCTTTGTTTTTGTGCAGGATAAACTCTCTTCAACGGCTTCCTGCTTTTGAGACCTTTGTGTTCCGTGACACACACAGAATTATCTTTTAAGGACGGTGTCAACAGTCCGCTGCTCAGCCAGCCACAGCTCTACTGTTTTACCCTCATATGTCGAGCAAAACCTTTTACTCTTGTACTGAGAATGTCCACATTATTTTGTCTTGGGCTGAAGAAAAAGTTGACATGTAAAAATTTTGGAAACCTTTCTGTTCCTGATTGTATTGCCTTCCTCTGTAGCTTTCTGCTGCACTTGTTCTTTTGTCTTTCGCCAGGCAGTCGAGGAACATCCTGAGCAATGTCTGAACCATGAACCCTCTTCTGCTCAGAGAGTCATTCAGAAACACTTCTGCCTTCTGCAGTGGCACAGAAACTCTTTCCCTTGTTAAAACTGTCCGAACTCAAATCTTTTCGGCTTTGGCTGACCACACATACGACATGTGAGTCCCTTGGGATCTCTGCGTCTTGCTGGACTCTTCACATGCTACAAGGCCCTTCTGTCTCCTTCAACTCTTTTCTTTCGCCTCCATGCAGTGGCCCTTGGCACCCGTTTAAGGGCTTCCTCAGCCGCAGAGGGTTGTGAAGTAGTTTGGGGTAAACCTGTCAAAGACATAAAATCATTCATATTATGCAGTACATTCCTTAAGTCATTTATATTTTATTCATGTGCATTATTTAGTCAACTGGTTAAGCTGAACGTCTCAGCACATCAGGCCATTGAGAGTTTCTAAGTTGTTCCTTGTTTTGTTTTTCTCTGAGGCTGCAGATTCTTTTTAAAGGCTTGATCTCCAAACTTTCTCTAAAAAGTATCCTTGTCTCACTTTCCTCTGCAGAAATAACAGGAGACCAGTAATGTTTACAGAATTTGGCCTTTATTTAGGGTTTCTCTGCAGTTGCAAAAGCTAAAATCCTTTGCATTGTAGAATGCTGCATTTTTTTTTTTCAGGTATTTTTCTCATCTCTGGAGATGTCAGGAGGCCAGTGGGGTTTGCAAAATGTATTTTTTCTTTCAGCTTGTTTTAAAGCTTCTGCATATGGTCCAACACAGAAGGTCTCCACTGCTACGGGTTTCCCCAAATCTTTCTTCATCCTCTCCATTAAAAACAATAGACAGAATAACTTTGCAGACACAGAGGACACCACCGGATCTTCCACCTTTAATTATACACATGTGCTGGAGCAGAGACTCAAGATTGTTCTGGATCTTTTGCAGACAGAGAAGATTGTTCGGGATCCGCCGAGCGCGTGTCTTCTGTTGCATTTGTGTTCCAATTTCTGGGCGCAGTGATTGGTGCGACGTCTTGTCCGTGATTGGGCGGTCGGGATGTTCCAAATTGTTGCGCAGCTCGCCATTTGTCCATTTTGGTGTTTCAATATTTCGTGCACGCCGATTGGCCGTGTGGGCGGGTCCGTGGACTGCGCGTTTAGCGAAGGGGATGAGAGGGTCTTCAGTTCTGAACATCGCTTCGTTGTGACATCATCACCTGTTGTATCATTGCCTTTTGCTTTTTGCATCTACATTCATCTTCGCCATTTCTATGCATCAGGAAATTGAGATCTAATGTTTACTTCTGTGTACTTTAGTAACTGTACGTACTGTAAGCGACGCATGTCGTGAAAATGTCGCGTCATAAGTTTTAAAATGTGAGCAGTTTGCGGATTAAATAAATAACGTTATTTTGATCAAGAGTTTTTCAGTGGCATTGTAAAAGTGTCACTTTTCCATAGTTCAGGTGCTATGAATTAGTTCGACAGGAAGTTTTTTTCTCTTTCTTCTAAGTTATTTTCTCTGTGACTAGCACTGTCATTGTCAAGTGTGTTGAAACTCATGATGAAGTTTACTTTATGACGAAGTTCAAGGTGCAGGTAACAGCAGGGTGTCAAAGTGCCCTGTGCGGATGTGAACCCCTTGTCCTTTCATGTCTGTCCTCCACAGGCCACTTTGACACCCTGCTGTTACCTGGACCTTGAACTTCAAGTAAACTTCATCATGAGTTTCAGGGGTTCTCTGATCTTTTTGACCCTTTGATCGCACATTTCTTTTTATTATCTGTGCAGTGCATGTAGTTATGATGTATAGATGTATCATACTGTTTTTTTTTTTTTTTTAATACACATGTCTGTGCTGATGTTTGTGAACCAGGAAACTGATGCAGCTGTCTCGTTGGCCCACTGCCACAGATGGTGCCCGTGCCTGGACCTTCTTGGCTGCTGTCAGTGTACGCTAAAGACGTACTGACACGGCTTCCTGAGCTAAAGGCCCGTGGCAGCTCTGTCTATGGTTCCATCTTAAAGATGGATTCCACCAAAAAGGTAACGCCTCATTTTCATTTAATCTGTTTTTATAATTATAAAAAATTAAAATGTTCCTTGCATGATAATAGTAATACTTCTCATCTTGTGCTTTAGATCACCAAGAAGCTAGCTGGCGAAGCTGCTGGCACTGCTGCGTGGGCGACAGATGTGATGAACGAAATCGGACAAGTCCTCACAGAAACCTGCTGCCCATGTGTTCCGGACTTGTGGATTGCTACCGTCGAGCTGGAGAAGTTCCTCCAAGTCCTTTAAGTGAACCGGGACTGCTGCGCCTCAGGAGGTAAAGGCAAGGCGGCAGCAATTTTTAGCGAGTGGGACCAGCTGGTGGTCAGGCTGGATTTGTGGCATTTTATGCGCCGCATTGCAGTCGGGGTCACGACAGAGCCACCCGCTGTATGGCCCCTGCATGGGACGCCTCTCAGCCTGCGTCTTTGAGTGAGATGCTGGCGATGTTGAGAGGCTGAAGGAGGCGTGTGACTGCAAGCCCACTGCTAAAGAATTGGCAAGACACTGTCGTCTCCGCACTCGCGGGGCACCGGGGACTAAGGAGCTGATTGAACAGCTCCTAGAGGACTTCATGGAGACAACAGACACAATGGGAGTAAGACTCTTAGACAAGGACAGGATGAAGTTACCTAATTGCCTCACTTTTAGACGTTTTAAAGTCTAACATACTTTGAAATGCATATCTAAGCATGGCAGCGCTTGTGTAATAATTTCCTTTAATGTACAGATGGAGAGCCTGGGAACAAATGTCAAACCTGGTTATGATCACGTCATCAGGTTGGCCAACAATCTGGTGGACCTCAGAAATGAGAGGTGCATTGTACAGCGGAAGGTGGATGAGATTGTTACTCTCTGCGATAAACTGTCAGGGGATGACAAGGGTGCTCTCAAGGCTGGTGAAGAGGCGCTTCAAAGTCAGTCACACTAAGACAAATGTCACACCTGGAGCTGACAGTTTGAAGCTGTATGTGTCCACATTTGCCAGACAGTTTGTAGAATTTGTATTTAATTCCCTTTTTTTTATATTTTCATCACTTACTCTGCTTTAACATTACATGTCGTCTATTTCACAGCTGCTTCCTTGAAGGCAGTGGACATTCTCTGGTGCCCAACGCCAGCCGTCTATTGGAGGCTGCTGGTCAGACAGTGGCTGGTGTCAGGGTGAACAGGTGGACTTCCATTCTGCGTGCTTACAGGACGATAAGGGATGTAGTCCTGGACAGTCCCAGACTCATGGCTGAAACAAAGCTGCAGCTGTTGCAGTTAAATCGGCAGACTCTTTCACAATGGTAGGTTCAGTAATCAATTGCTCACATGCATTTGTTGTCATATACCACCCACTCTGCACACCTCTGAACCTCTCCCACCTGTGCTGTTTAAGCAACTCAAACCGGTTCGGCATGGGCACCCAGCCTACGAGTTTGACATTCCTGCGGATGCATCGGGACAGGCAGTGCAGCGTGTTCGAGGCCAACCCTCTTCAGCGGCTGTTGTCATGCCTGCAACAGCACAACAGGTCCAAGGCCAGCCCCCTCCAGTCCAGGAGGGCGTTGAATTCCCTGACTCAGCCCACATGCTTCAAGCTACAGACACTGAAGATATTGATGCACCTGCTGCTACACCTCCCGGTCAAAAGGTGATGAGAACCACAGCTTGGCGGCAGAGGCAGCTGCAGCACAAGGTGCCATTAAGAAAAAGAGGCAGAAGACAGAACAATATGTTTGACTGTGGCCAAACTCTTTAGTTGGCCACACTTTTTACAGTCACTTTTGTGCAAAAGCCTCAGGAAAAACTGTTGAGCAGTGAACAGAGGAGATGAGGAGGGCACAACGCTGAAATTATATATACAGTATATACATGTACATTTTCTTATATCGTTTATTGTTGTTTCTGTATATATTTAATATTATTAAAGCTTGCGCTTTTCTCATTAATGTGGACATTTCTACTTTAAATATTTATTGTGCTTTGTGTAATACCCCAAGACTTAAAGAACATAATGATATGAAGAAAGCACTTTATAAATAAAAAGAAATCAGTAAATTGTATTTTTTTCACACTCCTTTAAACATTTACTTCACAGATATGAAGTTCAGAAAGCATTTTGGCAAAATTAAGAAATGGTCTCTCGTTATCATTTTTAACATATAAACACTTGTGTATATGTAGGGCAAAATATGTGAAAATACACGAACACTGAAATAAATAGTAGAAAATATATTTTATGACAATATTTGGCTTATTTAAATCAAGAGAACATGCAAAAAAGAACACAAGCGCATGGCTACTTAATGTCTCAGGTGACCCTAGGTATGGATCCACATGGCTAGTGAAAGAATGTAAACTTCTTACGTCCCCTTGTCTAACAATATTCTACGGTTGAAGAGTCTAGTCGACGGAACACACAGAGTTTCAGGCCTGGAGACAAAGTTTGACACAGACACAAGTGCTTGTTCAATCAGAGTCCAAAGTTTATTATTTTAGGACTAATACTTAAGTTTGCCTCAGGAGGCGTCATATAAAACCACCCAAACAGAGGAAAATCACCAGACTTTCTGTTTAGTCTTTCCTCCTGAACAATCAGATATGATTACATATTTAATATTACAATAACAGAACAATCGTCCATAGGCATCATAAGGAACCTTGATATGGAGAACAACATATGCTTATATCAACATAAGACAGCATAAGACATAATACAACTTTCAACGAGGTTAAACAAGTAAGGAGCAAATATTATGAATAGAAGTGAATAAGAATACATATGATGAATATTGGAATAAACACAGATGCAGTATTTGTGGAGGACAGGACGAAATCCAGATTCTCACAGCTAGTTAACATGCAGAGTCTTTGCAGTGTCTCTTTTGAACAGAGAAGATTGTTCGGGTTCCGCACGCTGCAGTGTGGAACAAATGGAACAGTGTGCTGGCCTCTGATTGGCTGATGTGTTGTGAATTGTTTCATCACCCGCCCCTCACGCTTTGTATTGCGGGACACAGTATTACATAAAATATAGTGTTTCTATAAAGCATCGTGACAGATATCACGGATTCCCAAGATCTTCTTATTATAAATAGAGTCTGAAACGCAACGAATATTTAGCCAGAATAATATTTATTGCACATGTATTGTAAACATGACTTTGAAGTGTTATTTTCAAATACTCATTTCAAAATAAAAATACTTTAAACCGCTATAAGACAAAAGTCCTTTTGAACAATAAATATACTGAAAAGAACATCGAGGGCGTTCAAGACCTTAATGGGCAACTTTCAGTTTATGCACCAGGGGGCGCCAGAGGGTCACACATTATGATGAACTCATTAAATAGTCCAACAGAATTAATAGAAATGCAAATCTTTAATTTTTAAAAAGGGGAAATGACAAGTTTACTGGTCAAGTGTACTTTGCACATACACACATAAATATTTAGTAAGTCAAGTGCTTTTATGGCTCTCTGCTTGTCTGTTTGACTTGTATTCATGTATTGAAACCTGAAATGTTCTTATAAAGAGATAAAATCCTTAAAGCTTAGAATTTTAAGTTATGGCTCAACACATGACAACACACAGACCTTAAATCATGAATTAAGTCTAAGAAATGTACACAGCTGATGTCATTTTCAGTTAAACTCATTTATTATAAAGAAATTGATTAAAATGATGAATTAAAGTATAAATAAAGGACAAAAATGAGGAACGCTTCACGAATTTGCGTGTCATCCTTGCGCAGGGGCCATGCTAATCTTCTCTGTATCGTTCCAATTTTAGTATATGTGCTGCCGAAGCAAGCACGAACAAGCAGCTGGGCCGCTGGATATTTATACCACGGTGCTTCAGCAAGTCTTCTAATAGATGGTAAGCAGACAAACCACATGTACTTGTCTTTGGCTTTCACATTCCTGATACAAACCTGTTACACATTCCATAACAAATCCAAGCCTCACATTAATCATTAAACCTCTAAAAACAAGATATTTAGTGTAAACTACGTCTGTCTGCCCAGGAACGAGCAAACATGCAGATCAGAAGGTCCTCAGACAAACAGGATTGGCTCACGGTGGTGACGTCCCGAAGCTTTGTTCTCTGTCCCCTCCCCCGGAACAGACGTCACCAAACCCACTCTCACCCCCCCCCCGACCATAAGAGAACATTCCACGTGGTCAGGCGCTCAAAGTCTGAAACGGTGGGGGTGGTAAAACGAAAGCAGTCTTTTATGTCTCCGGCTACCAGCTCATGAAAAAGAAAAACGTGTGTTTAGTCAGTTCAGAACAAACCAGAACAAAGACGAAGCAAAAGATTATTTCCAAACGTGAATAAAAACTGTGTGACATTCTGAGGAGGAGGGCAAGCTTTGACACATTACGATATGTATGATCTATTCATTTTGCTATTATTCATTTTAATTTTTATGGCCGATAGTAAGATTAGATGTAATGCCATTGTCTGCCACGAGATTCTCTAAAGCACAACACTTTCTTTTCTTTTAAACTAAACTAAATATGTTCATCATCTAAATGATTCATGAAACAATGCACAGAATTTAATTAATGAAATAATTAACATTTTTATAAAGGCTGTTTTTAACATTGTTATTTTAATAAGACTGATGTGTGTCTGCAAGCTCTTATGATGTAATGACGTTAGTTGTAATGCATCTGTCTACCACTAGAGGCTATAAAGACCCTGTTTTATACTTTGTGCACCCAATGAAATTTTATTTTATTTATAGTTTAAGTTATCAAAACAATCCCTAAAACCATCAGATCTAAATAAGTCTCCACCAGAACATTTTCAAATCAGCTATTTCAAAGAGCTTACACTTCTTTTACAGGATTCAAATGACATTAGAAGTGACATGTATGTTTATTTCACCTGATGAACAACAGAAGCTGGTGATTGATGGTCTGCTGCACATCAGAGACTCTCGCAGAGCGTTTGTACCGACTGACTTCTGACTGCAACTCCTCCTGTTGTTCTCCCATCAGCCCTATATTAGCTGTGTGGACAGAGAAAAGGAATAATTAAAGCATTGAAAAACTAACACGCATCCACAACTCACACGGTGCTTGAGATTCTGTAGTTTACCAAGATCAAATGATGATCAAAATAAAACATCAATACTGACTAATAGTACACACTTTTCACCCATTTGCTGGGTAAAAACAACATTAATCTTAATGGAAGAAGCGCATTGTGATCTCGGAGGAGACCTGAAACAGTCTGAACAACATTTGCATTTACAACTAGCCAGAATAATATTGGAGAGAAATTTCGAAGAATCATTTTTATAAACAAAATCAGAGTAAACTTAACATTGTGGAGAGCAAAATGGCATTTGCTGGGCTCCTGAGCCCTCACATGAACCACAGATTCAATGAAAACAAATGAAACAATCCTGTATGCTGAAAGCGTTTGGCCACCAGGGGGCGCCATAAGATCATATATGATGTTGAACCCTACAGAACTATTATTACAGGCAAAGCTGCTTTAAAAGACAAAAACACAAGTTTACTGGCCAAGTGTACCAGTGAAACATGAACAAAGTAATACAAAAAATAAAAAGGTAATGACAGTCAATTGCAAAACGCATATTGTAATAGCAATAGTCACCATTTCAAACACGATTTCATTGTTTCATCGTTGCTTTAGCCTGGGTCAATCCTGATGAGTCCCTCTATGGCTCGTCATAAGAGACCCCGGAAAGCTTTGACTACACAAAGACATCATTTATTATTCATCTTAGCTTCAATAAAATAAATATGCAGCTGACCTCATTGTTTCCGGCTTTTAATTTGTGAAGTAGCGTCGGCATGTGGGCCTCCAGAAGGGTGTCATCCTTTCCTCTGATTCACAGTCACAAAACAACATCTATATGGGCCTGCACAGCTCTTCTTGAAGTTATTCCAGAAATAAACCAGCTCTCCTGACCCAGAACCTGGGCAAAGACCAGATGTTATCTTAACAAGCATCATTCAGGAAAACAAACCAAAAGTTAAATTACTAAACTATTACTAAACTATACTTTGTAATTTCCCAGTTCTCAGTGCATGGCTGACCACGAATTTCAACGTAGAAATATGTGTTTTCCACATACACAGTCAAACAATATGTATTAGTTCTGGCAAAATGGCATAAATGAGTGATTCCCAAATTTTAAGATGCATTCCAACACACACAACAATTACACACAGTAAACAGACCTTTTCTAAATAATACAGTATAACAAACTTTTTCTTGCACACCGCACTGTGGAATCTGCTGCTCTAAATGACTGAAGAAAGAATAACGCATGCGTGGATGATAATTAAATACAATACGCGCAAATAAATGAACTTTGTATATGTACACAAGAGCTCAGATGCATATCAGCCTGCACGCGGGAATGATGATGATATAGACAAAATGACAGTGAAGGGATCTTCACCTAAAACCTTTTAAAACTTCGCTGTCTGCAAAGAAAGTTTCTTCTGACATTTTACCGATCAGTCGCATCAGGGGCAGGTCCTGGCAGCACTGACGCCACTGGCACAACACGCTACAAGCCAATAAGAGCGCACGCTTTGTGGAACTTTTGCAACGGACCAATGGCAAGCTACTCGTTCTGACCATATCGGGAAGCTCGCTACGTGGAACAGAGCTCCGACCAATCGCGAGCCAGGCGACAGGCCAATCAGGGTGAAGAAAAAGGTTTTGTCATGCTGTTTGGAAAACTCTTAAATGAGTCTTTCGTGATTTCGCATTTTCCCGTATTTTGCGTTTTGCAGTTATTCATGATTATATTAGACACGTAAAATGCGAATTGAAACGCCTCGTTTAAACACGCACCCACATTTCCTCGTCAGTTCGTGTCAAGCGTTGAAGAACACCGCCCAGAACCATCTTCTCTTTGCAAAAGATCCAGAACAATCTTGGCACACTGCCACAACACATGTGTATAGTTAAGGGTGGATGAGAAAAAGAAGGGAGAAAAAATAAAGAAAAAATTGAAAAAATGCAGCATGCTACAATGCAAAGGCTTTTCATTTTTGCAACTGCAGAGAAAGCCTAAAAAAAGGCCAAATTCTGTAAACCTTACTGGCCTCCTGTTATTTCTGCAGAGGAAAGTGAGGCAAGGAGACTTAGAGAAAGTTTGGAGATCAAGCCTTCAAAAGATCTGCAGCCTCAGAGAACAAAACTGAAAGGCACAAATTCAGAAACTCTCAATGGCCTGATGTGCTGAGACGTCCAGCTAAACCGAAAAGAAATGTTTTCAAAATTTTTACATGTCAACTTTGCTATCAGCTAAAATAATATGGACATTCTCAGTACAAGAGTAAAAGGTTTTGCTCGACATATGAGTGTAAAACAGTAGAGCTGTGGCTGGCCAAGCAGCGGGCTGTTGACCCCGTCCTTAAAAGTTAAAAGCAAAATTTGCTTGACTGTTTACATTAAACTGTATTTATTTTTATCATAATCTAAGTTGTGTTCTTAAATTTATTTTGATACTTATGTTTATTAAGAGTTTTTGTATTTATTGTTTGTTTACTTGAATGTTCAAAGAAGCTGTTAAAGGAATTAAAGTTCAAAACAAGAAGCATGTTATGTAGGGTTTAATTTTAAACCTGAAACTGAAACAAATGTAGGACATTAATAAAAACAACTATTTACAAGAGTTTTGTAAAGAAACATGCCTGTTCCTTTGTAATAAAACAAGTCAAATATCTTTTTACAAGAGCTTTTTATGACAATGTATGTGGCATAATAAGAACAAGTCAAACAACTATGTACACGTGGGCATGCTATATACATTAAAACAAGACCATAAGAGCAAAAAAATTGCATAAAAATAACTTTCTATGTAAAAATAGAGTTTTATGTACATATTTACAAATATATATATATATATATATATATATATATTCACAAACAATAATTTAAATTAGAGGAGGAGGATTTCCTTCATTTCTCATTTCTTTAAGCCAGTCCTCCACAGTCTTCCCCTCTGTGGTGGCACAGAAGAATGTCCCTCCAATCCTGGCGTGCCCAAACTCTCTTCTGCGTAGTTGCCCACACTGACGGCACGTGTAGTGTTTGCGGGCTTGTTGCTCGGGCATGTGAAGTCCCTGTTCTCGAGCCAAACTCTCTGCTGCCTTCCTTTTTCTCCAAAGTGTTGACCTGCTCAACGCTTTAAGGGGAGAATTCCCTGCAGCAGAGAGGGGCGCTGCTGGTGGAGTAGAGAGGGGCGCTGCTGGTGGAGTAGAGAGGGGCGCTGCTGGTGGAGTAGAGAGGGGCGCTGCTGGTGGGGTAGAGAGGGGCGCTGCTGGTGGGGTAGAGAGGGGCGCTGCTGGTGGGGTAGAGAGGGGCGCTGCTGGTGGGGTAGAGAGGGGCGCTGCTGGTGGGGTAGAGAGGGGCGCTGCTGGTGGGGTAGAGAGGGGCGCTGCTGGTGGCGCAGAGAGAGGCGCTGCTGATGGCGCAGAGAGGGGCGCTGCTGATGGAGTAGAGAGGGGCGCTGCTGATGGAGTAGAGAGGGGCGCTGCTGCAGGGTGAGGTGGGCGTTGTCCCCGCCGAGTGGCCTGATTTGACTTGTCCGGGTTCACAACAAAGTGGTAGGGTCGAATAGCTGTTTCAGCCCCTAATGTCCCTGAATGCTTCTGTCTGGCCACTGGAAGAGGGGTGTGAGACATCATGCTCATCTGAGGTAGGGGCAAACTCAGTGACAAGACATTTGGCTCCATCTTCTTCCTGTAGTCGTTGTACCTATTTAAAATTGTACAATTAGAAGAATTGCAAAAAATCTGGAAATTGGTTTGGTGAAAGAAACTACTTACTAAAGCAATTAGCTCAGTGACACTGTGGTTATAGACAGTGATGTTATAACAGCTAAGGGTGCGTTTTAATAACTCCACAATCTGACATAAAATCACTGTAAAGCAAGACTTCTTGTGACTCATTGTTTTTATAAAATAGTTATTCCGTAGATGTTGCGAGGTTTAAAAAAATAAAACAAAGCAAATAAAAATGTAGTGATATTAATAAAAATATAGTTGATCTTCCAAACATTTCCTTTGAAACAGAACAAACGTTTTATAATGAGAAGTGGGATGACTGAAAGAAAATACATACCAAACAGAAAGTGTCCGTTGATTGACCTCGAACAGCTGAATTCGGGTCTTTCCCTTCAGTGTAGGGCAGTTCCCCACCAGCCTCCTGATGGCCTGGTAGTCGTAGAGAATGGCTGACCACCGGTTCATAGTAACGCCCCACTTTATCCTACCTGCTGGATTTATGGAGCACAGCTCCAGACATACAGCCTCTACAATTCTGCTTACTGTAGGCCATTGTGCAGATCCTGATCCCTGCCCAGGGACACACCTGTAAAATAAGGAATGGATTTATTAAGTGTTATTTGTTAAGTATTATCACAGCTTTAGGTGCAAATGTTTAACTTACCGCTTAAGGCTCTCTTCTCCGTGGCAGGATTTGTTTTTTGAGTGTGTGGCCTTAAACGTGCCCTGCAAAACCTTGTCCTTGTGCCTGGATGTATAGGAAAGCCCCTGTTTGTCGCTGTCTGGGAGTCTGTCCCACAGCTGGATAATAACAGCGGCTTCCCTATCAGAGAGACAGGGTTTTTCCCTGAGCTCGACCAGGTACCTCGCCAGCTCCACCACCCTTTCAAACCCTGGAGCCCCATCCGGTCCTCTGCACACCTACAAGAAGAAAGAACATTCCACTTTAAATATGAAACACTAAAGCGAAAAAGAACAAAGAATATAAATCAGGATATGCTACATATAAAATAAATGTTATTTTATTATTAGTTGTACTTGTATGTATTAGTTCTGCTACATTGGTATGTTTTTATTCATTTGCAAAATGGAAGGCATAAACCGGTAAAGGTAGAAAAAGGCTTCCCTTACGATAATTAGCGTGGCGAAAGATGCCTGAACACTTACATCTTGTGTTTGAGGATCAAGTGGTGGATCCTGGGAGAAAGGCTGTAGATCCAGAGACACTTTGGTGGACACCAAAGAAAGAGTGGAGACAGTGAGATCCTGCTCCTCTTCCTCATCTGCAAATCCCCCATCTTCTGCTTCCTCCGAGGTGTCTGGGATACTGTCTGGGGTGTCTGGGTCCCGACCAAAATTTTCTCTGAACTCCCAAGATTGTTGAGAGCACAGGTATTCCACCCCCATGAGCTCACCTGATAAAACAATAATATAGAACACAAGTGTTTAAAAACAGAAGTCTGTAACCTTCTTTTCACAAAGACAATAAGGAATGACATTACTGACATACCCGTGTACTCTCCCGGCTTGGAATAGTCTTTAACCAGACTGCAGCCGAGAAGACGCTGACTGAGCTCATTGAGACAGTGCTGGAAGGAAGCACTGTAACAGCGCAGGGACTGTGGGGCGTCACTTACAGCAGCAGCCGCACGATCTTCATTCCACCGCTCCAGACCCTCGAGCAAAAAAGCCTGGAAATTTTCCAGGTTAGCGCTTGTTCCTAAAAAAATATATAATAAAATTTGTGTATAACTGGAAGCAACATAAAATCAATTATCCTAAAAATTCATATCAGGGTAGATGCGTGTAATCCTACCAGGTATGAAGCGGTTCACGTGGTTGTGAAAGGACTTTAGAGAAGTGGAGCCCCGAGCACAGCGGTATACAGGAAGAGTCACCCCACCCTTGGTAACACTTCCTGTCTGGGTGTACATCTGCACTCCCGGAGGGTCCTGGATGCAGGGAAGATGGCGTCGTTGGGTCTCCCAGACAACTGTCATCCTCTCTTGATCCATCAAGGGAATCCCCATGGTTTCCTTGGCATCCTTGAAGCCCTCCAATGTCTCCCCAATCAGACGCTCTGTAACTTCGGTGCCGCGTGTACGACGGCGACAGTGCTTCGCCAGCTGCTTGGGGTTAAGCTTCCTCATTAGCAGCTCATCTGTGAGGCCTGTGACGCCCTGGCATTGCTCAAGCTCCCTCCTTTTTGCCTCCTTCAGCAGGGCCACATCTCCCTCATCCCACTCAAAGATGCAGGCAGAGAGCTTTGCCATAAATAGGCCGTACAGCGGGTGACTGTCTGTGTGGAGACCAGCTGCAAAGCGCCTCAAAAAGTGCCAAACATCGAGGCGCACCACCAGGTCATCCCACCCGACAAACATGGCACCTGCTCTCGATGTTCCCATTGCCGAGCAGCAGTCTCTGTCCAGATAGAGCACATGAGGAGGAGGAACCCCGGCCGACTTGTACCTGTTGACCAGGCCTATAGTCATTGGGAGCAGCCCCTGACCCTCATGTGAGGTGAGAACGGACATTAGGATCTGTCCGTGCTCGTTCCCCACATTGGTGACCCAGGCCGCGGTCCCCGCTGCGGCTCCTGCCAGTTTTTTGGTCACCTATTTTAAAACAGAAGATACGGTAAGCTTAAAATGTATCATAAAATGTATATGCACATGTTAATGTATGTATGTAAATGTCACCTTTTTTGTGGAATCCATCTTTAGGATGGACCCAAAGACAGAGGTGACCCTGGCTTTGAGTTCCTCATACCGGGACCGGACATCCTCCGCGTGGACATAAAGGAGCCACCTGGCAGATGGTACAGGTGGCATAGGTGGTGGGGTGATGGGCCGTGTGCTCCCCTGAAACTGGTCGCACACAGTGAGATATTGCATGCTCCTCTGCATCCAGTCCTCGCTGTGCTGTTCATGTAGCGTGTTGTGCAGCATAGTAACACTGTTTCCAAGGGAGCGCTCCCTCATCAATTTCACCACATGCATGTCACAAGACAGCCTGTTAAAACACACAAACAAACCAAATTACATTCAAGTGAACCTACAGTGTTATGGATTTACAAAGTATTTGTTAAACATCACTACACATTTTTATTAACGTATTAATATATTTTTTAATTAATAACTTTATCAACATGTTCACCGTTTCAGTATAATATCAAAAGTATCTGACTCACCTGTAAGTGAGGATGGCTGGGAACATCCCACGGTGAGCCGGATCCAGCTGGTCTAGAACATCAAAGGACCATGCAGCAACTTTCTTATGGCAACGTTGACACTCCAGGTACTCTGTAGCCAGGAAGTACCAGCTGTACAGATTGAGCACCCGTCTCACCGTTTTGTAGAGCCCACACGATGTAAGCCGATGCCCCAAGCGTTTGCAGGTTGGTGCACTGCAGATGAGATTGCATGACCACATCCTGTAGGGCATCCACAGACATAGAGGCCAGGTGAAAAATGTGTCTGGTGATGCTGGCGGCTGATGATACTGCAGATGTGGCTGGGGAGGATACCACCACATCTGCAGGTCCTCTGTAAGCACCGTTTTTCCACCCCGCTGCCGGAAGAGGGCTCGGACGATCCAGCTATGCTGCTCTTTTGGAAGCGACCGCTTCCAAGACTCAGGGAGAACAACCTAAACACACTCACACAAACCAAATTCGTAAATATTCATTCCTGCATATTTATCGAGTCACGGTGCGCAAATGTTGGATGTGAAAATCATACCTCAGAAGGTGCTGATGCCTGCCTCTGAGTGGTCCAATGCACCAGTAGAGCCGAAGAGATCGGTGTGGGGGCCAAAGACTGAAGTACTGTAAAAAAAAACACAAAAGAACTCATTCACATGCAAGCAGCGGGATACATTTACTGTTTGAAGACGATCATGACATTATTGACTAAATCTGTGATCACATATGATCAGCTGAGCACAAATCAAAGCAGAATGTGGTTTTGAGGCATGGATTAAAAGCAGTTTGGCAAGGCAAGAGTAGTTTGGTTGTGCCACAGGATGGACAAGACATGCAAACTAATCTACGATGATAACTGTTTGGCTCTTAAACACTTACCCCATATCAAAACAGCTTTTGTTAAAGCTAACGAACAAAAAATAATTTTTACTCCAAACTTACCTTTTCCCTCCAGCTGCATAGCTGAGGCCAACAAGTCAGCATCCATTGGCTCCTCCTCTTTGGCAAAAAAAATAAAAATGTAAATCATAAAGAAATTCAAACATTTGAACTAGGCTAGAATTACGATGAAAAACGTACCACGTGCTGTGACTGGCTGGGAATGTATGCTTTGGCATTCACCCTCAAAGCCAGGCAAGGTGCCTTCTCTCTGCCTGCGCAGTCTGATGGCTTCGGTGACGTCGCTGAATGAGCAGGCGTATTGGAGAAAGGCATCCTTATTCTCTATGAGGGCCCCTCTGTTCAGTCTCTCAGCCTCACTCTCCCGCTGATGCGCAGATAGGACCATGAGCGAGTAACCAATGTCATTTTCAAGTAGCCACTTGAAGGTTTTCCCCCTGTACTGACCAAACTGAACGACACTCTGACCCACCAACACCAACTGATCTAAGGGATCCCCTCCAGCGTCAACAACTCTGACCTTGGCCTCCCCCAGCACAGCTTCAGGGTCCTTTGGAACAAAGGAAACTCCTTTAGACACTTGGGCCTTGTGGAGTTTCTCCATGACGGATGCTTTCTTTGATGCCCTCAGCATCAGTTCACCAGCCTCATAGCGCAGGTTGGCTTTGCTGTCCATTCTGTAACAGTACATGATTACTATAATCATGATACATAATACTATGATCAACAATACACCAGTGCCACGTTTAACAGACTTTTAGAATCTAAACATGCCATTTAAAAATAGTGCAATAGCTGAATAATGTTTTGGTGAAAATGCAAACACTCAAATGCATCATTTATTAAACAGTTGACGGTTCAATGCCAAAGTGCAATAGCCAATATACGTTAGTTTACACCCGTGCACAATCGATTCAATAAAAACACGTGGATACAGAAGACTTGCGACGGACGGAGTGCATTAATGAAACTGTAGAAACATTAAAACAGTATCAATATCTCTTATAATTTTAAGTAAAAAAACAACTTACCTGTTTTTACACCTTTATCACCGCATAAATGCAATGAAATGTCTGAAACACTTCGTCGATAGCAAATGAAACGATAGCAGTTTCTAATACCGCGCCCTGCTACAATTCGTACGAGGGCCAATCAAGCGGTTGGCCTCTGAAACACTACTTCGAGAGCCAATGAAACGATAGCAGTTTGTAAAACCTCGCCTTGCTACAAATCGTACGAGGGCCAATGAAACGGTTTGCCTCTGAAACACTTCTTCGAGAGCCAATGAAACGATAGCAGTTTCTAATACCCCGCCCTGCTACAAATCGTACGAGGGCCAATCAAACGGTTGGCCTCTGAAACACTTCTTCCAGAGCCAATGAAACGATAGCAGTTTGTAAAACCTCGCCTTGCTACAAATCGTACGAGGGCCAATCAAACGGTGGGCCTCTGAAACACTTCTTCGAGAGCCAATGAAACGATAGCAGTTTGTAAAACCTCGCCTTGCTACAAATCGTACGAGGGCCGATCAAACGGTTGGCCTCTGAAACACTTCTTCGAGAGCCAATGAAACGATAGCAGTTTCTAATACCCCGCCCTGCTACAAATCGTACGAGGGCCAATCAAACGGTGGGCCTCTGAAACACTTCTTCGAGAGCCAATGAAACGATAGCAGTTTGTAAAACCCCGTCCTGCTACAATTCGTACGAGGGCCAATCAAACGGTGGGCCTCTGAAACACTTCTTCGGGAGCCAATGAAACAATAGCAGTTTCTAATACCACGCACTTGAAATAATTCGTCGGCGGCCAATCAGCAGGAGAGACAATTCGAGCAGTTCACTCGATGATTGGTATAGCTTTACGAGTTATCAGGCCCTCGGACGAGTTGTAGCAGGGCGGGTTTTTACAAACTGCTATCGTTTCATTGGCTTTCGACGAAGTGTTTCTGACATTTCATTGGTTTTCTTACTTAAAATTATAAGAGATATTGAAACTGTTATAATGTTTCTACAGTTTCATTAATGCACTTCGTCCGTCGCAAGTCTTCTGTATCCACGTGTTTTTATTGAATCGATTGTGCACGGGTGTAAAATAATGTATATTGGCAATTGCACTTTGGTATTGAACCGTCAACTTTTTAATAAATGATGCATTTGAGTGCAGGCATTATCACCAACACCAAATGCCATGTTTACATTGCAATACTCTGTTAAACGTGGCACTGGTGTATTGTTGATCATAGTATTATGTATCATGATTATAGTAATCATGTACCGTTACAGAATGGACAGCAAAGCCAACCTGCGCTATGAGGCTGGTGAACTGGTGCTGAGGGCATCAAAGAAAGCATCCGTCATGGAGAAACTCCACAAGGCCCAAGTGTCAAAAGGAGTTTCCTTTGTTCCAAAGGACCCTGAAGCTGTGCTGGGGGAGGCCAAGGTCAGAGTTGTTGACGCTGGAGGGGATCCCTTAGATCAGTTGGTGTTGGCGGGTCAGAGTGCCGTTCAGTTTGGTCAGTACAGGGGGAAAACCTTCAAGTGGCTACTTGAAAATGACCTCGGTTACTCCCTCATGGTCCTTTCTGCGCATCAGCGGGAGCGTGAGGCTGGGAGACTGAACAGAAGGGCCCTCATAGAGAATAAGGATGCCTTTCTCCAATACGCCTGCTCATTCAGCGACGTCACAGAGGCCATCAGACTTTGCAGGCAGAGACAAGGCACCTTGCCTGGCTTTGAGGGTGAATGCCTGGTTGGCTTTGGCCGGTACAAAAGTAACACCTACAAAGAGTTGTATCAGGCCAATGATGCTGAGAGGAAGAAGTAAAATACATTTGTGCTTGCTTGTTTAGAAACATAGTTGTGTTGTTGTATTATTTGTATTATTAAATGGTATAACTTTTTTCACCGTTATCTTAAGTTCATAAGGATGAAGCAGACAAAGGTGGGCAGCAAGATGGACACCCTAAAGAAGTACTTTGAAGAGGGGGACAAGCAGATAGTGAGGCCTGTGCCGTCTGCGTCATCTTCCCAACATGTTCGGCATCCTTCACCCCGAGCTTCTCCCACACAAAGCAGACATTCCCAGCCAGTCACAGCACGTGGTACGTTTTTCATCGTAATTCTAGCCTAGTTCAAATGTTTGAATTTCTTAATGATTTACATTTAAAAAAAAATTGCCAAAGAGGAGGAGCCAATGGATGCTGACTTGTTGGCCTCAGCTATGCAGCTGGAGGAAAAAAGTAAGCTTGGAGTAAAAATTATTTTTTGTTTTTTAGCTTTAACAAAAGCTGTTTTGATATGGGGTAAGTGTTTAAGAGCCAAACCGTTATCATCGTAGATTAGTTTGCATGTCTTGTCCTTCCTGTGGCACAACCAAACTACTCTTGCCTTGCCAAACTGCTTTTAATCCATGCCTCAAAACCACATTCTGCTTTGATTTGTGCTCAGCTGATCATATGTGATCTCAGATTTAGTCACTAACGTCATGATCTTTTGTTGTGTTGCCAAAACCGTCTTCAAACTGTAAATGCACCCCGCTGCTTGCATGTGAATGAGTTCTTTTGTGTTTTTTTACAGTACTTCCACAGCAGCCACATCTGCAGTATTATCAGCCGGCAGCATCACCAGACACATTTTTCACCTGGCCTCTATGTCTGTGGATGCCCTACAGGATGTGGTCGTACAAGCTCATCTGCAGTGCACCAACCTGCAAACACTTGGGGCATCGGCTTACATCGTGTGGGCTCTACAAAACGGTGAGACGGGTGCTCAATCTGTACAGCTGGTACTTCCTGGCTGCGGAATACCTGGAGTGTCACTTACAGGTGAGTCAGATACTTTTGATATTATACTGAAACGGTGAACATGTTGATTATTAATAATTAATTAAAAAATATATGAATACTTTAATAGAAAGGTGTAGTGATGTTTAACAAAAACTTTGTAAATCCATAACATTGTAGGTTCACTTGAATGTAATTTGGTTTGTCTGTGTGTTTTAACATTCTGTCTTGTGACATGCATGTGGTGAAATTGATGAGGGAGCGCTCCCTTGGAAACAGTGTTACTATGCTGCACAACACGCTACATGAACAGCACAGCGAGGACTGGATGCAGAGGAGCATGCAATATCTCACTGTGTGCGACCAGTTTCAGGGGAGCACACGGCCCGTCACCCCACCACCTATGCCACCTGTACCATCTGCCAGATGGCTCCTTTATGTCCACGTCGAGGGTGTCTTGTCCTGGTATGAGGAACTCAAAGCCAGGGTCATCTCTGTCTTTGGGTCCATCCTAAAGATGGATTCCACAAAAAAGGTGACATTTACATACATACATTTACATGTGCGTATACATTTTATGATACATTTGATGCTTTCCGTATCTTCTGTTTTAAAATAGGTGACCAAAAAACTGGCAGGAGCCGCAGCGGGGACTGCAGCCTGGGTCACGAATGTGGGGAACGAGCACGGACAGATCTTAATGTCCGTTCTCACCTCACATGAGGGTCAGGGGCTGCTCCCAATGACTACAGGCCTGGTCAACAGGTACAAGTTGGCCGGGGTTCCTCCTCCTCACGTGCTCTACGTGGACAGAGACTGCTGCTCGGCAATGGGAACATCGAGAGCAGGTGCCATGTTTGTCGGGTGGGATGACCTGGTGCTGCGCCTCGATGTTTGGCACTTTTTGAGGCGCTTTGCAGCTGGTCTCCACACAGACAGTCACCCGCTGTACGGCCTATTTATGGAAAAGCTCTCTGCCTGCATCTTTGAGTGGGATGAGGGAGATGTGGTCATGCTGAAGGAGGCAAAAAGGAGGGAGCTTGAGCAATGCCAGGGCGTCACAGGCCTCACAGATGAGCTGCTAATGAGGAAGCTTAACCCCAAGCAGCTGGCGAAGCACTGTCGCCGTCGTACACGCGGCACCGAAGTTACAGAGCGTATGATTGGGGAGACATTGGAGGGCTTCAAGGATGCCAAGGAAACCATCGGGATTTCCTTGATGGATCAAGAAAGGATACAGGCGAGGTACCTGGTCGAGCTCAGGGAAAAACCCTGTCTCTCGGATAGGGAAGCCGCTGTTATTATCCAGCTGTGGGACAGACTCCCAGACAGCGACAAACAGGGGCTTTCCTATCCACCCAGGCACAAGGACAAGGTTTTGCAGAGCATGTTTAAGGCCACACACTCAAAAAATCTTGCCACGGAGAAGAGAGGTAAGTTAAACATTTGCACCTAAAGCTGTGATAATGCTAAACAAATAACACTTAATAAATCCATTCCTTATTTTACAGGTGTGTCCTGGGGCAAGGATCAGGATCTGCACAATGGCCTACAATAAGCAGAATTGTAGAGGCTGTATGTCTGGAGCTGTGCTCCATAAATCAAGCAGGTAGGATAAAGTGGGGCGTTACTATGAACCGGTGGTCAGCCATTCTCCATGACTACCAGGCCATCAGGAGGCTGGTGGGGAACTGCCCTACACTGAAGGGAAAGACCCGAATTCAGCTGTTCGAGGTCAATCAACGGACACTTTCTGTTTGGTATGTATTTTCTTTCAGTCATCCCACTTCTCATTATAAAACGTTTGTTCTGTTTCAAAGGAAATGTTTGGAGGATCAACTTTATTATTATCAATATCACTACATTTTATTTGCTTTGTTTTATTTTTTTAAACCATGCAACATCTACGGAATAACTATTGAATAAAAACAAGGAGTCACAAGAAGTCTTGCTTTACAGTGATTTTTTGACAGATTGTGGAGTTATTAAAAAGCACCCTTAGTTGCTCTAACATCACTGTCTATAACCACAGTGTCACTGAGCTAACTGCTTTAGTAAGTAGTTTCTTTCACTAAACCAATTTCCAGATTTGGTGGAATTCTTTTAATTGTACAATTTAAATAGGTACAACGACTAAAGGAAGAAAATTGAGGCAAATGTCTTGTCACTGAGTTTGCCCCTACCTCAGATGAGCATGGTGTCTCACACCCCTCTTCCAGTGGCCAGACAGAAGCCTTCAGGGACATTAGGGGCTGAAACAGCTATTCGACCCTACCACTTTGTTGTGAACCCATACAAGTCAAATCAGGCCACTCGGCGGGGACAACGCCCACCTCACCCTGCAGCAGCGCCCCTCTCTGCGCCACCAGCAGCGCCCCTCTCTGCTGCAGGGAATTCTCCCCTTAAAGCGTTGAGCAGGTCAACACTTTGGAGAAAAAGGAAGGCAGCAGAGAGTTTGGCTCGAGAACAGGGACTTCACATGCCCGAGCAACAAGCCCGCAAACACTACACGTGCCGTCAGTGTGGGCAACTACGCAGAAGAGAGTTTGGGCACGCCAGGATTAGAGGGACATTCTTCTGTGCCACCACAGAGGGGAAGACTGTGGAGGACTGGATTAAAGAAATGAGAAATGAAGGAAATCCTCCTCCTCTAATTTAAATTATTGTTTGTGTATATATATATATATATTAGTAAATATGTACATAAAACTCTATTTTTACATAGAAAGTTATTTTTATGCATTTTTTTGCTCTTATGCTCTCGTTTTGATGTATATAGCATGCATTATGCATTCATATTGAAGATCATGGTCTATTTGCCCACGTGTACATAGTTGTTTGACTTGTTCTTATTATGCCACATACATTGTCATAAAAAGCTCTTGTAAAAAGATATTTGACTTGTTTTATTACAAAGGAACAGGCATGTTTCTTTACAAAACTCTTGTAAATAGTTATTTTTATTAATGTCCTACACTTGTTTAAAATTAAACCTTACATAACATGCTTCTTGTTTTGAACTTTAATTCCTTTAACAGCTTCTTTAAACATTCAAGTAAACAAACATTAAATACAATAACTCTTAATAAACATAAGTATCAAAATAAATTTAAGAACACAACTTAGATTATGATAAAAATAAATACATTTTAATGTAAACAGTCAAGCAAATTTTGCTTTGAACTTTTAAGGACGGGGTCAACAGCCCGCTGCTCAGCCAGCCACAGCTCTACTGTTTTATCCTCATATGTCGAGCAAAACCTTTTACTCTTGTACTGAGAATGTCCACATTATTTTAGCTGATAGCAAAGTTGACATGTAAAAATTTTGGAAACATTTCTTTTCGGTTCAGCGGGATGTCTCAGCACATCAGGCCATTGAGAGTTTCTGAATTTGTGCCTTTCTGTTTTTTTCTCTGAGGCTGCAGATCTTTTGAAGGCCTGATCTCTTAACGTCTCCTTGTCTCACTTTCCTCTGCAGAAATAACAGGAGCCCAGTAAGGTTTACAGAATTTGGCCTTTTTTTAGACTTTCTCTGCAGTTGCAAAAGCTGAAAGCCTTTGCATTGTAGCATGCTGCATTTTTTCTGCCTTCTTTTTCTCATCCACCCTTAACTATACACATGTGTTGTGGCAGTGAGCCAAGATTGTTCTTGATCTTTTGCAAACAGAGAAGATTGTTCTGGGCGGTGTTGACGAGGAAATGTGGGTGCGTGTTTAAACGAGGCGCTTCAATTTTCATTTTACGTGTCTAATATAATCATGAACAACTGCAAAACGCAAAATACGTGAAAATGCGAAATCACGAAAGACTCATTTAAGAGTTTTCCAAACAGCGCGATAAAAACTATTTCTTCACCCTGATTGGCCTGTCGACTGGCTCGCGATTGGTCGGAGCTCTGTTCCACTGGGCGAGCTTCCCGATATGGTCAGAACGAGTAGCTTGCCATTGGTCCGTTGCAAAAGTTCGTGCAGTCTTATTGGCTTGTAGCGTGTTGTGCCAGTGACGTCAGTGCTGACAGGACCTGCCCCTGATGCGACTGATCGGTAAAATGTCAGAAGAAACTTTCTTTGCAGACAGCGAAGTTTTAAAAGGTTTTAGGTGAAGATCCCTTCACTGTCATTTTGTCTATATCATCATCATTCCCGCGTGCAGGCTGATATGCATCTGAGCTCTTGTGTACATATACAAAGTTCATTTATTTGCACGTATTGTATTTATTTATCATCCACGCATGCGTTATTCTTTCTTCAGTCATTTAGAGCAGCAGATTCCACAGTGCAGTGTGCAAGAAAAAGTTTGTTATACTGTATTATTTAGAAAAGGTCTGTTTACTGTGTGTAATTGTTGTGTGTGTTGGAATGCATCTTAAAATTTGGGAATCACTCATTTATGCCATTTCGCCAGAACTAATACATATTGTTTGACTGTGTATGTGGAAAAGACATATTTCTGCGTTGAAGTACCTGGTCAGCCATGCACTGAGAACTGGGAAATTACAAAGTATAGTTTAGTACTAGTTTAGTGATTTAACTTTTGGTTTGTTTTGCTGAATGATGCTTGTTAAGATACCATCTGGTCTTTGCCCAGGTTCTGGGTCAGGAGAGCTGGTTTATTACTGGAATAACTTCAAGAAGAGCTGTGCAGGCCCATATAGATGTTGTTTTGTGACTGTGAATCAGAGGAAAGGATGACACCCTTCCGCAGGCCCACATGCCGACGCAACTTCACAAATTAAAAGCCGGAAACAATGAGGTCAGCTGCATATTTATTTTATTGAAGCTAAGATGAATAATAAATGATGTCTCTGTGTAGTCAAAGCTTTCCGGGGTCTCTTATGACGAGCCATAGAGGGACTCATCAGGATTGACCCAGGCTAAAGCAACGATGAAACAATGAAATTGTGTTTGAAATGGTAACTATTGCTATTACAATATGCGTTTTGCAATATACGGTCATTACCTTTTTATTGTTTTTATTACTTTGTTCATGTTTCACTGGTACACTTGGCCAGTAAACTTGTGTTTTTGTCTTTTAAAGCATCTTTGCGTGTAATAATAGTGCTGTAGGGTTCAACATCATATATGATCTTATGGCGCCCCCTGGTGGCCAAACGCTTTCAGCATACAGGATTGTTCATTTGGTTTGTTTTAGGTGCCACAAAATACAGAGACTGTGGTTTATGTGAGGGCTCAGGAGCCCAGCAAATGCCATTTTGCTCTCCACAATGTTAAGTTTACTCTGATTTTTTTTATAAAAATGATTCGTCGAAATTTCTCTCCAATATTATTCTGGCTAGTTGTAAATGCAAATGTTGTTCAGACTGTTTCAGATCTCCTCCGAGATCACAATGCGCTTCTTCCATTAAGATTAATGTTGTTTTTACCCAGCAAATGGGTGAAAAGTGTGTACTATTAGCGAGTATTGATGTTTTATTTTGATCATCATTTGATCTTGGTAAACTACAGAATCTCAAGCACCGTGTGAGTTGTTGATGCGTGTTAGTTTTTCAATGCTTTAATGTTTCCTTTTTCTGTCCACACAGCTAATATAGGGCTGATGGGAGAACAACAGGAGGAGTTGCAGTCAGAAGTCAGTCGGTACAAACGCCCGTAAGAGTCTCTAATGTGCAGCAGATCATCAATCGCCAGCTTCTGTTGTTCATCAGGTGAAATAAACATACATGTCACTTATAATGTCATTTGAATCCTGTAAAAGAAGTGTAAGCTCAATTGAATAGCTGATTTGAAAATGTTCTGGTGGAGACTTATTTAGATCTGATGGTTTTAGGTATTGTTTTGATAACTTAAACTATAAATAAAATAAAATTTCATTGGGTGCACAAAGTATAAAACAGGGTCTTTATAGCCTCTAGTGGTAGACAGATGCATTACAACTAACGTCATTACATCATAAGAGCTTGCAGACACACATCAGTCTTATTAAAATAACAATGTTAAAAAATAGCCTTTATTAAAATGTTAATAATTTAAATTAAATGCTGTTAATTGTTTCATGAAACATTTAGATGATGAACATATTTAGTTTATTTTAAAAGGAAAAGAAAGTGTTGTGCTTTAGAGAATCTCGTGGCATACAAAGGCATTACATCTAATCTTACTATCGGCCATAAAAATAAAAAATGAATAATAGCAAAATGAATAGATTATACCAAACGAGATGTGTCAAAGCTTGCCCTCCTCCGCAGAATGTCACACAGTTTTTATGTATGTTTGGAAATAATATTTTGTCTCATCTTTGTTCTGGTTTGTTCTGAACTTACTAAACACACGTTTTTCTTTTACATGAGCTGGTAGCCGGAGACATAAAAGACTGCTTTCGTTTTACCACCCCCACGGTTTCAGACTTTGAGCGCCTGACCACGTGGAATGTTCTCTTATGGTCGGGGGGGTGAGAGTGGGTTTGGTGACGTCTGTTCCGGGGGAGGGGACAGAGAACAAAGCTTCGGGACGTCACCACCGTGAGCCAATCCTGTTTGTCTGAGGACCTTCTGATCTGCATGTTTGGCCGTTTCTGGGCAGACAGATGTAGTTTACACTAAATATCTTGTTTTTAGAGGTTTAATGATTAATGTGAGGCTTGGATATGTTATGGAGTGTGTAACAGGTTTGTATCAGGAATGTGAAAGCCAAAGACAAGTACATGTGGTTTGTCCGCTTACCATCTATTAGAAGACTTGCTGAAGCTCCGTGGTATAAATACCCAGCGGCCCAGCTGCTTGTTCGTGCTTGCTTCGGCAGCACATATACTAAAATTGGAACGATACAGAGAAGATTAGCATGGCCCCTGCGCAAGGATGACACGCAAATTCGTGAAGCGTTCCTCATTTTTGTCCTTTATTTATACTTTAATTCGTCATTTTAATCAAATTCTTTATTATAAATGAGTTTTAACTGAAAATGACATCAGCTGTGCACATTTCTAAGACTCATTTCATGATTTAGGGTCTGTGTGTTGTCATGTGTTGAACCATAACGTAAAATTCTGACCTTTCAGCATTTTATCTCTTTAAAAGAACATTCAGGTTTCAATACATACAATACAAGTCAAGCAGTCAAGAAGAGAGCCATAAAAGCACTTGACTAGCTAAATATTTATGTGTGTATGTGCAAAGTACACTTGACCAGTAAACTTGTTATTTCCCCTTTTTAAAAATTAAAGATTTGCATTTTATAATAATTATGTTGGACTATTTAACGGGTTCAACACAATGTGTGATCCTCTGGCGCCCCCTGGTGCCCAAACTGAAAGTTGACCATTAAGGTCTTAAACGCCCTCGATGTTCTTTTCAGTATATTTATTGTTCAAAAGGACTTTTTTCTTATAGTGGTTTAAACCTTTTGCCAAACTAAATCATGAGAACCTGTTTGAGCTGCTTAACCTGTTTGATAATCTCAGGTAAAATATCTGCGTAAAGATTCGACGGTCGCCAGATGGCGCTATAACATTAGATTACTGACCTGTGATTAAGTCGATGTGTCCTTTCGGTTTATAATGTGTCATAACAATTAAAAGCATGTAAATAGAGAAATATATTTGTAGATCTGTAAGTATAATATTTTAGGTGTCAACAAAATACAGAGTAGTTGAATTGAACTTTTTACCAAATAATTTAATAAAATATTTGAAAATAACACTTCAGAGTCATGTTTTCAATACATGTGTGCAATAAATATTATTCTGGATAAATGTTCGTGGCGTTTCAGACTCTATTTATAATATGAAGATCTTAGGAATCCGTGATATCTGTCACGATGCTTTATAGAAACACTATATTTGATGAAATACTGTGTCCCGCAATACAAAGCGTGAGGGGCGGGTGCTAAAACAATTCACAACACATCAGCCAATCAGAGGCCAGCACACTGTTCCATTTGTTCCACTCTGCAGGGTGCGGAACCCGAACAATCTTCTCTGTACGAGTATGCGCGAAACGCGCAGTCCACGGGCCCGCCCACACGGCCAATCGGCGTGCACGAATAATATTGAAACACCAAAATGGACAAATGGCGAGCTGCTTATCAACTTGGAACATCCCGACGGGCCAATCACGGCCAAGGCGCCGCACCAATCAGCGCGCCCAGAAATTGGAACATTAATGGAACAGAAGATACGCGCTCGGCGGATCCAGAACAATCTTCTCTGTCTGCAGAAGATCCAGAACAATATTGAGTCTCTGCTCAAGCACCTGTGTATTATTAAAGGTTAAGATCCGGTGGTGTCCTCTGTGTCTGCAAAGTTATTCTGTCTATTGTTTTTAATGGAGAGGATGAAGAAAGATTTGGGGAAACCCGTAGCAGTGGAGACCTTCTGTGTTGGACCATATGCAGAAGCTTTAAAACAAGCTGAAAGAAAATAATAAATGTTTGCAAACCCCACTGGCCTCCTGACATCTCCAGAGATGAGAAAAAAAATGCAGCATTCTACAATGCAAAGGATTTTAGCTTTTGCAACTGCAGAGAAACCCTAAATAAAGGCCAAATTCTGTAAACCTTACTGGCCTCCTGTTATTTCTGCAGAGGAAAGTGAGACAAGGAGACTTTTTAGAGAAAGTTTAGAGATCCTTTAAAAAAAACTGCAGCCTCAGAAAAAACAAACAAACAACAACAAATTCCCGCTGTTCACCCCGTTCTTAAAAGTGAATTCTGTGTGTCTATTAAAAACAAAAAGTACTTGACTGTTTACATTAAAATTAATATATTTTTTCTTGAATCTTAATCAAAGGTGTGTTCTTAAATTTATTTTGATAATTATGTTTTTTAAGAGATATTGTATTTAATGTTTGTTTACTTGAATGTTTAAAGAAGCTGTTAAAGGAATTAAAGTTCAAAACAAGAAGCATGTTATGTAAGGTTTAATTTTAAACAAATGTAGCACATTAATAAAAATAACTTTTTACAAGAGTTTTGTAAATAAACATGCCTGTTCCTTTGTAATAAAACAAGTCAAATAACTTTTTACAAGAGCTTTTTATGATAATATATGTGGCATAATAAGAACAAGTCAAATAACTATGTACAAGTGGGCAAATAGACCATGTTCTTCAATATGAATGCATAATGCATGCTATATACAGAAAAACAAGAGCATAAGAGCAAACAAAAAGCAAAAAAATAACTTTCTATGTAAAAATAGAGTTTTATGTACATATTTACAATATATATATATATATTCACAATAAAATAATTTACATTGGTGGAGGAGGATTTCCTTCATTTCTCACCTCTTTAATCCAGTCCTCCACAGCATTCCCCTCTGTGGTGGCACAGAAGAATGTCCCTCCAATCCTGGCGTGCCAAAATATACACAACATTATATTCCCAACAAAGTGGTAGGGTCGAATAGCTGTTTCAGCCCCTAATGTCCCTGAAGGCTTCTGTCTGGCCACTGGAAGAGGGGTGTGAGACATCATGCTCATCTAAGGTAGGGGCAAACTCAGTGACAAGACATTTGCCTCTATCTTCTTCCTGTAGTCGTTGTACCTATTTAAAATTTTACAATTAAAAGAATTTCACCAAATCTGGAAATTGGTTTAGTGAAAGAAACTACTTACTAAAGCAGTTAGCTCAGTGACACTGTGGTTATAGGTAGTGATGTTATAACAGCTAAGGGTGCGTTTTAATAACTCCTCAATCTGTCAAAAAAAATCGCTGTAAAGCAAGACTTCTTGTGACTCATTGTTTTTATAAAATAGTTATTCCGTAGATGTTGCATTGTTTAAAAAAATAAAAGCAAGCAAATAAAATGTAGAGATAATATTAAAAATATAGTTGATCCTCCAAACATTTCCTTAGAAACAGAACAAATGTTTTATAATGAGAAGTGGGATAACTGAAAGAAAATACATACCAAACAGAAAGTGTCCGTTGATTGACCTCGAACAGTTGAATTCGGGTCTTTCCCTTCAGTGTAAGGCAGTTCCCCACCAGCCTCCTGATGGCCTGGTTGTCATGGAGAATGGCTGACCACCGGTTCATATTAACGCCCCAATTTATCCTACCTGCTGGATTTATTATCACAGCTTCAGGTGCAAATGTTAAAAACGTACCACATGCTGTGACTGGCTGGGAAAGTCTGCTTTGTGTGGGAGAAGTGTTAAACTTCTGGTTCCTTTCGAACACTAAGTTTCTTTCTGTGTTTTGGATTACACTTAAAATCAAATCAGAAATAGGCTGGATGTTGTAAGAGAATTCTTCTGCAGATCTGGGAGCATAAGAACTAGACACAAAGGCATCAAGCTTTTAACTCATTTATTTTATTTCAGCCTTTATAAAGGTAACAAAAGACCTCTGGATGGTTTCAAATGTCCAGGGGTTAACAGAATGACCAAATAAGATAAAGCACATAAGACAAAGAATGTTTAGCTTAGAATAATCCCCCCCCATATGGCCAGAGGGAAACCCTTCATCCAACTATCTAGCCAGGAATGTATTCAGTGAGCTTAACAACCTCACAATTCATTAGTTTGCATGTGTATATTCATTTATGCGGAAATTAAATCTAACAAGAAGCTCGGTGTGAGGGATGCCGAACATGTTGGGAAGATGATGCAGATGCCACAGGTGTCATGATTCCGCTATCATGTCATGTTTATTCTTGTTCTTGCAGCGCAGTCATGGCATAGCCCAAGGTTGTACGTGGAGGGAGAGATAGTGATCCTAACGGCTTGCTATACTCTCCCTCTGGTCTGTGTCTTTGTTCCCGCCATCTCGTTTTCTCGTAAGCTTTCCTTGAGTGTTCATCCCTATCACCAGGTCCTCATGAATTATCCTGTGTTTGTTCCCTTTAAAGAGTCCTCATGTTTCTTTGTCTTGTCTTGGTCATTGTCTGTATGTGTATGCTGTTGCTAGTTACCTTGTCATGCAAAGTTCCTGTTTCATCGTGTCTTGTAAGTGTAGTTTAGTGTTTGTTTTCTTAGTCTAGTCAGTCTGTGTCCTTGTTCTGGTAATTAGTTTATCTTGTCCTGTTTTCCCCCTCGTGAGTTATGTTTAGCTCTACTGTTTTACCCTCATATGTCACCTCATATTTACCCTTGTACTGAGAATGTCCATATTCTTTTGTCTTCGGCTGATGCCAAAGTTGACAAGTAAAAATTTTGGAAACCTTGCTGTTCTTGATTGGATTTCCTTCCTCAATAGCTTTCTTTTTTAGCCAGGCAGTGGTTTGAGGAACATCCTAAGCAATGTCTGTACCATGCACCCCTTTTCTGCTTCGGGAGTCTTTCAGAAACACTTCTGCCTACTGCAGTGGCACAGAAACTCTTTCCCTTGTAAAAAACTAAGTCTATTTGGCTGACCACACAAACTACATGGGAGTCCCTAGGGATCTCTGAGTCTTGCTGGCCTCTTCCCATTCTGCGAGTCCCTTCTCTCTTCTTCGGCTCTTTTCTTTCGCCTCCATGCAGTGGCCCTTGGCACCCGTTTAAGAGCTTCCTCAACCACAGAGGGATGTGGAGGCAGCACAGCCTGTGAAGCAGTTTGGGGTAAACCTGTCAAAGACATGAAATCATTAATATTATTCAGAACAATCCTTAACTAATTTATATTTTATTCATGTACATTATTTAGTCACCTGGTTTAGCTGGACGTCTCCGCACATCAGGCCATTGAGAGTTTCTGAATTTGTTCCTTTTTGTTTTTTTCTCTGAGGCTGCAGATCTTTTGATCTCTTAACTTTCTCTAAAACGTCTCCTTGTCTCACTTTCCTCTGCAGAAATAACAGGAGCCCAGTAAGGTTTACAGAATTTGGCCTTTTTTTACACTTTCTCTGCAGTTGCAAAAGCAAAAAGCCTTTGCATTGTAGCATGCTGCATTTTTTCCAAGTTCTTCAGTTTTTCTGCCTTCTTTTTCTCCTCCACCCTTAATTATACACAGGTGTTGGGGCAGTGACCCAATATTGTTCTGGATCTTTTGCAGACAGAGAAGATGGTTCTGGATCTTCTTTCTCTGCGGGTACATTTTGGGCGGTGTTCTTGAACGCTTCTCACGAACTGACGAGGAAATGTGGTTGCGTGTTTGAACGAGGTATGTATATAATTTACCACTATTCCAACATTTGATTTCATGAATATTGAATAGGCTAAAATTAGCCGGCTAGTTAGGTAACGTCAGGTTAGACCATTGGTTCCCAACTCTGGCCCGCGAGATCTTCTGGTTTATTAATGCCACGTACTTATCTGAAGTGTGGAGAGTAGGCCTACTTAGATTTGGAAGGAAGAAACACAAACCAAACACGCTTATTTAAACACACTCAAAGGACATGTCTCACTGTCTATAATTCAGCACATTTGTCACTTTCTAGATTCAAACAATCTGCGCAACCCAACTTTATGGTGAACGCATCTGTTCCTGTAGTAACTGATCAGCATCTTCGGGTGTTTAATCCGGGTTGGTGCTAAAATCGGCAGGAAAGTGGATCTCGCGGGCCAGAACCAATGGGTCAGACTTTACATTCACAAAGTTAATGTTAGATAGGGGACCAGATGAGACCTTTCTCCCGGATGCGTCCTTGCCAGGATTTAGTTTGTTTTTCAGGGAGTCGCATTTGTCAACCGCACACGTCATGCGTTATATTTTTACAACACTAGTACTGGTTGTACAGTCCTTTGGTCTACTTTGTAGTGGAAAGGGCTCTATAAATAAAGTAGACTTGAGACTTTAACTCGGTGGTTGAACCTCCTTATTGAAACGGGCCCCAGGTGGACGTTCAGACAGGATCTCTCACCATCACAACTCAACTCTATGTTTATTCGATGTTGACGGGGGAGGGGACAGAGAACAAAGCTTCGGGAAGTCACCACCGTGAGCCAATCCTGTTTGTCTGAGGACCTTCTGATCTGCATGTTTGCCCGTTCCTGGGCAGACAGACATAGTTTACACTAAATATCTTGTTTTTAAAGGTTTAATGATTAATGTGAGGCTTGGATTTGTTATGGAGTGTGTAACAGGTTTGTATCAGGAATGTGAAAGCCAAAGACAAGTACATGTGGTTTGTCCGCTTACCATCTATTAGAAGACTTGCTGAAGCACCGTGGTATAAATACCCAGCAGTCCAGCTGCTTGTTCGTGCTTGCTTCGGCAGCACATATACTAAAATTGGAACGATACAGAGAAGATTAGCATGGCCCCTGCGCAAGGATGACACGCAAATTCGTGAAGCGTTCCTCATTTTTGTCCTTTATTTATACTTTAATTCGTCATTTTAATCAAATTCTTTATTATAAATGAGTTTTAACTGAAAATGACATCAGCTGTGCACATTTCTAAGACTCATTTCATGATTTAAGGTCTGTGTGTTGAACCATAACGTCAAATTCTCACCTTTTAGCATTTTATCTCTTTAAAAGAGCATTAAGGTTTCAATACATGAATACAAGTCAAACAGACAAGCAGAGAGACATAAAAGCACTTGACTTACTAAATATTTATGTGTGTATGTGCAAAGTATACTTGACCAATAAACTTGTCATTTCCCCTTTATAAAAAATGAAAGATTTGCATTTTAAATAATTCTGTGGGACTATTTAATGGGTTCAACATAATGTGTGATCCTCTGGCGCCCCCTGGTGCACAAACTGAAAGTTGTCCATTAATGTCTTGAACGCCCTCGATGTTTTTTTCAGTATATTTATTGTTCAAAATGACTTTTTTCTAATAATGGTTTAAAGTGTTTTTATTTGGAAATGAATTCTTATGGCAAAATACACCAGGAGAACCTGTTTGACCTGCTTAACCTGGTTAAAAACCTCAGATAAAATATCTGCTTAAAGATTTGACGGTCTCCAGATGGCGCTATAACATTAGATTACTGACCTGTGATTGAATCGATGTGTCCTTTCGGTTTATAATGTATAATACATATAATAAAACATGTAAATAGAGAAATATATTTGTAGATGTGTTAGTATAATATATGTTCTACTTTAGGTGGCAACAAAATACAGAGCCTGAGGTTCACGAGCCTTGGTCGCCCCTCACAGCATCAGATGCGCGTCCACAAGAACAGAAACAACTACGAGGTTTTACACAAACAGTGAAAGATGAAGATAAAATAACTTACATTTCGCTCTGAGGAGAAGTTTTCAGTTAAGAAGTGAAGGAGCTTCCCGAGTCAAGACAGATGTTATGACACATCAACGATCAACTAAATCTTCTGGACCAGTATTTGGCTTTAAAACACTTTAAACTCCACATTGTTTCATGCAAATCTTCGCTATTTTATTGTGTGCATGCATGCTTTACCTAAATTGAACTTTTTTCCCAAATATTTTAATAAAATATTTGAAAATAAGATCACAGTCATGTTTCCAATACATGTGTGCAAAAAATAATATTCTGGATAAATATTCGTTGCGTTTCAAACTCTATTTATAATATTTAGTTTTTGGGTATCCGTGATATCTGTCACGATGCTTTATAGAAACACTATATTTTATGAAATACTGTGACCCGCAATGCAAAGCGTGAGGGGCGGGTGATGAAACAACTCACAACACATCAGCCAATCAGAAGCCAGCACACTGTTCCATTTGTTCCACTCTGCAGGGTGCGGAACCCGAACAATCTTCTCTGTACGAGGATGATGATGAATCTTCTCCTCGGCCCCCTGACACATCATAGCACACAAGTCAATTATACAACAGGTGATGTCACAACGAAGCGATATACAGTACTGAAGACCCTCTCATCCCCCACGCGAAACGCGCAGTCCGCGGACCCGCCCACACGGCCAATCGGCGTGCTCGAGAAATATTGAAACGCCAAAATGGACAAATGGCGAGCTGCGCAACAATTTGGAACATCCCGCCGTCCAATCACGGCCAAGGCGCAGCACCAATCAGCGCGCCCAGAAATTGGAACATTAATGGAACAGAAGACACGCGCTCTGCGGATCCAGAACAATCTTCTCTGTCTGCAGAAGATCCTGAACAATATTGAGTCTCTGCTCCAGCACATGTGTATAATTAAAGGTGGAAGATCCGGTGTGTCCTCTGTGTCTGAAAAGTTATTCTGTCTATTGTTTTTAATGGAGAGAATGAAGAAAGATTAACCTGTAGCGCAAGGATGACACGCAAATTCGTGAAGCGTTCCTCATTTTTGTCCTTTATTTATACTTTAATTCATCATTTTAATCAAATTCTTTATAATGAATGAGTTTAACTGAAAATGACATCAGCTGTGCACATTTCTAAGACTTATTTCATGATTTAAGGTCTGTGTGTTGTCATGTGTTGAACCATAACGTAAAATTCTGACCTTTTAGCATTTTATCTCTTTAAAAGAACATTAAGGTTTCAATACATGAATACAAGTCAAACAGACAAGCAGAGAGCCATAAAAGCACTTGACTTACTAAATATTTATGTTTGTATGTGCAAAGTATACTTGACCAATAAACTTGTCATTTCCCCTTTATAAATATTAATGATTTGCATTTTTTAATAATTCTATAGGACTATTTAATGAGTTCATCATAATGTGTGATCCTCTGGCGCCCCCTGGTGCCTAAACTGAAAGTTGCCCATTAAGGTCTTGAACGCCCTCGATGTTTTTTTCAGTATATTTATTGTTCAAAAGGACTTTTTTCTAATAATGGTTTAAAGTGTTTTTATTTGGAAATTAATTCTTATGGCAAAATACACCAGGAGAACCTGTTTGAGCTGCTGAACCTGGTTAAAAACCTCAGGTAAAATATCTGCGTAAAGATTTGACGGTCTCCAGATGGCGCTATAACATTAGATTACTGACCTGTGATTAAACCGATGTGTCCTTTCGGTTTATAACGTATAATACATATAATAAAACATTTAAATAGAGAAATATATTTGTAGATGTGTTAGTATAATATATGTTCTACTTTAGGTGGCAACAAAATACAGAGCCTGAGGTTCACGAGCCTTGGTCGCCCCTCACAGCATCAGATGCGCGTCCACAAGAACAGAAACAACTACGAGGTTTTACACAAACAGTGAAAGATGAAGATAAAATAACTTACATTTCGCTCTGAGGAGAAGTTTTCAGTTAAGAAGTGAAGGAGCTTCCCGAGTCAAGACAGATGTTATGACACATCAACAATCAACTAAATCTTCTCGACCAGTATTTGGCTTTAAAACACTTTAAACTCCACATTGTTTCATGCAAATCTTCGGTATTTTATTGTGTGGATGCACGCTTTAGTTGAATTGAACTTTTTTCCCAAATATTTTAATAAAATATTTGAAAATGACACTTCACAGTCATGTTTACAATACATGTGTGCAATAAATATTATGGCTAAATATTTTTTTGTCGTTTCAGACTCTATTTATAATATGAAGATCTTAGGTATCCGTGATATCTGTCACGATGCTTTATAGAAACACTATATTTTATGTAATACTGTGTCCCGCAATGCAAAGCGTGAGGGGCGGGTGATGAAACAATTCACAACACATCAGCCAATCAGAGGCCAGCACACTGTTCCATTTGTTCCACTCTGCAGGGTGCGGAACCCGAACAATCTTCTCTGTACGAGGATGATGATGAATCTTCTCCTCGGCCCCCTGTGTTCACTGACACCCTTGGCGGGTCACAACTTATTTCAGTGTTTGTTTATTAGCACATATGTTGCCGTACATATACACAAGTGTTTATATGTTAAAAATGTTAACTCGAGAGGCCATTTATTAATTTTGCCAAAATGCTTTCTGAACTTCATATCTGAGAAGTAAATGTTTATAGGAGTGTCAAAATGCAACAATTTATTGATTTTTATTCATAAAGTGCTTTCTTCATATAATTATGTTCTTTAAGTCTTGGGTTATTGCACAATGCACATTAAATTTAAATATTTAATATAGTAGAAATGTCCACATTAATGAGAAAATTGCAAGCTTTATAATATTAAATATACACAGAAGAAAAACAACAATAAACTAACAAAAACAATATATACATGTCTGTATATATAATTTCAGCGTTGTCCTCTCCTCATTTCCTCTGTCCACTGCTCAACAGATTTTTCCTGAGGCTTTTGTACAAAAGTGAACCCTTCGAAACTGACTCGCCAAACTCTTTAGTCGGCCACACTTTTTACAAACATTGTTCTGTCTTTTGCCTCTTTTTCTTAATGGCACCTTGTGCTGCAGCTGCCTCTGCCGCCAAGCTGTGGTTCTCGGCACCTTTGGACCAGGAGGTGTAGCAGCAGGTACATCAATATCTTCAGTGTCTGTAGCCTGAAGCAAGTGGGCTGGGTCAGGGACTGCAACACTTTCCTGGACTGGAGGGGACTGGCCTTGCACCTGTTGTGCTGCAGCAGGCATGACAACAGCCACTGAAGAGGGTTTGCCTTGAACACGCTGCACTGCCTGTCCCGATGCATCCGCAGGAATGTCGAACTCGTATGTGACGTGCTAACCTGATGACGTGATCATAACCAAGTTTGCCATCTGGTCCCAGGATCTCCATCTGTACATTAAAGGAAATTATTACACAAGTGCTACCATGCTTAGATATGTGTTTCAAAGTATGTCAGACTTTGAAACATCTAAAAGTGAGGCAATGAAGTAACTTCAAAATAAAGGATCATTGTCACAATGTTAATGTCTATATGGGATGTAAATTACCTGGCTCTGACTGGGCGGCTTGTCTATCATGGGCTCGAGCAAAGTAACCTCTGCTGCATCACTCTGCATCCTCTGAAATGAAGTGTATACGGTAATTTCCACTTAGATCAAAATAAATGATCATTATCACAATGTTAATACCTATATGGGATGTAAATTACCTGCATCTGAGAGGGCCTCTCATCTCTCAGGAAAGACTCTTTCCGTGTCAATGACAGACCACGAGGTTGCATGGCCTCTGCCTGCTGCTGCACGCATAGTTGCCAACCTCAGCTTTAAAAACAAGCCCAATATTATTTGATTATTTTTCTCTCCATCGTTCTAATTTATCATTTACTATTTTTTTACAATAAATGAGCCTGCAATATTTAAACTGGAAATTCTTGTTTATTTCAAAAAATGAAGAGCAGACGATATTTAGAAAAAAAATCAGCAAACGGCAACAAAACGTGAGGGCACACTATAACCTCTCATCTTTGATGAGCTGTGAGCAGGGTTGAGAGATGGAAAAAGATAACAGCCTTAAAGGGCTTTGTTGTACTTTTTTCCATACTTGGACCACTTTGTTGGTGCCATTGTTTTCTCAAATTTACATGTTTTATTTATGTCCATTTAAATGTCATCTCTTGGATTACAACGTCACGCGCCTGCAATTTGAATGAGATTTTTCTCCAATGAGGGGAGAGGGGAAGGAGAGGCTGAATGTTTTGACGAAATACGTCACAGAATTGATATTACTTCATTGATTGGCAATTAGTTGTAATCTGAAAATGTCAATCAATGCATGCGTTTAAAACGGTGACCATAAATCTAAAGAAAGGAAGTTGCTTGTCAAATTTTCCTAACAAGCAACAAATATTTTTTAAATAAGCTAAAAAAAAACGCAACCCACGACTCATGATTTTTTTTAACGCGATGGCAACTATGGCTCTACGTCTAAGCTGAGCTCCATGTGTAAAAACTATTCCGCCTAAAACATGGACTCTCCCGATCACCCCTATCCTTTGAAGCGAAATGGACTGTACCAAAGTTTGTGATGCGGTTTTCAGGTAACCGAGCGGATAAAAGGTGAACGTTAGGACAGAGTTCAGTTGTGCTAAAGTTTAGAGAAGAAACGGGTGGATCGAACTTTCAAAGTGTACATTGTTTGCATATGTGTGCGTGCATCATAATGTAAGTACCCCGAAATATGTATACCTGTAACTGTTTGGTTGTTTGCATGTAACTGTCGCATTCGGCACTATAATATACATATGATTACATTTAATACCGTTACGTGACTGCGCTATTGACGGTCAACTGTTATTGGAGGTAGTTAACATTCATGTAATGTGTGTATGTGTATGTATGTCTATTTCTTAGCACAACCACTCAGTAATAGTATAGGGCCTCATAAGTGTTCAGAGCTATTGGCTAAATTAGCACCTGCGCACGTGGAGAAGCAGCCGCTTGCACCTGGGCAGCGCATGTATATCAGCTTTGTTCAGAGTATATCAGTATATCAGAGTTGTTGCTTCGTTTGTTAATCTATAGTATTTATAGCTGTTCAAAGTATTTACTAGTTGATTTATGTTTGTGATATTTTTCTATATTTCATGTTTGTTTTTTATTTATTTGTTACAGAACCACACACAAGGTTTATGCATCAATAAACAAGATTTAGAAATCACTGGATTGAGACATTGTTGTCATTACAAGCAACTTGTAGCCTTCAGCCTATAGAAAAGAAGAAATTCTTCACCATGATTTCGAGGGGCTCACCACTCATAGCAATATCCGCAACCCCTCATCAGTCTCCAGATCACTCTCAAGGTCTTGCTCCTGAATCCCATCCGGAATATCAGGGTCGTCACCGAAATCTCCCCCAAAAGCGGTGTTTGTTTGGGAATACAAATATTGCACACCAATGAGTTCATCTGTAGACATTCAAAATGTGATGAGCACAGGGGTGAAATGCAGGTGTCACAGCTACTACACAAGTTTCATGTGTGCTGCACGACGAACATGTTACCCGTGTATTCGCCAGTGCTGGTGTAGTCCTCCACCAAATTAAGGCCCATAAACTGCTGGCTCAGGGTGTTGGCGTACCGCTACAGATGAACACCGAACATGACATCCTTTTTGCTCCCACCTTCAACCTCAGCAACCGCATGAGCCTCATTCCACTGTACAAGCCATTTCAGCAAGAACATCTGAAAATGAAGGTCATTTGCACTTGTTCCTATAAAAGCAGGCAGAAAGAAATTGGCACCAAGGAAACCACGTGACAAAATAACTCACTTTGTTTACGAAAAAATGGATACCTGGCACAAAGCGGTTCAAGTGCAAGTGAAAGGACTCCAAGGATGTCGAGCCACGTGCATAGCGATACTGGGGTAGAATGATGCCCCCTTTTGTCACCTGCCCTATCTTTCTGTACAGCTGCACGCGTGGTGGGTCCTGGATACAGTTGATGTGCAGCTGCTGTGTCCGTATCTCGTTCATCCTGTCGTTGTCTAAGAGCCTTACTCCCTTTGTGTCCGTTGCCTACATGAAGTCCTTTAGGAGCTGTTCGATCAGCTCCTTAGTCTCCGGTGCCCCACGAGTGCGGCGGCGACAGTGTGCATGACCACCAGCAGGTCCCACTCGCTAAACATTGCTGTCGCCTTGCCTTTACCTCCTGAGGCGCAGCAGTCCTGGTCCACGTAAAGTATTTGAGGAGGAGCTTCTCCAGCTCGACGGTAGCGATCCACAAATCCGGAACACATGGGCAGCAGGCCGTTTCCCTCTCTTTCTGTGAGGATACACATGAGGACTTGTCCAATTTCGTTCCACACATCTGTCGCCCACGAAGCGGTGCCAGCAACTTCACCAGCTAGCTTCTTGGTGATCTAAAGCACACGATAAGAAATATTACTATTATCATGCAAGGAACATTTTTATTTTTTTATAATTATAATAACTAAATGTGACACTAAATGAGGTGTTGGCTTTTTGGTGGAATCCATCTTCAAGATGGAACCATAGACAGAGCTGACACGGGCCTAAGCTCAGAAAGCCGTGTCAGTACGTCTTTAGCGTACACGGACAGCAGCCAAGAAGGACCAGGCACGGGCCCCATCTGTGGCAGTGGGGCAACGAGACTGCTGGGATCAGTTTCCTGGTTCACAAACGTCTTCAGCACAGACAGATACATTGCTGACTGGCTCAGCCAATGCTCTTTGTGTCTGATGCACAGGTGCCTGTACAGAGCTGTGGCACTGTTCCCTAGCGTACACCCCCGCAGCAATCTCACAACCTCTCTGCTCAGCGGAACCCAAACAATCTTCTCTGTATGCAAAAGATCCAGAACAATCTTGAGTCACTGCCCCAGCACCTGTATTTAATTAAATATGGAAGATCCGGTGGTGTCCCCTGTGTCTGCAAAGTTATTCTGTCTATTTTTAATGGAGAGGATGAAGAATGATTTAGGAAAACCTGTAGCAGTGGGGACCTTTTGCAACGGCAGAGAAAGCCAAAAGAATTGCCAAATTCTGTAAACCTTACTGGCCTCCTGTTATCTCTGCCAAGCAAAGTTTTTGGAGATCAAGCCTTCAAAAAGTCTGCAGCCTCAGAGAAAAAAACAAAAAGGGGAAAAAATTAAGAAAATCTCAATGGCCTGATGTGCTGAGACATCCAGCTAAACCAGGTGACTAAATAATGCACATGAATAAAATATAAATTAGTTGAGGAATGTACTTTATAATATTAATGATTTAATGTCTCTGACAGGTTTACCCCAAACTGCTTCACAACCCTCTGTGGATGGGGAAGTCTGTAAACGGGTGCCAGGGGCCACTGCATGGAGGCGAAAGAAAAGAGCCGAAGAAGACCGAAGGGCCTTGCAGTATGGTAAGAAGCCAGCAAGATGCAGAGATCCCAAGGGATTAACATGTCATGTGTGGTCAGCCGAAAAGATTAGAGTTCGGACAGTTTTTACAAGGGAAAGAGTTTCTGTGCCACTGCAGTATGTAGAAGTGTTTCTGAATGACTCTCTGAGCAGAAGAGGGTTCATGGTACAGACATTGGTCAGGATGTTCCTCGACTGCCTGGCGAAGAAGACAAAGAACAGGTGCAGCAGAAAGCTATTGAGGAAGGCAATACAATCAGGAACAGAAAGGTTTCCAAAATTTTTACATGTCAACTTTGCCTTCAGCCTAAGACAAAATAATGTGGACATTCTCAGTACAAGAGTAAAAGGTTTTGCTCGACATATGATGGTAAAACAGTAGAGCTGTGGCTGGCCGAGCAGCGGGCTGTTGACCCCGTCCTTAAAAGATAATTCTGTGTGTGTCACGGAACACAAAGTACTCAAAAGCAGGAAGCCGTTGAAGAGAGTTTATCCTGCACAAAAACAAAGCTGCTTGTTAACTCCAAACACGGCAGAAACAACAAAAAATAGTCCAGAGATCCCAGGAACCGAAAGCCAGAGGGATAATGCTGTAAAGAAGTGGGCAGAGAGGAACAACCTTAACAAGCAACAGTCCCAGAAGTTCAACTCTGCCAACGGCCACACCACAAACATGTATCCGGTAATTCAAGGGTTAGCTAGTAAATACTGGAAGCACATGCAAAAATCATAAAATACCCCATAAATCCACTGTACAAGTGGGCAAATAGACCATGTTCTTCAATATGAATGCATTATGCATGCTATATACACTAAAACAAGAGCATAAGAGCAAAAAATTGCAAAAAAAATAACTTTCTATGTAAAAATAGTTTACTATGTGTATATATTCACAATAAATTAATTTACATTGGAGGAGGAGGATTTCCTTAATTTCTCATCTCTTTAATCCAGTCTTCCCCTCTGTGGTGGCACAGAAGAATGTCCCTCCAATCCTGGCGTGCCCAAACTCTCTTCTGCATGGTTGCCCACACTGACGGCCCTGTAGTGTTTGCGGGCCTGTTCACAAGCCAAACTCTCTGCTGCCTTCCTTTTTCTCCAAAGTGTTGACCTGCTCAAGGCTTTAAGGGGAGATTCCCCTGCAGCAGAGAGGGGCGCAGCTGCAGGGTGAGGTGGGCATTGTCCCTGCCAAGTGGCCTGATTTGACTTGTCCGGGTTCACAACAAAGTGGTAGAGTCGAATAGCTGTTTCAGCCCCTAATGTCCCTGAAGGCTTCTGACTGGCCACTGGAAGAGGGGTGTGAGACATCATGCTCATCTGAGGTAGGGGCAAACTCAGTGACAAGACATTTGGCTCTATCTTCTTCCTGTAGTCGTTGTACCTATTTAAAATTGTACAATTAGAAGAATTGCAAAAAATCTGGAAATTGGTTTGGTGAAAGAAACTACTTACTAAAGCAATTAGCTCAGTGACACTGTGGTTATAGACAGTGATGTTATAACAGCTAAGGGTGCGTTTTAATAACTCCACAATCTGACATAAAATCACTGTAAAGCAAGACTTCTTGTGACTCATTGTTTTTATAAAATAGTTATTCCGTAGATGTTGCGAGGTTTAAAAAAATAAAACAAAGCAAATAAAAATGTAGTGATATTAATAAAAATATAGTTGATCTTCCAAACATTTCCTTTGAAACAGAACAAACGTTTTATAATGAGAAGTGGGATAACTGAAAGAAAATACATACCAAACAGAAAGTGTCCGTTGATTGACCTCGAACAGCTGAATTCGGGTCTTTCCCTTCAGTGTAGGGCAGTTCCCCACCAGCCTCCTGATGGCCTGGTAGTCGTAGAGAATGGCTGACCACCGGTTCATAGTAACGCCCCACTTTATCCTACCTGCTGGATTTATGGAGCACAGCTCCAGACATACAGCCTCTACAATTCTGCTTATTGTAGGCCATTGTGCAGATCCTGATCCTTGCCCCAGGACACACCTGTAAAATAAGGAAAGGATTTATTAAGTGTTATTTGTTTAGCATTATCACAGCTTTAGGTGCAAATGTTTAACTTACCGCTTAAGGCTCTCTTTTCTGTGGCAGGATTTGTTTTTCGAGTGTGAGGCTTTAAACCTGCCCTACAAAAGCTTGTCCTTGTGCCTGGGTGGATAGGAAACCCCCTGTTTGTCACTGTCTGGGAGTCTGTCCCACAGCACGATAATAACAGTGGCTTCCCTATCCGAGAGACGGGTTGTTTTTCCTGAGCTCGACCAGGTACCTCGCCAGCTCCACCACCCTTTCATACTCTGGAGCCCCATCCGGTCCTCTTCACACCTACAAGAAGAAAGAACATTCCAAAATTAATTATGAAACACTAAAGCAAAGTAGTCAAAGAATACAAATCAGGATATGCTAAATATAAAATAAATGTTCTTTTATTATTAGCTTTACTTGTCTGTATTAATTCTGCTACATTGGTATGCTTTTATTCATAGCTGAGGCCACCAAGACAGCATCCGTTGGCTCCTCATCTTTGGCAAAAAAATAAAAATGTAAATCATAAAGAAGTTCAAACATTTGAACTAGGCTAGAATTACAATAAAAAACGTACCACGTGCTGTGACTGGGTGGGAATGTCTGCTTTGTGTGGGAGAAGCTCGGTGTGAAGGATGCCGAACATGTTGGGAAGATAATGCAGATGGCATAGGTGTCATGATTCAGCTATCATGTCATGTTTATTCTTGATTCTTGAATGAGCAGGCGTATTGGAGAAAGGCATCCTTTTTCTCCATGAGGGCCCCTCTGTTCAGTCTCCAAGCCTCACGCTCCCACTGATGCGCAGATAGGACCATGAGGATGTAAACAAGGTAATTTTCAAGAAGCCACTTGAAGGTTTTCCCCCTGTACTGCCCAAATTGAATGGCACTCTGACTCGCTAACACCAATTGATCAAAGGGATCCCCTCCAGCGTCAACAACTCTGACCTTGGCCTCCCCCAGCACAGCTTCAGAGTCCTTTGGAACAAACGACACTCCTTTAGCCACTTGGGCCATGTGGAGTTTCTCCATGACGGATGCTTTCTTTGATTCCATCAGCACCAGGTCTCCAGCTTCATTGCGCAGGTTAGCACAATCAAAAACGGGGATTATTGCTTTTATAAAACGGTAAAGACATAAAGTTTCATGAGATTAGTTTGAGAACACCAAATTGGTGTTCAATAGAAACAGAAAATTCTATGAGATATTGATACGGTTTTAAAGTAAGAAAAGCACTTACCTGTTATCTGACACACTTCGTCGAAAGCCAATGAAACGATAGCAGTTTCTAATACCCCGCACTTGAAACAATTCGTCGGGGGCCAATCAGCAGGAGAGACAATTCGAGCAGTTCACTCGACGATTGGTTTCACTTTATTTGTTGAACATAACATAAAATTCTCACCTTTTAAATACAAGTTAAGCAGATAATTTATATTGTTTAAGTAATAATTAAAATCCTCTATTTAAAAACTAAATCAAATTTGCATTTTATAATAATTCTGTAAGACTATTTGATGGGTTCAACATAATGTGTGATCCTCTGGTGCCTAAACTGAAAGTTGTCTATTAAGGTCTTGAACACCCTCGTCGTTCTTTTCAGTATATTTTTTATTTTACAAAAGGACTTTTTTATAATAGTGGTTTAAAGTATTTTCATTGTGAAATCATTTCTTTTGGCAACCTAAATCAGGAAAACCTGTTTGAGCTTCTTAACCTGTTTGAAAACCTCAGATAAAATATCTGCGTAAAGATTCGAATTTCATAAAATATTTGTAAATAACACTTCAAAGTGCGAGTGGCGCCGTCAATGCTGCCAGGACCTGCCCCTGGTGCGACTGCAATTACTGACCTTTGTTTGGAGGCAGCGAACTTTTTGATATGTTTGAAAACGTTTCAGTGGAAGATCCCTTCACTGTCATTTTGTCTATTTCATCATCATTACCGCATGCAGGCTGATGTGCGTCTGAGCTCTTGTGTACATATACAACGTTCATTTATTTGTACGTATTGTATTTATTTATCACGTGTCCACGCATGCGTTATTCTTTCTTCAGTCATTTAGAGCAGCAGATTCCACAGTGTGCAAGAAAATGCTTGTTATGCTATATTAAACTCATACACGTTCATGCAATGTAATTGTTGTTTTAAAAATGAGTGTGTGTTGGAATGCATTGTTAAAATTTGAAAATCACTTATTTATGCTATTTTGCCAGAGCTAATTCACATTGTTTTCCTTTGTTTTTGGAAAACCCATGTTTCTACGTTGAAAAATGAAAGGCTAAATTACTGCGCACGAGGGGAACGTGCACATAATGACACTACAATATTTTTTTACGATCTTTGTAGTCATTCTAACCTTGAATTATAACGGCTGCCATTATAAAATAAAACCTGAAATATAAATGTATTATTTTCAGATTTGTAAATGGTACATTTGTTTAATCTGTTTGTTCTTGCACTTCAATTAAAATGGATTTGACTTGAGAGGATTCATTTGCAATGTTTTGTTTCAACATTCAATAGGTTAATTACCAATAGATTTATAGGTATCATGAGTATGAAGTTGCACTTGCAACTAAGTGGGAAAATGTGTCCTCTGTATTTACCCTAACTATGGGGACCAACTCCAATTCTGAGGTGCGTTGGTCAAGATCAATGAAAGGAGTATCTGAAACGTAATATATCAATAGCATGCATGTTGTTTGAGTAATATCAGAATTATCTTTGTGCTTAAACAATAATAAAAAGGTACACAACTCAACTCTGGACTTTATCAAATAACCATCAGTAGCAAGCAGAGACCTTATACACATTCAACGTTACTGTCTATGGTGAGTAGAGATTTATTATTTGTTCTGTCTGTTACATATCTTATTGACATTAATTGACATTGTTTCTTAGGAGTGTAATATGTTTTATGGGTTTGAGATGTAATGTTAATACTGTTATTCATTTGATTTCTTTTAGGCCATTTGTCATTCGTTTTATATTTTAACCTTTATGACTAAATGTATAAAAAACTGATGATACAACAAGACTTTTGTCTTATACAGTAATTATATGCCATTGCTTTCTGTTTCATCTTTATCGGCTCATCTGCCTATACAGATGATTCTATCACACAATGTCCTTATTCACTGTGTGTGTAGAGAGAGAGTGCTATAGATCATATTGAATTTTATGAGCCCATATGAAAATATTTTATCGTCACACTTTAATGGTTATATTAATTTATTTTATGGAGAAATTAAACACAAATGTGTAAGGCGTTTATTTGCACACATAACATAGAAGCTATGGAGTGTGTGGTGGTTGCTTCATATGTCAGGGCTTCTTCCACATACTTCCGGCTGCTATGTTTTAAATAAGCACCACATGGCGCTGTTCTCGCTTCACTTGGCTAAAAAGCTTCACGAGGCTTCGTCTCGTCCCTAACTTGCTTACGACACAGCTTAAATGCTCATTGGGCGAGAATGTCAGCTGATATCTTTTTTAAGTGTGCCATTATTAGTTAAGTCCATTAATTGAAGTAGTTTGTGTTTTTATGCGGAAAAACACCTATGCGAAGAATATTGTTCTCATAACCACCTTCATATGAAAGCACTGGCGATTAAACTGCATCAATTCCATCTGCGATAAAAATCACATTACAAAACAAGATGGTATACAGTTTACTTTCGAAAACATCAATTTTAAGCGGGGCTAAGGCAAGACAAATAAAAGATAATACAACAAAGACGACAAAAATGTTCAACCCATCCATTCTAATTAAAAACAAATAAAGAAACAATTTATATTATCGAATAAGTCTAAAAAAATCCAGCTTTTTATTATTTGCTTATGACAGCGGTTTTGAATATTTTCCCAATTAATTCTTACCTTACATTGAGTGTTAAAATTCTTAGCTGACAAACGTACATTTTTAATAAAAAAACTTTTACCTCCTTTTTCACAGTTTCCACATTGATTTTTTTATTTAAAAAAAATAGGTACAAATTCTAAAACATTTTACTTATTAACCACAATTGTTGCACTTTGTGCAGGACTCAAGGAATATGTGCACTGAAAGAAAATATGTATTGTGTTTTTTTTTTTGGATATGAGTTACAGAATTAACACAATATATAAATCTCCAGAAGGATAGATATCACATACAATTTTTAAATGAATGTATTCGATTTTTTGCGAACTGGAAGCCTCTTATGCGTTTAAGCTTGTCAAAGGAAAGATCTAAATTATTTCTTACCGCCTTGCGTTGGGAGTTTGTCTCATATAAGTTCAAGAACATTTCTCACTTTTAAACTCAGTTGGCAAAAGAAAAATTAAATAAAAATCGCTAACGCTATACATTCCGATGCTAACGTTTCTAGTCGGAACCTATTTTTGCTCAGCTTCGGTAAATGTCACGTCACTTGGGACTGTGGGTCACGTGGTAATGACTTCCCGAATCCAGCTCCACCCACAAAGATCTGCTAGGCTTGGTTATTGCGTCAGTTCTTTTTGAGAACGACATTTCCTGTAAATTTACCATGAACGGAATGGTCGGATGATACACTGACCCAAGTGGGTAGGTATGTTCATTATGTATTATTATCTCCAACTTTGACTTCGTGGCTGGCGCTCGAGTCGATGCCGGTTTTCGGTTCAGAAAAAAATCTCTTATTGAGCGATTGACATGCTTTCTGTAATTCACTCGGTCCGCAGTTCCTCGTTCAAGAAGAACCAGAATATGGTTCAGGAAATAGACGGATTCGTTAAGTAACTCCCCCAAGTCGCAAAAAGGATATTGGCTCGTGCTTCGCACAGATACTGCTTCGGACATTCGTCAAACGGCTACTAAGCAGTAAAGTAATTTGCATGGATTTATTGTCAGAGCATTACAATATTTAACTTAACTCGTCAGTTTATCTCCATCGGTATATATTGGTTCCCGTGTAACGTTTAGTGTTTTTATTTCTCGCTCACCGTGCACGTGCGAATTCAAACACTTAACTCTCGAATAACTTTACTGATTATTTTTATAAACTCAACAACGACATGAAGGCATTTTCTTTACTCTTCATCATCTCTTTACTCATCTTCGGTAAGTTCATGTTCCCACAACTTTCCCACTAACCGAGTAAACTTCGGCAGACTTCATATTTAATGTCGACTGAAGCAGAAAATATGATATTTACTGTCAAGATCTCAACTGAATCTTTTACACAGGGCTCGACATTAAAGGCCAATTAAATGTTTTGTATGGACAAGTGGGAGAGAAATTTACTTGCCCGACCGGACAAATGATAAAACACTGCGACATATATAGAGATGGGTACCAAGAACCGGTATTTTTTTGGGGTACATAATTGGGTCTATAGAGTATCGATAAACTCCATGAGAAACGATACTTATTATCGATAAGTTATCGATACTTGCGTTGTCTAATCTCCGTGTATTCGGGTGTTAAACATCGAATCAGAAGCTGCTGCCCGTCATTTTCCATCCCTGAATGATGGTTGAATGGCCGAAGTTTGCTGGACGTATGTGTGAAATCTAGGGCCATATGATTACCACGATGTATTTTTAATCTGCTTGTTTTGCGTGTTTATGAGTGAAAGAGTGGCATGGCTGAGCTTTCAGCGTCCATGTTCAGTAAGGTTTCAAATTTAGTGGCTGCAACCTCGCGACCGTCACTCCTGCCTCGACAACGAGGAATCTTCCGCAAAATGGCGGTCATACCCAAAATAAAAGTCCTTTATTTGAGAACAAGTTATAACATTGTTTTTTAATAATTCGGCCACGGAGCGTAACATTGATAAACACTACACTTTAGTAAAGTTCACAAATAATATATTGTTAGATTTGACTGCACTTTACTGTAGTAAATACCATACTATGCTACAGAAATTTATGTTGACAAATGTACCAATATTGTATTGTAAAAAGGAACACAGAACTTTGAAATATTAAAACAAATTTAGGTAATCTAAACATTATATTGTCCTAATGTATCCATTTGTTGTAACATTAATGTCTTTTGTCAGTTACCTGCATATTCATAATGAACTAAACTTGCACATTTCTGGCTGTGATACCAAACTTTAAACCTCTCTAGCACCAGTGCTATGTGCAAGAAAGTTAACTTACAGCCTTAACACTTATAATAATTACTGCTTGCCTTTGTTTTATAGCAGTCAGAGAGTAGGCCTTTAACCAAATTCAGACGGCCAAACTGGACATTAGTTAAAATACTTTGAAGCAAACTTGACCAATCTAAATCTGAAACAATTATATTTTATTATAATTCAAATTAAATGTATATATTTTGTGATCTTTGGACAAGTAATTTTTGTACTCTGACAAGTGAATGACAAATTTTCTAGTCCGAAGGACAACCACATGACAATGCTTAATGTTAAGCCATGTTTTACATGCAGTGTTTAATCTCTCACTGTTTTGTGTCTGTGTTTTGCAGTTGTGTTTTGTGCTAAGAATAAGACGGAGGGAGTGACAGTGAATGATGGAGGTTCAGTTACTCTACACACTCGTCTAATTGAAATACAGAGAGAAGATGTGATAGTGTGGCGGTTTAAAGACGATCGCATAGCTAGAATCAACAGAGCGGTCAACAGTGATCCAGTTTATGACTCTGATGAGAGATTTATTGACAGACTGAAGATGAATCCTCAGACTGGAGATCTCACCATCATAAACATCACATCTGAACTCTCTGGAGAATATCAGCTAGAGATCAATGGAGTGATCAGTCCAAAGGCATTGAGTGTCAGTGAGTATCACAAGCTTTACTTAATGATCATTTTATTTACAGAATCATTCCAGCACCCTGAACAATTACAGTGTGAAATCAAATGTGATGTTTATTGTCTGATGGTAAAATAATAACATTCTGTGGTAATGATCACTCGTCACATCAATACTGTTAACTCAGAATATATGAAATCTGTTATGTCAACATCATCCTGTAACTCACACGGTCTTTATGATGTATTAACAACTACAACAGAAATATTTTTTTTGATGAATTTGCTATCTTTTTTTTTTATTACTTCATATGTTTAAAAATAACAGTCATAATTTTTAGCTGGAGTTTGTGTTTTTCAACGTGACATAAAACGATCCATTTATAGATTTATTGCCGACATTTTAATGTTTAAATTTGTGGATTTTAGATCCTTTAAAGGGGTCACATGACATGGCTAAAACGAATATTACAATGCAATGTGTATACACGAATTAAGGTTAAAAAAACGCTGCCCTGCCTCTCTGAAAAGTGAGCTGTGCTATGATTGGCCAGTTTACCAATGTGTAGTGATTTGTCGAATACTGCAAGCGTGTAACGGCTCTTACCATGTTTGCAACATCAGGTTCCAAAGCAATTGTACTGATAGGTACGCCTACCTCACTTACGTATACATTTAGGCGTACTTAGTCAAATCATACCACCAACTGACGTAGATTTCTAGGGGTGTGGTTACACAAGATGTTTCAGTCAGGTCTGGGTGAGCATTCGCTTTTAGATAGAATACATTTTTCTTTCCGACACTTAAGTCAGTTTGTGCATACTTTAGATTGCATTTTAGGGGATAAAATATTGAATTACTCACTGTTATTGTTTGGCAGCAGAGCAAGAGTTAAGCTTCACTTTCGCAGCTTTATAGACTTGTGTTACAGGCAGCAACATCTCTAAGTTACTTCATTGTCCGTCTATTTAATAAACCGTGTCTTTAATCCACAGTGTCGATACATTATAATGCAGAAAGCAAATAAACCCTCAAAGAAATGACACATTGTGATGCGTCTTTAGGTGTACTCATGCGCAGTACATGGATGTAAGTCTTTTCAGGTGTTTCAGTGTGAATGGGCAGCGTTTGGGAAATGCTTGAAAACACTATTATGGACGAAGGGTGTGTTGAAAACGAAAGCTCCGTTTTCAAATGAATCTGCACTAGTGTTGCCAGGATCTAAATCTGGTTTGATTCACTTATAAACCACATAAATATGTGTTTTAATTGAATCTGATGATGTTTTCTATTGTTTATGATCAGACTGATAAATTCATTATTATTAATATTAATAACTGTCTCTCAGTCATTCCAGAAGTGAGGGGAATATACACCAGTAAAGCAGGTGGTAAGGATGACAGATCCTCCACAGATCAGTCTTCAGTATTGATAGCAGGAATTGGCTCCTGGTTATGGCTGCTGCTGCTGGTGTTGTGATGTACCGTCACCGCACAACGAGACCTCGGGGTAAGAATCATGAACAGCTGATACTACAAGAACAAAATGTTTTCTGCTTTTTTTGTTCATGTTGGTTTTGTTTTTATCAGATATCAAACAGCATTATTTTGATTTATACAAAAAAGCTTTCACATTAATTAATTGCCGGACACTTTCATGCAAAGCAGCTTACAGTGTTCCCTCTACATCAAACCCAAGCATAAACGCACAGAATCTGCGCCTATAGATCTGCAGAATACACGGGGAATTTTGTGGATTTTAGCGTACATTATTGACAAGTAAACATGCTTTTGTGATTTAAGTGGGAGACAGCATGAGCGAGTGGATATTTGAGAATGATGGAACGTGGAAAGGGAAAAAGTTCAGTGGAAAAACAAAATGAGCCCATGTTTTACTCACTCTCAAGGCATCCTAGGTGTGTATGACTTTCTTCTTTCAGACAAATACAGTCAGAGTTATAAACCATTTATCCCGGCTCTTCCAAGCTTTTGAATGGGAGGATCATATTTCGAAGCTTCGAAAAAGTTTGTCCATCGATCAAAAAACTGCTCCACGCACCTCCATGTGGTTAATGAAGGCCTTCTGATGCAAATCGATTCGTTGGTTTATGTGAAATATCTGTATTGACAACTTCATTAACGATAATGTTTAACATCCATTATCAGTCTGTTGCAAAATAAATCTTGCTTGTTTTACAAGCATTTTTCCAAATATCTTTCTCTCTGTTCATCAGAACAAATACTTTTATACACATTTGGAACAACTCAACGCGAGTAAATTAAAGGGAAACCTCACCCCCAAATTTTTAATTAAGACATGCCAGTGTTATCTGCAGGAACGCTATTCTCTCATGCACGCACTGCCGATGGATAGCGAAAAGTAAGAAAACAAGCTTGGATGCGTTAAGATAAATGGTATTATAACTTCGAATGTATTTGTCTTAAAGAAGAAAGTCGTATACATGTAGGATGCCTTGAGGTTGAGTAAAACATGGGGGCACAATTCAACTAGAGAATGTATTTCCACAAGCTCCTTTATTTAGTGTAATGTATAATGCTATAAACAACAAAATATTTACTTTACTGTTATTTATAAGATGCAGTCAAACCAAAAGGTGAGAAGAAGAGGAGGATTTGCATAAACTTTGTGTGGAGAGAGGGGTAGGGTAGGGAGATGGAAGGAGGCCTTGTGTGGCCAAGGGCCGGCCGGGGCTTCGGAAGTCCCATGCTAATAAAATGTCTTCGTTGAAGCGAAGTGTAATGCCTTGTTTTTGCTGCTCTCAGCATGTTTTTTCAATACTTTTGTACAGTTAGTGTCAGATTGTTGCCGCCGTTTTTAATCAGACGGTCAATGGCTTCAAACAATCCGAGTAGTCTTACTGCCATAAGGCCTGGGAGAGTACAAAAACGCACCACAAGGTGGGAGCTTGTTTCATCCAAGTGATTTTATTTTGGGACAGCTGTCTCTTCACACGTGAATGAATCCGTAGACTTTACCCACAATAAGAATAAAAAGAAAAAAAAACATAAAAATTTGTTTAAACTGACTATACAAACATTGAAACAAAAACCATGCTGTGAGCAGCATAACCAGACATCACGCTAGCCTCAACAAGTAGAAAGCCATTTGCGGGCTTGGGTCTTTCTCTCACCCCAACCATGCTCAACCAACCTCCCTTTCCTTTGTCTCACCTGCACTTATACACATTTACACTTCCCGCCCAAAACTAATGGATCGTACCATCTTTAGGGGTCAATCAACATGCTTTACCCAATGTGTATCTTTGATTCAGTTGCACCTACACCTCTCTTTACCTTAGTAGTGTGAACTTACGTTCACGTGATGACCTCTGTGCTCATCATCACAGTTAGTTTGAATATTTTTGTTATTTAATTCTTTTGTTTGTTTATTGTGGGAACCTCAGTGAAAACGCGTGCGTCAAGACAGCTGTCCGAATGAAATCACTTTGACTGGAATGATTACTCACTTTGTACTCCATTCATTTGGTCATTTCCCGGGCCCTACGGCAGAAATACTCAAAACTACTCTGATTGGCAGTTAACAACTGGCCGTCCGATATCTAGCGGTGATATGCTATCTGACAGGTGTATTAGGAGTTTAAACCTATATATACTTGGCCCCTGTCAATTACAAAGCTTCTCTGGCTCTTCCCTTTTGTTAAACGATGACAAATCTGCTTTCATCTGCAGTTTAATGCATTTTACAGAGACAGGTGGCATTTTAAAGGCTTTATGGATACTTTGTTAGGGGTATCAAAGAATGAGTTGGAATAATAGGCCTTTTTTTTACTGAATCAATTAAAACTCATTAAATCAAAAAAATCTGTTAAGGTTTTTGTACAACTTTTTCTAATTTTATTTGTACCGTTTAGGAAACGTTTAGAAGTTTTCGGTTTTCATATTCTCAGCTTTTTTTTTAACATTTAAAAGCATTCTGCTCAATTGTGAAGATTTTTGCAAAAATCTAGCACAACGAAACCAAATTGTTTGTTGTCTGTGTTTCTTACAGATTCCATGGATGAAGAAGAGTCAACGGAGATGCATTTGAGGAACGGAGACGCCAGCAATGGTGTTGTGCATCCAGTACCATGATCAATATTTATCTTAAAAACTTTTGTGGTTCAACAGCCAAATTTTTTAACAAACTGTAGCGTACTGCATTAAACTGTACTGTATTGTTTTTATCAGATTGACGATACTAGGCTGTCATTCCACAGGCTGTCAATGGAACGATCTGACTATACAGAATATCGCCCAACACTACTGTACTGCCTAGATACCTGAGCCAAAGTTACTGCCAGCTTTAAAAGTATTGGTCCTTAACTAGAGCTAGTAAACAATGCAATTTTACAGACTTGACCAAGGTTTTTCTGAGACATTTTCTTCTAATGTCTGAGGCGTGACTGGCTGGGTATGTACAGTAGATTGTTTACAACATCTTTCCTCCTGCAAACTCATCATCTCCTTTCTGCTTCCATTTCCCTGCTTTGCACAAACAAATTCTGATGTCCATCTACAGGGGCTATTAATGGTGGACCTTATCTCATATATGAAGGATTTCTAGCCAAAGTTAGAATGGGCATCTCTAATAAAATGCTAATTTTATTCTATCATCACTTGCACAAGATGGAATAACACTACAGTATCATTCTGGATCCGTAACAAGGTAGCAGATATGTCATATTTTAAAGTTTGCCATTCGTTTATTGAACACTCTTGTTTTTGGTTTCATGGTTGCACATATTACTATATATTTTTTCTCATAGAAAGACACTTTTTCATGTGCATTTAACAACTTAAATGTTACATTTAGGTTGGATAAATGTCTGTAAAGCTGTTTCATGCTGTTGTAAAATCCTTAACAAAAAAGCACTTTGCTTAATCTTGCTAATGGACACATACAATTAATGTCTTGTTTCTCTTCATCTCTGTTTGCACATCTCTCTGAACTTCATCTGTTTGCACATCTCTGAACTATTGCACTGTTATTGAAATGGCTTAAAGATGGTGGATTGCTTAAATAAAGTAAATTAAAAAAGCTTAAGACTGATGTCCTTTTATTTCTTCGAGACGTTTCTCGTTCTTAGTGACTTTACACCAGAATATTTAGATTGTGCTTTGACATGTGAATGCATTGCTTGATATAAAATATTGTTTGCAGAATAACAACAGATTTCATTCAAAATCTAATTAAATAATTTGATAATAGCTTCTTGTACACCTTTATTGCATTTTAACTGTCTTATTTCGAAGTGGGAAACAAATTGTAGTTTTGGACACCAGATGGCGCAAAAGTCGAAGGGAACTCACTGATTACATTGAGACGTCAGTTTAAAACTGTATATTTTAATGATGTTGTTCATATATTTAGACACAATGAGGAGCTTTAAATATCTAAAGATTATTCCAATTATAGTGATGTTCTAGACACAGTGTGTGATAGACACATCTAACAGACCCTTGAGTTTATGTGTAAGCCCATGTAGAGTCTGCTAAACTGCATTAAACAAGCTAAGATGACAAGAACATATGACTTGATATATAACTCGTATAGATTAATGTTTATTGAATGTCTCATTAAACAAGCATTACTCGCAATAAATGTTATATAAACAGTGGATATAACGCTAGATTTGGAGATGTTTTAAAACTGATAGATGGAGTGGTCCCAGCGCTTAAAGATGCCGGACATGAGCTCCACGAGGTAAGTCAAACTGAGTCATGTCTGTGTTTTGTTGGCAATGAGTGTGGATGTGCTTTAGTTACACGTTTCAGCCAATGTCAGTGTGACAAGACAAAAACATGATCGGACCTTCCTCAGTTCATGGGCTTAATCGAGTGTGTTTAGGTAATGGTTAAATCAAATAAAAAATCTAACCCATTACTCAAAAAGTTAAAGGGATAGTTCACTCAAAACTGGACATTCTGTTATCACTTGTTGCTTACCTTAATGTCATTCAAACCCAAACGCTCTTTCATGAAACATAGATTGCATATTTGCATAAACATATTGACCATGACTTTACTTTTTACTGATGCTGATTATCATGAAACGACAGACATGGTTGAATGTTATAGCTATTGTTATACGATTTGCACTCTATAGGCCGGTTTTATAGACAAGACCTGGCCTAAGGCAGGACTATGACTTAGTTAATTTTATTAAAATGCTGTCGAAAAAAACATTACCAATGTGAAATCTTGAGACAAAACGATGGTACTGACATATTTTAAGATGTTTAACATGGAGTTATTTTCAGTTGAGACGGCTCAAAATTATTTTTAGTCTGGGCCTAGTCTAAAGGCTTGTCTACATAACCGGGCTAAAAGTCTTAAAATACAAACATTTTTGACAACACACAACCTTATGGAGACTTTCGGCATAGCTTTAAAAACTAAAGTGACACTTTTCAATAGAATGCAACGTTTCTCATGTTTGTGTTTCTCCTATTGTGTTTATGCTCACTTGGAAGTTAAACATACTCATTTTTTTCATGATTTATAGTGTTACGACCTGTCTAGGGTCGATCGCAACATAAATGGAAATCCACATAAATGTAACCGTTGTAAGAAATACATTTATTGTATAAAGGAAACATAAAAAGGCTTTCTATTCAGGAGTGGTTAATGCCATGATAAAAACCCACTACTTTAATAAATACCCAACTAAATAACCTAAACGTCTTAATTGGCAAAGAAACAAAAGACAATCGATTAACCTAACTTCCTAAACTCACAACAGAGGGAAAATAAATACATCCAAATGAAGATGGCGACACACTCCCTACTTCCCTTAAGTAAAAAAAAAGACAAACCATCAAGACTTAACAGAAAAACAAAGTAACAGAATATCAAAGATGTAGTGATGTGTGAGTCTCTGCTGGTACAAAGAAAACAGTTTATTGTCCAGCATCAGCGTGTCTCAAGATCAGCAATATCTCTCTACATTTTATGTGGATTTTCTTGAGGATTCTTGTAACTGTGTGCTGAACAATCTCATCACAAATCTCAGCATCACTCATGTCTGTCAGCGTGTTCAGGTGAGTCACACCTGTGTTTATGTACTAAGTTTGTCTTTTGATTAATTCATTTTTAGCAGCTCTTGTCTAAGTCTGACTGAAAGGGACTGTTTAATGTGTGTCACATCTTCAAAGGGTTTATGTGAAAAGGATCTTAGATTTCACCACATGTGGAAAGGCTGTGTAGTATGAGTCCTGTTACTATGGAAGCCCGTATCCGCCAGGGTTGGGATTTTTATTAGAATTAGTAACTCATATTAACAAAATTTCGACTTAGTTTCTCATTATTTTGAGATAATAAGTCATTATGAGTTACTAATTCTAAAAAAATGTCCCAACCCTGGTGGAAACGGGCTTCCATATGTTACCATATACACGGTGATGCAGTTTGTTAGGATGCTATCAATGATGCAGTAAAAGTTGACACTCTTGAAAATATATATATATTGTGTATATGAGTCAGAAATAAGGATGTGTTTAAGTTTGAATTTGTGGGGTTTTGGGGTACCATACAAATCAGCGGAAGGCCTAAGCAATACACCAAAATCCATGGGTTAAAACCAAAATAATAGGGTAATGTGGTAAAACTACACGTTTATCCCAAACCAAAAACTTGAAGTACGGTCAAACTTATCATTAGTCTCACTACTGAAGTATATAATATATATATATATATACTTAGAATATTATTTTTAACCAGGGTATATGTGATGTCTCTAAATCTCCCATCAGAGCCGTTAAACAATGAGATTGAACATCTGTCCAGTTTATCCAGGAGTTCATCTTCATGCCTCCACTCGATCACATCATTACTCTGTATAACAGTATTAGTGTGTAAAGTGAGAGAAAACCCGTGAGTCACTGACTCTGTCACAGCATCTATAGAACAAAGTGAGAGATAAACTCACTTATACAACACTGTCAGTCATTGAGATCATTGTGCGACGTCATGAAATATCACATTAAATATGAAGTCAAGTACTGCTTTATTCAAGTGTGCCATCATGTGATCTTCCAAAACAACGTGAAGTCATTTACGTATTACATTTGTCGCCTTGTTGACAGAGACTATTTGCACAAGCCCCTCCTACCAATATGTGCTTGGAATAGAGAAAGTGAAAGTACGAAGCATTTTCAACCAAGGAAGATAACATTCTTCATGATGCCCTTTATTGGTCGTCGTACATAACATTTGTGTTTGTGTTAGTAAGCTGTATTTTTTTAAGCTATTATGGCAAAAACAAAATCAACTGACGTTTATTAATTACAAAGCACAATAAAAAAAACAAGATTTGGGATTTTTTTTAAACAGAGTCGTCTCTTTGGTATTAATCTCTTCATGTTTAATCGTGAGTAAAATGTAACTTGTTTTTATGATGATATGCCAGTTTTTCTGTTGTAAAAACTGCTGATGGAGTTGCCGGGTTACATACCTATAGAAAGTCATGTGACATTCCTTATTCCCTTCAGTAAAGCCAAATACCAAAAAGGAAATATGCTGTTACACCCGTCCCTGTGTAAAGAACAACACTGTCACTCAGTCGGTGGGACACAGATGGGTTTGTTACCCACTAACAGTCAGAGCTCAAAGTCTTGAATAACTTTACTGATCATCTTTATGAAGTCAAACACCTACAACAACATGAAGACAATCTCCTTACTCATTATCATCTCTTTATTCTTCAATGGTAAGCTCATTTAGCAACGTTTTTTAATACTTTCACTTCTCAATAAATTTTGTGTTTCTTAACGTCTATGAGTTTTGCACCATTAAAAAACTGAAAGTCAGTGAACATCAGTCTGGTGTTTAAAGTTACATGAGGTTTGTACCTAAGCAATAATATGATTCTCTCTTTGTGATATTCAGGTGTGTTTGGTGATCCAGATGAAGTAAAGTCTGTGTCAGTGATGGAGGGAGATTCTGTCACTTTACACACTGATCTTACTGACATTCAGAGAGATGAGCAGATCGATTGGTGGTTTAAAGGAGATCGCATAGCTCAAATCAATAAAGCGACAAGTAACATCTCAGTATATGATGATGATGCTGATGGGAGATTCAGAGACAGACTGCAGGTGGATGACCAGACTGGATCTCTCACCATCACAAACATGAGATCTGAAAACTCTGGACTTTATAAGGTCGATATCATCAGCATCACTAGACATACAACACACCAGTCCTTCAGAGTTACTGTCAGGGGTGAGTAGATCACGTCATTGGTCACGTCGTGCTATTTTTTTTTTCTTTATGAAAAGCACATATATGATAATGAAGAAAGAAATTCATGCACATTTTAGATTGTATGAGTACTTAGAGATGACAAGTGCGTAATGAGTCCTTATGTTTACTTAAACAATTGCTTATTCTTACTTTCACTTTCAAAATAAAACCTGTTAGACTTGATTTGTTTTCCTGAACTTGCTGTGAGATGATCAAATGAATATGCTGTTGTTGACACAGGTGGAGTGAAGATGAAGATGTCAGTGATGGAGGGACATTCTGTCAGTCTGTACACTGACACCAAAATGACGTATGATCTGATAGACTGGATGTTTGGAGATGAACACGCTCAGATAGCTGAAATATATAAACCAGACAAACGCTTCACTACGTATGATGATGTTCTCGACGGGAGATTCAGAAACAGACTGAAGCTGAACGATCAAAGCGGATCTCTCACCATCATAAGCATGAGATCTGAACACGCGGGTGTTTATGAAGTAAAGATGAGCAGTAACAGACATTCAGTACACAGGAGATTCAAAGTGACCGTCACCGGTGAGGAACAGAACGTTACATTTGTTTTTATATCTTAACAGTCTTGCTTTACAATGACAAACATATTTATTATTTTTATTTAGAATGTAAAATTATGTGTGTAGAAGATTTGTAAAATATTTTATAAACACAGTATTTAGAAGGGCAGCACAATGCTGTATATAGGATTGACTGAGATATTGCCAACGTGCATAATGTATAGTTCCAAAATTCAACGTATGTTCTGTAGTTCAACTGAATTCTACAAACTTAAAAAAATTGCATATCATAATATTAACCAAGTTAACCAAATATGAAAATCAATGAAAATCTTGATTTGAAAATTTTCTCTCATTGTTTTATTCCCGCACCTTTAGTTTCACAATTGATCACGCTGATTAAAATACAATTACATTTACACTTTACGCTTTACACTTACACTTTACACTTTTACATTTTTTCAGCTTTATTGTTGGCAGGACAGTGGCACCGCACCGTCTTTTTACATGAATGTGCCACAAATAGTAATCCTGAAAAAACACATTTTACGGAATTTTACGACTTTTTTATTAATTCTTTTATGCGACAAAATGAGAAAAAAAATCTTCCAAAACAACAACATACAAAACATCACAAAAGTAAACATGAAGTGTTAAATCATGCTTGTATCTCTTTAAATATAATTTGTTTTGCTCATCTTATTTGAGTAACTTTCTCGTTAAGTTTTAAAGTTTTCATTGACATATAAATGTATTTGTAATGCAGTTTCAAGCAAGGAAGGAAGGAGGCGGGAACCGGGGAACGTTAAACCACAAACTTTTGACAAGACAAACGAACAACAAAACTAAAGTCAAATATAATAAAACCAAACATAATGTCCAGGCCTGATCCTCTCTGGTCGTACACTCCTGTCGCTCGTCCTTTTATGCTTCTGATCTCCTCTGTGAGAGATGCGAGACCGGTGCAACGCTCCGCTAACACTCATTATCACTCGCGTCACCGGCCTCGCGTCGTTCCCTCACGGCACTCTTCCCGCCTTGCTCCTTAGAGTATTTTACTACCATTGTTGAATAAATCAATAATATCTGCTGATGTGTTCTGATATCTCTCTCTGTCATTACAGTGCTGGGTTTACGTTTAGTTTATGTAGTTGGAATATGTTTTTTCCTGCTATTCCTTGCTGCCGGTGTAACCGCTTTCGTGATTTACTGCCGCTGCATGTATCACCGCAGACTCTTTATTTCAGGTAAGTACTGAAGGTGTAACACATTTAAGGGAAATATTCAAGCTTTGTTTTTTAAATCCGTTTTTTTTCGCTGTGCAGGTCAGGAGATGACCGTGATGAAGGGAGATTCTATCACTTTACGTACTGATCATCTTACTGACATACAGAGAGATGATATGATCCAGTGGATGTATGAAGATGCAGAGATCGCTACCATTAATAACGCAACCATCAGTTTTGTTGCTCCGAGATTCAGAAACGGACTGCAGGTGAATGAGCAGACCGGATCTCTCACCATCACAAACATCACGAGCGATGACTCTGGAGTGTATCGACTCAACATCTTCAGATATAGAAAGTTCTTCAATATCAAAAATGTGAAGCTTTTAAAAATCATCAGAATAAGAAAGCGTTCATCTAAGACATTTAATATGATTGTCATTGGTGAGTACCTCTGAGACGCCGGTGGCTTTTATTTTGTTTTCAAGTTTTTATCTTGTTTTTCATTTTCTCTTTTCATTGCTGCGGTTACAGATGAACTGATTCAAGTGAATGTGGGAGAATCTGTCACACTTGAGACTGGAGTTACTGAAATACAGAATAATGAGATGATCGAGTGGAGGTTTAGAGATGAAGATACTCCCATTGCTGAAATAAGTCTTGCTCACAGCATCCCATGCGATGATGACAATGATGATCTGTTTAAAAACATGGAACTGAATGATCAGACTGGAGATCTGACCATCAACAAGATCAAACATGAACACTCAGGTGTTTACACACTGAAGATCAACGGTGGAAGAAACTCATTGAGGAGATTGTGTGTAATGGTCACTGGTGAGTAATACAGTGATACCTTCATTGAAATAAATAAAACAAATGACTGTGTTTTTTTTCATTTTTTTATCCTTAAAGCAGAAAGATATTGTAAAATGTCTGTGTCTCTTACAGCTCCCCCAGCAAATGAACGGAGAGAGTCAGTGGAGATACACGTGCCTTTGGTAAAAGAGACTTCATTATAAGCCTAAATAATAAAGTAACAGACAACATCTGAACTACATGCATATATCACTGACTGTTGTTTATTTTCTGTTAATATCATAATGATATAATAATATCAATAGTCCATCAGTCCAAGTATGCATACTTTCACTATAGTACACAAGACTAGTATGTTGAATGAGTTGTAAATCTGTATTCATAAACAGTATTCAGTGTGTGATTATTACACTGATGATCTGCTCATCAACACTGAACTTCTGAAGACTTTTCTATCCCGTAATGCCACAGTGGGAGAAGAGCCATGAGATGTATCAAAAATATTTAAAAATACTTGTTGGTTGGCTTTTGTAGGGCATCACGCTAGCCACTGACAAATGCGAATTAAATGAATAATGAATAAATGTGAATATTTTCTTGTGCTTTGTGGGGTAAATTGTACTTGTATAGGAAGATGAATAAATCATTTTTGCAGTGGATGGGTGGACTTAGTGTTTGGATTACTTTTTTATGAGCATCAGTCTGAGAAATGTATGATTTAAGATGTGTTGTATATAACCAGATTTTCTCTTATCCATGTATATATATATATTTTATGTTTTTAATATATATATAAATCAATATATACTGTATTAACATATACATTATATATATATATTATATGTCATGACTTTTTAATCATTTTCCATAATATTACTAATGTTGTTACTTACTTTCGGTTTCAGTTTGTAGAGGGGTTTGCGTGGACACTAGATGGCGCACTGCACCGCTGCATTGCATACAGTGTACATAATAATGACTACATGAGAAAAACAAAATCGGTTTTACTAAACTGACGAAACATGCTTTTATGGGTATATGCATGTTGGTGCATAAATTGCTTTAATCTATTAACTGTTGTGAACTTGATATTAATGTCAAATTGCTCTTTCAAGAAGCAGACGCGACCCAGCGGCAGTGATCAGGCGCATGCGCTTCTCGGAGTCGTGACGTCACGTCTTCACCGAAACACGCCCCTCAGTCAGCGCAACAATAGGCTTGTGCGACGTCGTATTTGGCGCGCGCACCCTAGCGAACTAGCGGATGCGTAGAGTATACGGTGCCGCAAGATCCGACATATCAATGACATCAAAGTACCGCGAGAGCGATTCGAAAAGCATAAGAAGTTTGTTTCTGAATCGCTCTCGCGGTACTGTGATGTCATCCGCCTGTCAGATCTTGCGGCGACGCATCAAGTCGAACACGCTTATGACAACATCCTTTCATGGCTCTTTTTTCAGAGGAAACCAACTATTGTTTAATGAAAAGCTACACGCGATAGTGATCCGACTCAATGAGTGGTCATGTTTGTCTTAAAATCCGCGAAAAAAACGCGTTTAAAACGAGAAAGATCTGCGGAAACTCACTGAACAAACAGATTCAACAGGACACCAACAATTATTGTGTCTGGTATGGGGACTAAAAAACATTTAATATCTGAATAAACCAGTGGAGTAATGCAGCTTGTGGTGCATTATTGTGTTCATTAGAATGTGTTTTGTTTAATTCAGTGATATATATCCATTAGTAGAGTAACAGGCATACAGGGATATGATTGGCTTGTTCGACTTGATGCGGCGCTGCAAGATCGAACAGCCGTATGACATCACAGTATCGCGAGATCGATTCGAAACCAAACTTTTAATAGTTTTTCGAATAGCTCTCGCGGTACTCTGATGTCCTCGCCTGTCTGTTCTCGCGGCGCCGCATCAAGTCGAACAAGCCTATTTTGTTTCTAAAATAATTTAGCTGGCCAATCAAATCATAGAAGGCGGGAGTTACTGGCCAATCAAATGAAAGAAAGAGTCGTTTCTAGTCCCTCAAGCAAACTGAACCCTGTTTGTAGCACAGTTTGTATATTGCTTATGTTGTGAAGATTGTCATTAAACATTACAAATATTGACAGTAACAATTACTTTAGACATATGTCCTTACAACTGATTTATTTTAAACTGAAGTTATTTTTGGTACATTTTTGGCTGTCAGTCATGGACCTAATAGTCATAGTTTTAGAAATCTTTATTTTTTTATATTGTTGACAGTTGTAACAAAAGTTTGATGTTCTCCATGTGGAGGTTTCAGAGGACAGATTCAGCATCTTCATCAGTTTGTGTCTGTAGAAAGATCTCTTATGAGGATGAGAATTGTAGCTCAAACCTCTCTGTGACACATAACCTTTAGTCTTCTTAAGCTTCACAAGTGCTCCTTTTCCACTTTTCTCTATAGTCAGTTTGACACCTTAACAAACACCAAAGGTCCTTAACCAGGCACAAAAGTGAAGCCACAGAATATATCAAATCATTTTTTTTGGTGATACATTTGCTTGCGTATCTTGGTAAAGTGTTTATTTCCTAACAAAATGTTGTAGATAAAAGAAAGTTACTGTGCACATACACTCAACATTTGAAGTGGATAAAAAAAATGAATCAAAGTTGTCTTGGACAAGAACTAGGACAACTTTGATGAACCTTTTTGATCATCTTCAAATGTTGACTACTGTATCCTGATGGTGATTTTATCACACAGACACAAGACAATGTTTACGTAATGTGGCCATACTTTTAACTACACTTTTCCTTATTTTGTAAAATTTGACCCGGCTTATTTTTCTTCTTTAAACATTTACAATATTCAGACTTTTACAATATATCAACTTTTTGATTATATTCTAATTATATCGGGTAATTGCTATTTTTATTGCAGCTTGCAGTAAATAATCTACATTTGTTCCTCAAATTTATTCAGTTAAAATTCGCCTGTTCCACTGACAGATTAAAATAGCAAGTGTTCTTCTGCAAAATGGTGTCGGGCAGCACAGGACATGTGACTGAAGTGTGATGTCAAGATCTCAAGAATAGTTTTCTCAGAAACTTCTGCAATCTCTCGCTGAAGCTGAAAAAAAAAATTCCATTGCTTGTACAATAAGAGCATGAGCATTGAATTTAATTTCTTGCATGTGATATACACTTATGTGACTACTTCAATCCAAACATGATAGTATACGTATAAAGTATATATTTTATGTGTGTTTTGGGGAAAATATGTCTTGACATTTTGCATTCACAGCAGTTCACACAGATCTCACAGTAGAAAACTGTTGATATTCAAGCAATCTTTATTTTTCTTTATTAGTATTGATGCATTCAGTGTGTTATTAAAGATGTTTTTGTGCAGAGTGGAAGATGTTATCAGGACAGTAAAAGAAGAACAACACATTTCTCAGTGTTTACACCTCTGACATGCACACATATGGTCATCAACCACTAACAGACACTAACAGACGAACACATCTCATGTTCATATCAGGTTTGTCTTTTACACAGGAAGATGTTGGAGTGACGCACGCATTTAGTGACAAAAATAACGTACAAATATTGCCAGTATTTTAAACCACAATGACTCACTGGTCGTTCTCATTTCTTTATTTATATTTTTGATCATTCTTTCTGAAAATCTGTTCTACCAAGATGTTTAAACGGCTGTCTATTAACAATCTTATACATAGTGAATTTTTAACATGCGCTTGCATTTGTGGCAATTAACATACGTTTTATGCTTGTGAATGTGATGGGGGTATAACAGATGAATCCCTGTGAGAACTCAGACATTTCATATATAATAAAACATATACTTTATATAATATTGTGAAAATATGCTGTTCAGACTCACAAAAATCTGATCAGTTGTAGCAGAAGTTGAAAATGATCATACAGCTGAGTCTTCACATCATAAGAGTTTCACAGAGCGTTTGATCATTATCTCATGACACCAGCATACACAACATCATCCTCCACTGCAGCTCTCTGTACACAACAAACAAAATACAAACACAACATTAAATCAACAGAATAATCTCTTGAATTAAACATTTATTTTTATAATAAATTATTGGTTCAGGGAATAATTTCTGTGGCTGTCCCAGCATCTACAGTAAGTAAAAAAGTGTTTAATGTAACAGATATATATGATCATATGTGTATGTTTTGAGTTTATTGCATTTAATCCTTTGTGTCCGTTAAACTTGGCCGGAGCACAAATACTGTGCCTTTTTAGTGGGTGTACTGAAGTTAGTTTCCCAAGTCCCAAAACACAGTTGACTATTCCCTGATGTGCTGTCTTATTAAAGGCATAAAGAGGCCCTAAAATATCATTAAAAAAAAAGAAGTGTAGTCTGGTTGTGATTTTAACCCAAGCTTTTGTTATATAGGAGGGAATAGTATTCACCCGAACATAATGTAAGTGTCGAAACTGAAAACGCCCTTGTTACTGAGATTACATCTGTTATTGACACAGGCCCAGCGAACGCCAGGTTATGGAATGCACCTATCTATGACGACATTGATAGGTTGAACACTGCCTCCACAGAAAAATATCAGCCACTACTTCTCTAACCCGCCCACTGTTTTCACATGACTGAACTGAAGTACCACAAGGTGCGCGGAACCAAATAGAGCGAGCAAGCAAGCAATAAACAGGCCATTAAAGATTGCTAAATATTGTATCAGTGCCTGGTTGTGGAAGAACACAGTTGCTGCATAACCTTACTTCTGATTCCGACATTAGTAATGCGTTGTTGAAGTTTAATTTTAAAGATGTTCCAGCTCACATGGGTAAAACATTACCGCAGATTCCTTTGTGAACAAGGCAGAGGGCTACAATGGATTTGGGGAGAGACTGAAATTAAAAAGCATTTGACTTGAATGCTTGAAGCGTGCTGTGTCCTCAATATTGGATCCGATAGGAATGGAGCAGAAATCTTATGCGAGTACAACAAATTTTTACTATGCGACACTATTTGCCTATATGGGGAGTCTGACCTGGAGCATGCAGTTTTGCGCCCCAAGGCAGTTTTACGCCCCTGCTGTTCCTTATTTCTCCAGTAGGCAGTTTTACGCCCCGCTGTATGATTCATACAAGTTCATAGAGATTTATTTTTCTAAAACTTTTTGAAAAAACAAAACTGTACAACTGCATGATCATTTAATATATTTGTATTTTTTTCCAAGTATTATTACAAATGAGATCAATAAAATCACAACATAATAAGCCTAAATAGCCAGCCAACAACTGCTATTAAGAAAACAAGATACAATATTAATTGAGCACTAACAATAACAAACGTGATAAAACCCACATAAGGTGCTCATACATTTGAATCCAGATCATAAAGTTAAAATATTTAATGGAAAATATCAAAGAGGTATATTGTATTTACAATAGATAATTGGATCACCTCTTTAACAACTGAAATCAAGATCCATATGGACTTATGTCAATTTGAGTTTGAACATGTTCGTGGTTGTTGGTGCTCAGTTATTGATTTTTTTATAAAAAACTTGAGTACGTGTTCAGCTAAACTGAAATGGTTTATATATAATGCAAGTTAACAGGGTCAGAAGAATATCTTACTAGGAAATGCCATCTCGCATTGACCACAGAGACTAAAATAAATTATAAAGAAAATAAATATGAAAATGAGTAAGAGATATCGAGTTGGCATACACGTGGTTAGCTAAGGTTGATCCAGACACAATATTGACCTGGAGGCCAATAAGTATTAATTGTATTGTCTTTGAGTTTAAATTACACAAACAAACATATCTATATATGTTAAGATGTTTAAATTAATTCATAACAATATCAATTAATCGTTAAAAAACGATGCATGTTGGGCCATTTCTTAGGAACAAAAACGATTATTTACCATACATCTAACTCGCGATGGACGACGAAGTTGTCTGTTAGTTCTGTTCTGGTGGTTCATAATGAACCCCTACTGGAGAAATAAGGAACAACAGGGTCCTAAAACTGCATAGGGCATAAAACTGCCTGGGGCGTAAAACTCCATGCTCCAGACTCCCACTTCTCCTATTTGCTTTGCTAGAGATCACTTGATGTGTCCTGAGCACTATTTGCTAGGGCTGGGGCGGTATGAGCAAACATTTATATTACAGTGTTTTCCAGATTTATACTGGTTTCCCGGTACATGCGGTATTTCTTTTTCACATTTTCCACTGACTGAGTTATCCCCTATCATAACTGCAAAGTTTGGAATTCTTTAACAAGTGAATAGCAGGAAAAGGTAACTTGTATACATTATATTTAAGCAAATAAATACCGAAATTAACTTTTTCTCTGGGTTCGTAGCATCCACCCAGAAATTAATAGTTTAAAACAAGATAGTACCAATTGAACCATTAAAACATGCATCTGATGTCTGTTGTGTTTAACATAGTCACAATGGATTCATGATTCATGAAAACAAAGGCTTAAAATAGATATGTTAGAGGAAACCGATCGGCTCATGCTGTCAAGCCTTCTGACTGACCCTTATTTCTTATAGCATGAAGAGAAATAGTTTCAACTAAAACGCATCATATTATATTCTTATATTGAGCAGATATGAGGGGAACTCGATCATTTTTTAAAAATGTTTGTTCGTGAGTTTATTTAATATAACGTAACTTGCAATTGCTATACATGTGCAGCTGTTCAGCAGCGAGCTGAATAATGTACAGGTCTACTGGCCTGCTGAAAAGTTGTACAATTAAATGTTCTCTCATGAAAACAAAGTGCATTTAGGTCAAGTGCATTTTACATTTTTCTCTGTAGGACTACTACAAGAAAGTGCATTCAGAACAAGTGCAACTGTTTTAAGATACAACAATATTTTCTCTGTAGGCCTTTAACATAATAGTGTATCATAACAAAGCCTCCCATAGCCCATATGTTAACTGTAGAACTTTGACAACAACAAAAGCACCAAGAATTGCAGATGTCTAAAGTTGATAATAAGTAGCCTAAGAATAGAATAACCAATTTATTCTGTCGTCTGAAGCGCTATGATGTGTGTGTTGACTACCAATTTATTAGTGTAAACAGCTTTAAAGCATTTGACTCAATCCTGCTGATGAACTAACCCAGAAATATATATACAATTTAATTTCTTAAAATGCAGTCCCTACATCTCTGTTTGCACTTTTCTGAACTATTACACTGTTACTGTTACAGTTGAAGATGATATATTTCTTAAGCTGTATGTTTTAAGTGTCTTCAATAAAAGACTTAAGACTAAGTCATCATGCAGTTTTATTTCTATGAGACGTTTAATAGAAACATTCTTTTTGACTTTACACTAGAATAATTGATTTGTGTGATCTGTTGTATCGAGACTGATAGTTAACCTGAAGTTTACCACCTATAGATGTGCTTAAAATGAGTTGTGTTTGAAGATTGTGAATAAAATTATGCAGTTTGAATTAGTTTATTTGAAAAAGTATTTGCAGAAAAACAACAGCTTTAATTCAGAACCTTTGGCTAAATTAATAATTTAATAATAACTTCTTATACACCTTTATTGGCTTCATTAGTTTGTTTTGTGAGTTGTTTAAGTAGAAAACAAATTAAAGTTTTGGACACCAGGGGCCCGTTTCAATAAGGAAGTTCAACCAACGCCGAGTTAAAATCTGAACTCTGAGTTGATTTACTCAGAGAATCGCTACCTTGAGTTTTCAGTTTCAGAACAGCTGATTTGAGTTAGTTCAATCAACCCTGAGTAAGTTCACTCTAGGTTATGCGCGTTCAGCATGGCGATGAAAAGCCATCATCAATTGAGTGAAGATAGCACGATTCACCATGGCAACGACACGTGACAAAAAGCGCTCTGTTCATTTCTCGCCAATCTAATTCAAGGAACTGTTACAAGCGTACAGTGAATATGACACATATTCATATAAAAGATCAACACAGCCACACCAGCAAAAGAAAGAGAGTTAGCGTGAGAGAAAAGTGCTTCACGTGTTAATGCGCAAGTTTATATGTCAATCACTTTTATATTTATTTTATTGAAACTGTGAAAATGCGAATTATATTTAACTCTCTCGCTCTTATGTAGGTGATATCCTTCTGCAATAAAAAGATCTTGGCAGCAGCCGAATATGAAATATACGACGGTGTTTTAAAAACAAAAAAGATTTCGAGAATAAAGTCGAAATGTTACGAGAATAAAGTCGAAATATTTTGAGAAAAATCACAGAATTGCTAGAAAAAATGCTAGGAGGATTTCGTTGAATCCTACTTTAGATTATGATTTAGCGATAAGGAAATTCTTTGTCTTTTGTCGCATCATCACGGAGTTATAATTAGTAAAAGGACACTGCAGCGGTTATGAAACTGAATTTATTCAGAAGAAAAAATCTGACATGAACTACGAATTAACTCACTGATTCAGATGACGTGCTTAAACAAAACTTCAACTCTTAAACTACAACTTTCACGAAAATAAAATACGTATTACGACGAGTTTATTCTCGTAACATTTCGACTTTATTCTCGTAATCTTGAATTTATTTTTAACGTGGCACTAAAACGCCGTCGTAGAAATACAATAACATCATTCATTCAGGAAAGTTTAAAGAATAAAATGCTCTTGCTAGGATGCCTGATTGGGAAATGTTAAATATACTTCTTAAACTGGCCTTAAAAGTTAAGATATAATGTCCAAACGGGTCCTCACAATTCTCTCCCGACATAAATATAATTCTCTGCGAATTAATGCAGCTTCCTCTTCTATGTGTTCCTAAACAGGGCCGGCCCTGGGCATAGGCGGAATAGGCAAATGCTAAGGGCGCCGCCCACCCCTTGGGGCGCCCGAGCGCCCAAATTATTACTTTTATCAATATATTTTAATTTTTTTATTACCAATACTACTTAAATATTATGGATTAAAAAAAGCGATTGTCCGATAAAGACAAAACTACAACATTGCTTTCCCGAATCCCGATCCACCCCGGTCCGACTGAGTGACGCATCAATCTCCCCCGCCCCCGCCCTGCTGAAAAACAAAACAAACATCCGTTACCTGTGTGTGATTGTGAGTGACAGATGGCCGAATTCACTGACACTGATAAGTTGTCATTATGTCAAAAAGACCGAAGCCATCTGGTGCCCAGGGAAGAAAAAAAAGAAGAGAAGAGGAAGAAAAACGCGAAAAAGACAGAGGTAGGTAATGATTAGTTTATCTATGTTGCATTAAGTTAGTTCAACGATGCTTGTAAAGTTCGCTAATTTGAATTAGCTTATGACATAGTTAGTCGAACTTGTGCAGAATTTTATGGTATTTTTATTTGAATTGGCTAAATTAGTAATGTTATATGTATTATTTTTTCAGGAGATGTTTTACTTTAACTTCACTACATTTGAAAGACAAATATCGTACTTTTTACTCCACTACAATTCTGTCAAGGTCCTTGAGTAGAAAGTAGTGACATATAAATCTTTATTTAAATGAGTTCTGCAGAGTTCTAAGATGAGTTGTTAGAGCACTGTCAAACCCTGAGCACAGCTTTAAGCCATGATGGACAGCCAGACATTCATGGCAGAAAACTTGTATTAGAAATGCAAAACTTTCCACATCTGCCATCAAAAAATATGACAAACATTGAGCTCCTGACTTTCCTGCACGAGAAGAAGCTGATGGAAATTTTCCCCAATATGTGGGTCGCTCTGAGAATCTTTGCCACTCTACCTGTGACAGTCGCTGCTGCTGAAAGGAGCTTCTCTAAGCTCAAACTGATTAAAAACTACCTGAGATCTACAATGGCTCAAGAACGTCTCAGTGGACTTTCAGTCATTAGCATAAATCATGTAGTCTCACAACAGCTGTCTTATGATGATATCATAGATGACTTTGCTGCTAGAAAGGCAAGGCGAGTAAGACTGTAGAACATTTGCTATACATTTGCATAGTTCATTCAAGTTTATATATAGTTATTTATTTTTTGTGCAGCACTCTTATTTATAATTTCTGGAATGTTACATATGCTGTAAGAAAGGCAAGGAAAGCAAAGGAAAGCAATGTTTCTGTAATATAGTTTTTTCTGCACTAACATAATATAATATAAACATATTTATATTGTATCTATAATACGTTGTGTGTGTGTTTCCAAAATATTTTCAAAATAAAGAAAAACAAGACAAAGCTGTGCAGTTTGTTTCTGTTTAAGTTTAATAACAAAATTCCTGGGGCACCAGGTGAAATCTTGCCTAGGGCAGCAAATTGGCCAGGGCCGGCCCTGTTCCTAAATAAACGGAAATGCTATTTTAAGTTCTGTGTGACTAAATAGAGCACGATTAGGAACACGAATCAATAAACAAATGACGTATGCAATTTCAACACCGCTCGCGCTTCGAAAAGGGGGTGGAGATTGTAACAAACCCTGGGTTTGCGGAATAAAACCTGATCCCGACCAGGTTAGGTTCACGGAGTATGTTACTCTGGTTACTCACTCGGAGTATAAGATACCTCGATTTCTGAAATGGGCTTGACTTACTCCGTGGTCGCGGGTTTGACATACCTCGCGTTCTGAAACCAAAAACCCTGAGTATTCCGTTTTCTGGGATTGACTTACTCTGAGTTTCCACTCACCCTGCTTTCTGAAACGGGCCCCAGATGGCACAAAAGTCAAAGTGAATTACTGATCACATTGTGATGTCAGTTTAATATATATGAATGCTGCAGTTTGGACACAACGAGGCGCTATAAACATTTAAAGTTTATTATAAAGATTTGACACATCTAATAGAACAGACCTTGATGTTTATCAGCTCAGTCTGCTAAACTGAAGTAGTGGTGACATTTTAAGTCAATTTACTTAATATCTAAAAAATTCATATAAATACTTGCTAAATAAAACATTCCACGTACATTTATGCACTTACCATATGCTTTTTGGATGACTTTATAAGATACATTACAGAATGAGCTATCACTGTTTGATTTAAAGAAATCTATCATTTGTCAGACATGGACATCATTGCAGCTAAAGATGAAGACAGCAAAAGAATCACACTTCTGTCGCACAAACAAACACAAACTCTTCACACCTCTGACACACACACGCACACACACACGGTCATCAAACACAAACGGTCACTAATAGACAAACACATATCTCATGTTCAGCAGCAGAACAGAAACCACATTTCTCTCCACATCATGTTTCATTTTAAGCCAGAAATAAATCTGTAAGAGCGTCACATGCTTTCAGTGTCAAACATGAAATACTGTGTATTTGAGACCACTGTTAGTTATTCATTTATATTTCAGATCTCTTTCTGATAATATTTCATGGATCTATCTTTGTTTAAACTAGAATGTTCAATCAATGTTAAGAATTAACTGTGTTTCCTTTTTGTTTATCGCTTCATTATGAAGTTTAATAAAGTATTACTGTCTTTGAGGTCAGAGTTTTGGCCTGGATAAGAAGGCGTGTGTTGAAAAGAAGGGGCGGTCTTGTGGCAGAGACATGAACACCACCACACAAGACTTTACTGACGTGACACTTGTTCAGACCTCTGAAGTGTGGAAGACGATGTTTCTCTTGTTTGTTTTTCTCTCTTTGTGCTTCTGCTGTCTGCAGGGGGGTAAGTAATAAACACACTCAACTTTATTTATAATATCAGCTATAAAGAGTCATGATGCACAGTTTCTATCAGTAGATTTGACTTTGAATGTGTTTGATGTGCTTCTGAACTTCTGTAACAGCTTCATTAAAGTTTAGAAACAGCAAACATTTATCATTGTTGAATGAACAAAGTTTTCTTTCTGTTTTCTACTTTCTGTTATTTGTAAGAGTTTGAATTCTGAACACTTTCTGGTGTATGACATCAGATCTAGAAAAGTTCAGACTTCAGCATAAGATCTTCACTTATAAAATTGTACACAGTAAGTCTGTACATGAGCAACATTTAACTCTTTTAAATGCTAATGTTTAGCTTTTGATATAACTTTTTACGTATAAAATACAACATTTGTCTATGAGCTCATAACTTGAATTGCAAATGTTCATGGTTATTGTATGTTTGTCTTGTTTTTGTGTTTATGTAGTAATCTGTTCATCTATGACTGCAATTATATATTTAATGTCTACTGTAACAAAGATTGTGTGATGGGCTTGCTTACCATGAAAGGCTAACCATGACAAATCTGATGACATGTACACCATCAGGATATAGTTGTCACAGTTCTGCCTATCTTGGTTGATTTATTCCTGGTCTTGAGGCAGAACCGAAACAGAATCCTCTGTTTCATGTGGGGGGAGAGACGTTTGTTGACCTTTTGGCCTGCCATACTCTCCCCGAGTCTCGTCTGTGTTCCTGCCATTTCCGTCTCATTAGCTTCCCCTTAGTGTTTGATCTGTTTCACCTGGCCCCTAATCAATTATCCTGTGTTTTGTCTCCCTATTTATAGTCCTCATGTTTCATTGTCCTGTGCTCGTTCATTGTATATGATACCCGTGTGTATGTAAGTGTTGCCTTGCCTTGCCTTGCCTTGCCTTGCCTTGCCTTGCCTTGCCTTGCCTTGCCTTGCCTTGCCTTGCCTTGCCTTGCCTTGCCTTGCCTTGCCTTGCCTTGCCTTGCCTTGCCTTGCCTTGCCTTGCCTTGCCTTGCCTTGCCTTGCCTTGCCTTGCCTTGCCTTGCCTTGCCTTGCCTTGCCTTGCCTTGCCTTGCCTTGCCTTGCCTTGCCTTGCCTTGCCTTGCCTTGCCTTGCCTTGCCTTGCCTATATTTGGATGTTCCTTGTTCCTGGTTTGTGTTCCCCAGTCTTAGTGAGTTTAGTCATTGTTGTTTTTTGGCCTTCCATACTCTCCCCGAGTCTCGTCTGTGTTCCCGCCATTTCCGTCTCATTAGCTTCCCCTTAGTGTTTGATCTGTTTCACCTTTTTATAAACTTTCCCAAAACTCCGTTGAGACGGTTCAGCAGTTTACAACGTGTCTCAGACAGGCAGCAAGAGACTGTGCGTTTGGGGAGGACATGAATAATCAAATTCGGGACGCGATCGTAGGCAAAGGCTCATCGACTTATGTACGCCGTAAAATCCTCGAGGAAGGACCCAATCTTACACTGGATCGCGCGTTAGAGGTCGCTGCGCTCTGTGAACGGATAGAGGAACAAATGGCTTCTTCTGCGGTGAGTGACGTATCTAAACCGGATACAGAGTCTGTTAACCGCGTCTGGAAAAAAAGAAACTTCAAAGGAAAACAACGAGCAGAATGCAGTAAGTCAAATAAACAATGCTATCGATGTGGAAATACAGATCACTTAGGAAGAGATTCTAAATGTCCCACGAGAGGTCAGACATGCCATAAATGTAAAGGAAGAGATCACTTCTCAAAAATGTGCAAATCCAAAAATGTAAAGCAGCAAACAGTCAACCAAGTTGAGGCACAACCTGAATATGCATTTGTTATCCAAGATAAAAACATGGACGATAGACTGAATGTGTGCTTGGGAAATATCAATTTGAAGATGCTTGTAGACTCAGGCGCAACCAGCAATATCATTGATGAAAGCACATGGGAGAAATTGAAATCAAGTAATATCAAATGCCATTCGTACATCCCAGAAATGGAGAGAAAATTATTCTCTTACTCATCTGATCAGCCGTTGCCAATAAAGGGAGCTTTCAAGTGTGAAACAAGAATAGACAACCGGACGGTATATGCTCAGTTTATTGTCATCAAAGGCAATGGAGAACCGCTATTAGGGAGAGACACTGCCATGAAACTTGGAGTGCTAAAGATTGGCACAAACATTGCAGCAGTAATGGATCTCAAACAATCACTTCGTTCGCAGTACCCAGAAGTTTTTCAAGGAGTCGGTAAGCTGAAAACCAAACAAATTAACTTATACATTGACCCGAAAGTTAAGCCAGTGGCCCAGCCTTTAAGGCGAATACCATTTAATCTTAGGAGTCCAGTAGAGGAAAAAATAAAAGAACTCTTAGAAATGGACATTATTGAAGAAGTAAATGGGCCAACACCATGGGTTAATCCAGTAGTAATTGTGCCAAAAGCCAACTCTGAAATCAGACTTTGTCTTGACATGCGACAAGCCAATCAAGCAATCATCAGGGAACGATACCCCATCCCCACTGTAGATGAACTTTTGCAAAGCATGAATGGATCCATGGTCTTTAGCAAGCTGGATCTCAAGTGGGGATATCATCAACTGGAGTTAACACCAGAGTCTCGCCAGATTACAACATTTGCAGTCCATAATGGGGTGTACCGATACAAACGACTGATTTTTGGAGTATCATCTGCAAGTGAACAATACCAACATGAGATAGCGTCTGCTCTTGCTGGAATAGAGGGAGTTGAAAACATATCAGATGATGTGATTGTGCATGCGCCTGACAGCGAAACACATAACCAACGTCTCCAGGCCGTCTTGAAACGTCTTAAAGAGTGTTGACTAACTCTGAATCCTTTAAAAATGCCAATTCAGCATGGATCGCCTTAACTTTATGGGAATTCTTCTCACACAGAAAGGCATCGGGCCTACCGAAGAGAGGGTCAGAGCTGTAGTAGAGGCCAGAGAACCACAAAATGTCTCAGAAGTTCGAAGTTTTCTTGGACTTGTCAGTTATAGCAGTAGATTTATTCCACAATTTGCAACACTGGCAGAGCCCTTGAGACGTCTTACCAGAAAAGAATCTGAATTTGTCTTTGGCACAGAACAGAAAAGTGCATTCAAAGCGGGGGTAGAAAGGGAAAAGAAATTGCCTCAAAGATTTGCTGACTTTGTAATTGGTTGATATACAACACTGTTTTTTTGACCTGTTAATTGTTAAGAAACTATGTTAGAAATGTGATAATTCTAAGTTAAGGGAGTATGTTATTTGTTCTACCAAATGCAGGGAACACTTTATCTTAAGGAGCTAAAGTTTAATTGTTTTAGTTCTTTATCCGACTTTGGGGGGGATGTCATGTACTGGAATGATGTTCTGTACCTTTAAGAAAAGTGGAATGCATCTTGGGAAACGGGAAGTATAAGTCGCTGTTCAGAATGTCAGCATGCGTGTGGCTGAGTTGATTTGACAGATGTGTAAATAAAAAACGAGTACACAACAAATGCCAGAGAGAGTATTTATAGGAGCACTGAGTTATGCAGTGAGACTGTATATTCTTTTCCTTTGAGATGTTATAAATGTCAAAAATATGGCCATGTGGCAGTTGTGTGCCGAGGAAAACAAGTGTTGTGTGAGATGTGAAGGGGAACATAAATATGGAGAATGCGAGGAAGGTGTAAAACATAGAATTTTGAGGAGAGCACAGGGTATGGAGGATGTCAGGTGGCTATGGTGCTAAACGTGAGGATATCAGAAGGAATATCATATGCAGAGGCAAGTGACACGAAATGACTTTGTAAGGGCGGAACGAAAAAACGACGGAGATTGGTTCCGCCCAGACCGTAATCCTCAAACACCGGATACTCCCGGGAAATCCGGGAAAAGAAATCAGGAGTTTATCGCTCGCAGGTGATTAGATGAGCGGCGCGATCGCGGATTGGGCAGTATGAAGAGCAGGAGGAGGATAAAGACGGCATCAGAAACTGCAGAGAGGAGGTCTTTTATTCCAGCCGTTTCGGCGAGTGAGTTGGAGTGTTTGGGCGAGTGCAGCAGGAATAAGGCGGAGGATATTGTGGGCTGGGCGAAGACGGAGACAAGGATTCGGCAGAAACAGAAACTGGGCTGAGTATATTGGGATGTCTACTTGACTGTGAAATACTTTATGGACATGTGTAACAAACTTTGAGTGGTTGGAAACAGGAAGACTCACTGGAAGTACCGCCGAAGGAGTCCCTTTCGACGGGTTATGTAACAGCTGGAGGAGTATCCAAGAGCTTGGAAGCAGAGGGGAAAAGAGGCCTCTGGCTAATAACGGTGTGAGTACCCTAAACCATCGTACAGCAACAAGATCCTTTAGAGTGAACTATTTGTGAGCCTTCTTGTGAGTTTGTGGCATAGTAATTGTGCGGCCCCACTGTGGAGGAGGATTGTGGGTGAGCCGGGACCAGTGAGCGAGAGCAAAAATTTGGGGAGTCGTGGCGGTGACGCTTTAAAGGAATATTCGTTGCATCAGTCCTCTACGATTTCCAGGACGAGTCTTGAGTCAGATGGGGTTGTGACCCTAAATTCACCAAGAGTGTGTGGAGTGCTGTGGGTGAGTCTCTGTCCGTTGCTGTGAGTGTATGCACTGGAAAATTGCAGTGTGGCGCTGTATTTGTGTCGTCAACAACCACCTTTCAGGCCTGACGAAACCCTGTAAAAGAAGAGAGTGCTGAGGCGGGCGAAGAAACCATCTCAAATTATATGCCGTGAACGACACCTTACCTTTCTTCTCTGTGGCAGCGATTCACCGTAAGCTTATGCCCGAAGTTAAAGCCAGCATATTGTGTTGTACACCCGCCTGTATGCCCAAGTGAAGCCCCAGTTACCTTGATGTACTTGCCTTATGCCCGAAGCTAAAGCTAGCATATTGTGTTGTACACTCGCCTATATGCCAAGAGAAGCCCCAGTTACTTTGATGTACTTCCCGTGATGTAATCTCCCGTGACGGAGCTTAAGAGACCCGAGACTGTTACTCCCCAATCGGAGAATTGGATTTTAGCTTCCCTCCCACAATAACCTTTTTTTAGTAATTTAATAAAGTGGTTTTAATATTTAATTACTGGTTTTCTTGTGTGTCTGTTCATTGGGCTGTTCTTGGGACCTCCTCGAGGTGGAAACAAGGAAGGGGCGGGACTCACGACACCTGTGGTCCGCTCCGACCTGTGACACAAGTAAGCAAATTAAGGAGACCGAAGGTAACAGAAGAGAGAGTTGATATTCCAAGGATCAGGAAAGAAAATATGGAAAGAATGTGAGATAAATTCAGACAACTGCCATTGGTCACTTTCATTGCAAGTAAAGATTTGTTTAGAGAAGTAAGAGGAGAAGGTATGTGTAAGAGTTTCTTCATAACTAATTAAGAAAAGGTGGAGGAGCTAGAAGAAGCCTTTGGTAAGAGTCATAGTAACAGTCACATATCAGAAGATAATAGAATGTGAAAAGACCCAATTATGAATGAGAATCCTAATATACTGATCCAAAGAATTCAGGGAACAACCAAACATCCAGGGAAAGACGATATCTACAATGAAATGATAAAACACCTTTCAGATGTGTCCCTGAGTGTTATTGTACAGGTTTTCAATATGGAATGGGAACTAGGTGAACTTCCTTATTCATGGAAGCATGGATCATTCCTATCGCTAAGTCCGGTAAAAATCGTTCTTTAGCCACTATTTACCGGCCAATCGCATTACAGCAAACTTGTGTAAATTAATGGAAAGAATGGTGGTAGCCACATTAAATTATACAATAGGAAAGGAGAGCATTCTTTGCCCTCATCAAAGTGGTTTCAGAAAAGGATGAAATACTATGGACTCAGTTGTTTGCAATCAGATATCAGAAAGGCAATGGTGAATAAAGAGGTGGATTTTGAACTTTACTATGAGGTGTAGAAGGCATCTGACATGTTTTTTTTAGGGGTCTGGTTGGATTCAACACTAACGTTTGCATCTCACATCAAGAAAATAGTGGAGAACTGTAATAAAGGGATTAATGTTCTCCGGTGTCTTGCAGGAGTAGACTGGGGTGCAACTCATTACTCTCTGAAGAGAATATACTGTGCAATGATAAAGGCCAATTATAGACTATGTTGGCATAGTATACAGCTCAGCAGCGTCATACCTATTAAAGAAAGTTAATGGAGCACAATCTCAGGCACTGAAATTAGCATGTGGAGCATTTATAACGTCTCCAATTTCAGCCTTGCAGGTTGAAATGGCAGAAATGCCTTTAGAAATCCGCAGAACCAAACTGAAAATGGCATACTGGTGCTCTTTAAGTGGACACAAAGATTCTCATCCAGTTAACGGTGTGTTTAGAGAATGTTGGGAGCATGAGTATAGTAGTTTTAATAGTTTTGGGTGGAATGGTGATAAAGATGCAAAGGATATAGGTATGGATGTTATTGTCATGAGAAATACGGTAGTCACGTCATTAATTTTTTTAATTAGATTAGATTAGATTCAACTTTATTGTCATTACACATATACAAGCACAGTGTAACGAAATGTAGTTTAGGTCTAACCAGAAGTGCAATTAGCAATTAATACCCCCTTGGTTATACAGAATGCCTTGTGTGGATTTTTGAAACGCATAAAGAATGATAAGAACAGGTGTTTTAGTGTCCAAGACAAGGTAGGGAGTGAAAGAGTAAATATGGAAGCAGAAGAGATGACACTATTATATCTAGGCTATAGGGCACACCAGACTAAACCAACATTTGCACATGATAGGAAAAAGTGACACAAGCGGGTGTGAGCACTGTTGGGTGACAGGAACAGTGGATCATGTGTTTATACATTGTGAGGTATATAGTAGTGAGATATATACAGTGAAAGAGCTCAATTTGTTGAAGAACTCAAAGAATTGAAAGTCAAACTAACAATTAAAGAATCTAAAAAATATCTTATTTTATTAAGGTTTCTGAGAGAGTCACGTTTCTTACACAGAATTTAAGGCTGTAAATCTTTTTGTTTAGATTATAAAGTCTGGTAGTATTTTCCACTTCCTCCTCCTTGGTCTTCACACTCCATCCCAGTAGGTGGCGGAAATGCACCAAAAGCTGGTTTGCCAACCGCCATTAAACGAAAGAATGAAAGAGAAAGAGAAACGAATTGTGTCTGAGGGTTTAAGCGGCAAACACGAACTTTCATGAGAGTTTTATTTAGTTTTCTGCGGCGAACTAGTAAAATGAATTGTCGTTTGGACCAGATTTTGATCGACATCATGTCACAGAAGGTCGAGATCTTAACTCCGTTTGTCAACCTCCAATAAACTCGAGAGAAGAAGAAGCTGCTGCTGTAACACGTGCGCGTGCTATGGACCAGACAATTCGTTTCTTATTTTATTAAATCTCAGTTTTAGGAGAAAATACATAATGCTCGGTTACATTATTCTATACGTCAAAGCGACTCGTCTCATTTTCGTCGGTATGTTAGTGTCTGTCTGTCGATATTCTCAAGTGCAAAACTTTGTTTATGGACGCAGCGGCCATTAAGTGAATTGAAGATCAAAGATGAGGACGATGTCTTTACTGTTTTTTATAAGTTCTTTATTCACTAACGGTAAGTAAATGCAGCAACATTTAAACAACACTTTCGAAATCGCGTATTAATGGCAGTAGACTTCTCTTTCTAATATCATATCAGATATTGATATTCTTCTCAAATATTTTATTTATGTATTTTACAATCCTGTGTGGCATCATGTTGACTTCAAATGTTGGATTTTTTAAAGATTTTATTAAAGCGGGTCAGACTTAATGTTTAATGTTCACTGCAGCTGAAAACATGATGTTTCCTACCCAAGATATACACTTAAATGTTTGGGTTTAATCTCTCAGTGTTTGTGTCTTCAGGTGTGTTTGGTGATGAGACTGAGAGAGTCTCAGTGAATGATGGAGGATCTGTGACTCTACACACTCATCTTACTGAACTACAGACAGATGATGTGATAGTGTGGAGGTTTAAAGGCGATCGCATAGCTAGAATCTACAGAGAGGTCAACAGTGATCCAGTTTATGAGCCTGATGTGAGATTTACTGACAGACTGAAGATGAATCCTCAGACTGGAGATCTCACCATCACACACATCACATCTGAACTAACTGGACTTTATCAACTAGACATCATCAGTGAAAAGACAGAAACAAAGTCATTCAGTGTCGGTGAGTATCACAAGCTTTACTTTAATTATTATTTTATTAACATATTCATCTATCTTTATCGATTTAAATGAGCTTTTTGTCTGCCAGAGCTTGCAATCCCTCTCCATTCATTGTATGGCAGTGGCACATCTATGGGATCAGATTTGTTTCATTATTCTGAATAAATAAACTACGATTCGCAAATAAATATAGACAATTTCACAAACATTTTTTAAATCCACATATGCACAAAAAGCGAACTATAAATACATGTTAGACGTTCCACAAAAATAAATGGAATTCACAAATAAATACAATGAGATTTGCAAATAAAAATTATTTACAATTTTTTTTTAATTATATTTATTTGTAGATCGCTTTCTTCACATTTGTGGATCGCTTTCTGTGCATTTGTGAATCGCTGCACGCATTTGTGGATCAGTGCGCGCATTTGTGGATCAGTGCACGCATTTGTGGATCAGTGCTTTTGTTGTCCAATAGGCCACGTTCTAACTTCAGCCAATCACGTTTCGCTCTACACTAAGATTCAAGGAGTTAACATGGCGACTTGTGCCGGTCTAAAATGTGTGTTATACTAAGAAATGATAATGGCCTCTTCTTTATACTATGTAATGATCGCTTGTGTTCATAGACATTTTCCGTTTTGTTACATATATGCTGTATTTAAACGTTTATGACTTTATAACAGCATGCACGGACTGGAGTGGAAAATCCCGATGACTAGGGAGTCGGGAATGATTTGGTCATCCAGCCAGCCTTTTTATTGTGTTTATGTACCAAAGGGCTAAATTCCGATTTTGGCATTCGATCAAATATAATCTGTTACTGCATAGTTAAGCAGCTATTTCGATCCAAACACTCGGCGCGTGCCTCCTTTCAAGGTGCGCAGAGTTTGCAATGCGCACTGAAGCTGTCGGTGTACTACCAGTATAACGATGGCAGAATTAACGTGAGGGGAAATCATCAGCATTGTGAATTTCTATGTTATTCATTATTCAAAATAAAACGTAATTTCTACAGTCATCTCGGTTTATCCCATTCCTGAATGATCTCTGCTGCTATCGCTACACTGTTATAAAACTACATTTATAAAATATGCAATGTGATGGATGGCTGAGTGAATGTCACATTAATAACCGTTGCCTTTGCAGTTGCCAGTGTTTCATATTTGTCACAGAGGTTGTGCAAGAAGCTTGTAAAAAAACGTCATAATCGATTTTTACCCGTCACTATGGTTCACGGTGATGTTACGTGCTAATTATTATGTTTGTGACATCATCGCTATGTAGACATGTGTTTACTCTCTGATCTTACTGAACTGAATACACGATAAAGTTGAAGTTGATTACATATTTAATGTCTCTGTTGTCTTTAATAGTTACAGACAAATGTTTTGTAATCATTCGTTCATACACTTAAAAGTTACTTTAAGCTACTGTTTGGTAATGAATATGCTGCTTCTGTTGCTCACTGACTCAGAGACACATTTTGGGTTCTACCAACATAGCAAATTTTCATTGTTTCTCGTAACGTTGTAATAGTTTCACACTGATTTGACATCATCATCAATCATTTACATCCTCATGCCTTCTGGATGTCATCAAATTGCGATCAGTTCGTGAGATCGAGCAAGTTAGTAAGTACCGATCGAGTCATAAAATGTGATTATCGGCCCATACCGATCTGCGTCTGATCGATCGGAGCATCCCTAATGAATACTGGATGTGAAACATCTGTGAATGTGTTTGTTCTTTACTCTCTACTGCAGTTTAACTCTTTTCTCTTTCTGTTTGTTCTGCAGGTTTGTCTCCTAAAGTAAAGATAGTGAAAGAGAGAGATTCTGTCTCTCTACACATTGATGTTACTGAAGAACAGGGAAATGAGAAGATACACTGGAAGATCAAACACAACAACTCTCCTGTAGCTGAAATCATTACAGAGAATAGAAATATCTCAACACCTTTTATTGAAGAGAGATTCAGAGACAGACTGAAGCTGGATGATCAGACTGGAGATCTCATCATCACACACATGAAGAATGAAGACTCTGGACAGTATGAAGCAGATGTCACCATCGGCAGCATCACACACACTATAAACAAGACATTCAGTTTCACTGACTCAGGTGAGGAGATCTCTTCAGTATAATAAACATCTTTTCATCTTAATTTAGATAATAAATAATATTAAAGATGCCGTCAATCAGTATTTGTTTCACTGAAAGCTTCTCACAGTCTGGGGTCGGTTGCATTCAGTGCTTAGACTAGTCTTAGAAGTTAGTCATCTATATTTTTCTTCAACTCTTCTTAACTTCTTTTAGTCAGTAACATAAAAAGGTAGATTGTACTAGTTGAAATATGAAAAGTTAGACTGATTAGTATAAACTAATGACTAGTCAATGAGATGAGTTGTTAAAGCAGCACTCAACAAGATTGGCCTCTTTTTCACCATCTCAGTTTGTAATTGCTCCTGCAGGTGATGTGTGGAGGTCTTTTCTGTACATGAGTTGTGATTCGGCTCTGCTCAATTGTGCGGATGAGTCTGATGTTTAGAGTTGTGGCCTGTGACAGTGCAGCGGTGAGAATCTTCACTGTAAATCAGTAGCACATAATAAACACAGATAACATGGCAGATGATATATGAAAAAACTAAAAAGAACATAAATAGACCCAAATAATGCGAATGGAGGCTATTTTCATATTGATTTTCATTTTGATATTATTTTGGGTGCTGGGTCATTTCCATACCTGTGAACACTGCCGTTTTGGCAGGGAGTCTCCAGTTTTGTTATTTCTCATGGAAGCTCCCGTAATGCAAACCGGACAGAAGATCCCAGAACGCCGGTCTCCAATGCTGACAGGCACGGTCATAAGTCATTATACACCATACAACTATATATACTATATGCAAAGCCTTGCTTCCATACCCCAAGAAAATGTGACGAATGGACGAAGACACTTAATAAGGATCTCTGGGAAAGACGACCCGACAGGGTAAATAACAAACCATTATTACAAGCTTTCCGTGGTGAATCCAGCTAGGGTAATGAAACTGTTCTCTGGTTTTAGGTCATTTTTAATCAAAATAACTTACAAATGCGCTATGTTTTTAAATCCAGCACTTTGCTCTTTTAAGTGAACGTTCACATGATAAAAGCATCATATCCTTAAAATCTGAAAACATGCTTTCAATGAGTGAATGCACAAACGCGTTTCATCTTTACAACGTGCACATTGTTTTTAAACTTGACAAAACAAGAGACAAACACGTCATGTGTTTAAAACCTGAGAACATGACCCATTATGAATCCAGCATTTTACTAACATTTGTTTGTAAAGCATCCCGGTTTAAAGTGACTTCACTTGATGTGTTCTGCATATTCTGTTAAGAGATAAAACTAATCCACGTGTCTTCAGAGTCTCAGATGTCGGGAGTAAATGAAGACTTATATTCAGTCTTGTATCCAATAACAAAACATGCTTGAAAATGATGGAGGACAGTGTAGAACTGGATCAGAGTCCATCAGTAGTCATAGGCAGGGCTCAATTAATATGACGTCAGGTTATTGAGAGAACGCCAACAGCTCGTTCAAGAGGACAGTTGAGGTGTATTTATTTTTTAAACTGAAGGGCTGGATTGTATGATTCTAGGGTGGACTCCTCACACACAGATATGTTAAAAGTGCATTTTCTGGATTATGGGGCTTTAAAGACTATTGACATGTTTACAGTAAGAATGATAAAGTTCTGCTTGTTTTTATGTCCTGATAATTCATATTTACAACAAAACACCTGCTGTGAACACACAGTAATACATGACATCAACACAATCATTCTGAACATCATTCACTTATAACACCTGACATATGTTTTTTAATATTGTTTGATTCACTTATAAATAATTTTTTGAGTGTTTTAATCATATCTGATGATGTTTACTTATGTTCATGATCTCATTATAAATATTAATAACTGTATCTCTGTCATTACTGCAGCGAGAGAGAGATACAGCGGTGATGAAGTTGTTGGACCCTCCACAGCTCCATCTTCAGGTCTGATAGCTGGAATATGTGTTCCTATTCTTGTGGTTCTTGTTGCTGTTGTTGGTGTTGTGATCTACCGTCAGCGCATAATGAAATATCAGGGTAAGAATCCTGTTCCTCTGATACAACAAGAGGAAAAGAATCAACTTTATGGGAAATTTTACAGGGAAAAGCATGAGCGAGTGGATATTTGAGATGTCTAAAATGAATTTACAACAGAGGAGTTCAGAAAACTTCATTTGTCTGTTGATTAACAAGAGTGAATGAAAAATGATGAGTTGTAAAAATCCTGAAAAGTGTCATAAATACACTTTAGTTACATGATGAGAAAAAACATACGTTTTCATCTGCAGTTAAACACATTTCACAGAGACATTTTAAAAGGGATATTTCACTACCACATCAAAATGGGATCTTGACTGAATATGGTTTTGTTCTTGAAGAATAAATCAGTCGGAGTTATAATCCCACATATCATTTTACTTCCAAGCGGTAGAATGGGAGTAAATGGGTGTTGAATTTTTTTGGAGCTCCAAAAAGTGGATCCATCGATCAAAGAACTGCTCTGTGGTCTTAACAAAGGTCTTCTGAAGAAAATCCATGACTGTCTATATGACGTGTGACAGCAGATATCTCCCAGACGTATTGCAGATGAGTCCACTATGTATTGCAGATGTAATTGCAGACGTTAAATAGACAGATGTATGTGTGATATCAGGGAACCATTCACTCCCATTCTACCGCATAGAATTAAAATGATACGTGGGATTATAACTCTGGCTGGATTACTCTTCAAGAATACTACCATATGCAGTCAGGAGGCTTTTAAGGGCACATTCACTTAAAAATCAGATTTTTGTGTTATTTTTATTTTTTACTCGCCCACATGACATTAAACATGTTTTGAGACCTCCCGGCGTCTTTGATGCACAAATAAAGATATTTAGGTGACATCCTAGAGACTTTCAGGCCTCCTCGTATATCTCAGGCATTGATGAATTAGTCCATCTGCTCATAGTAGTTCAATTGAATTTTTGAGCCAATAAGAATGCTTTGTGCGAAAAACAAACCAAAATAATAACACATTTAATCATTATATTCTTCGCACTCGTCAGAACATCTTGCGACGACCGGGTTGTGAGTCAGAATGCCGCCGTCCAATAGAGGTTTGCCGAACACCGCTTGGCGCTTACCCCTAATGGACGCCGGCAGACTGGCCTGGAAATCTCTCGGATGTCACATAAATAACTTTATTTGTGCTCCGAAGATGACGGGAGGTCCCAAAACATGTTTAAAAAAAATCACACAAACTAGATTTTTGGGTGAACCTTTATTTCAGGGCGAGTGAAACATGGGGGTGAAGTACTGCTTTAAGGGCTTAATGGGGTAAAAGTACCAAAGAATATGTTGTAATAATAAAGAGAATATGCTCAGGTAAAGTTTTCTTACTAAATCATACTCTCAGCTCGTATTAACACATTTAAAATCATCCTTATGAATTCGGCAGATTTTTACGATCATTTAGCACAAAATTAACATGAAAAAAGGTCTGCAGTTTACATCAAGCCCTCCTCATGATCTTCAGTGCTTTACCAATTGAGCTGCTGAAACACTTTGTACAGCATGAATCTGTAGATGTTTGTCTCTGCTTCTTCTGTTCATTTTTTATTTTATTTGTTGTCTGTTTCTTACAGTTTCCGACACAGGAGAAGAGGAGACAAATGAACCTTTGAGGAATGGAGACGCCAGCAATGGTGATGTGCCTCCAGTGTAACATGATCAACTTCACACACGGTATGATATGAAAAAATGAAAAAACTATTTTGTTTTGATCTGCCAACAATATAAAACATTTGAATTAAAATCAAGCAAATGTTTGTTAAATATCAGATTTCGGGGGAGGATGACGTCACAGTGCTGAGGGGTTCTTGCCAGCATAGCTCCCGAACTTCTCAACAACTTTATTCGTGTTTTAAATCGCCAGAAAGTGTGTTTGTCAACTGAATTAGGCACTTTATAGACGTATCAACATGTCTTGCAAGTAAGGAAGCACCTGTCAGTCGGAAAAGGGGCCGAAAGTCCAGCGAAATCTGCGGAGCAGAACCGCCGAAGCTGATGCACAAGATTGCGGCACATGTGAGTGTGGATACCCGGGAAAGCTCACGCAAGAAGTTACGGAATGTGTCGGCAATATTTTGGAGGAAATTTGCGAGTGCATTAGACGCGAGGGGATGGAACATAAGCTGAGGGAATTCTATGCGATTCCCGGCACTTCTCTGCTTTACACACGAGGGCAGAAAGTACTCGTTCCAGAACCCGCAAGAGGCGCAGGCTTTCGTGTCCGGTTTGCCTTAATTATTTTGTGTTGTTGCTTCAATACAGGACCAGCCGCCAGATAGAGCATTGGTTCTGTGGACATGGTTTGTGTGGGGGAACTCTCACACTTTCGGTTCGTACAAAAGGCATATCAGTCTGATTTACACTATCGTGCCTAACTGTGAAACTGTTGAGTCCGATTTATGCTTCATTACAAGTCAAGATAAGTTGGTAAGTATGGTAAGTTTTAGGATGTTGGATATCTCGATATTGAGCTGGATAGTTGCTGGTTCGCCTCTCAGCGTCATTAACCCTGAACTCTTCTATTATCTTTCATGGGTTGATCGCCGGTTGGCGACATGTTATTTGTTCTTTTCTCTTTTTTGTACTTTTTTACTTTCTATGGCTGATATTTTGCAGACCTTCTGTTGGTTTTGTAGAACATGCATTCAGTTGTGTCACTCACTTCCAATTCCTGTCATGTACTCTCTGCAGCTGGAGTATACAGTCTTATCTACAGCTAATGCATATTTTTGGTCAATCTTTAAGGTATGAGTGATATTAAGATTAATTCGTTAAATGTTAATTGGGTCTACCATGTTATTACAAGGCAAAAAAAAATTTCTTATCTCAAAAAAGAACAGGCCTAGATCGGTTTCCTTCAAGAGACACGATTGACGTTTGAAGCTCAGGCGAGGATGGGTCGGTCAGGCATTTTTATCTTCCTTTAATTCTCACAGTAGGGGGCTGCGATCCTGATTCATAAGAAGTTAAATTTCAAACTTGAGGAGACGAAGAGAGATGCGAGGGAACGTTACATTCTAGTTGCGGGTCAGCTTTTTGGGGAAAGAGTGCTTGTTGGAAGTATATATGCCCCTAACACTTTATATATGCCCCTTACACCTAACCTTAGCCTGAATTAATTGCTGATATTTCATCATTTTCAGTTGATCGAATGCTTCTCGGGAAGTTTTCAATTGTGTTGTCAAACCCGTGTGGGACTTAAGCCCACCAAAACATAACATTTCGAGACAAACCACTAGATTGAAGCAACTTTGTGAGGACTTGGGCCTACTCGATACATGGAGAGTAATAAACCCAAAAGATAAAGAGTTTACATTTTATTCTCGACCACATAAGATGTCCTCTAGAATAGAGTTTCTATGCAAATTTTGGACCGAGTTAAACGGTGTGAGATAGACGTGTGCTCTATATCGGATCACAATCCAGTTTGGGCATCCATTTCCCCACCCTATTATGACTCTGCCTCCCGTCACTGGCGTTTCAAACCTGCTCTGCTAAGTGACCCAAAGTTTGTGGAGTTCAGCATTAAAATGACTTTTCTGCTGAATGTGACGCTTGAGGTAATCCATCTTCCATTCAGTCCACATTTTTCCATCTGACAACTCGCTGGCTACTTCGGCTTCGCAGCATGTTTTGCAGAGGAGCCCTTTCTCGCTCGAAAAAGAAAAAAATCTCATCCAGTTTCACATCTTGTTCTTCTGTTTGCACATTCTCTGACAGCCATTCCATCTTAAAAGAACCACATTTCTTTTTTACTTTGGCTTGGTGAGTGGATGAGCCACTGCCCGTTCGTTTCGCCATAGTAAAGGGTTAGCTAGCTTAACCTTTGCCGCCGCACCATCAGCTATATGCTAAACTGTTAAACAGCGTCTCATACGCAAAAAGCGTTGTTAACGACATTGATTGGCTGTGTAGTAAATACGTGTGAGCCGCATCATGTCATTGGCTGGACAATCATTGTTGTACTGTAGTTACCACTTGTTGTGCTATAACCACTGAGCTACAGGAACTTCAGGAAATCTCAGGTAGCCCATTAATCATCATGAAGTTCTCTTTCGCGTCTTGTATATGTTCTTGTCAAAAAGGTTTACAGGGCACATTCTGCACAGGAACTTGCCTTAAAACGACATTTTATTATAACTATTAAAAGTTAAATAGATTTAATTAGAATGTAAATAAACTGCTGGCAACTACTTGAAAATTGTATAACTTGCTTTTGTACTTTAGTTTGGAACTTTTCTGCTTTGTTGAACTTTAAATTAAACCCTTTTTTAAATATCACAATGCTGTTTTATTTGTGTGAGTCATTTTATATTGTTATATCGTTCTTATAGACTTTACACTAGAATAATACAATTTTGTGATCTGTTGTACTTGGACTGCAGTTTGCCATGTTAGTGTGTCTAACATGTATTGTGTAGGAAAATTGTGAGTAAAATAACATTTGAAGTGTTTTATTTTAATAACAGTTTTTTACGGAATAACCACAGATTTAATTCGGAAACTTTGACTGGTTTAATATTTAGATTTAACCTTCTTGTACACCTTCATTTCCCTCTTTAGTTTTCATTTTGAGGTAGAAAACTAATTGTAGTTTGTAATGTCATGTCAGTGTAATATATTTTAATGCTGCTGTTTATATACACTAGTCAACATTTGAGTGGATCAAAGCTGACCTTGACAAGAACAGGCATTGTTGTTGTCTTACAAACATAACATCCACAGAGTTCCTGGTGCTTCTCAATATTCATCTTTAAGTACATTTCGATTCTCTTATTGCACCAGGAGGAAAGGAAACGAGGATCCACAAATAAGAATTGAGAAGTACTCATGAGGATTGTGCAGAATTCAGTTAAAATATATAAAATAAAAAGCATTTTGAAAATTAAAACATGAAGACCTATTGTTGAGCACATCATATACATAATGAAGACTTTGAAAAACTGCAAGAAACGATCCCTTTAAGTTAAATTATATAGTTTACTTTTATATTTAAATAATATAGCTTATTAAATTAAATTGCTTGCCAGAACAAAGTATTACATTTACATTTATGAATTTGCCAGATGCTTTCTAAGTGACTTAGGCCATGTTCAGACTTGACTTTTTTTGAAAAGAGAAAATGTCAAAGGCACTTTTCTAGTAAAAAAGGCTTGGAGTCTTTGGTTATAAATATCAGCCGGACACTGTGACTGCGGAGGCAGCGTCTGTGCATGAAGGCAGCCAAGAGAAACAGACAGGCAGCGTAACAGAAGTATGTTTGAATTATAAACAGGCTCTTTGCAATTTCTCGCTAGAAATGTATTCATTGAAAGGGAAAATTAAACGTACATTTATACAGAACTATGCTCCAACGGGCGTTTCGCCGCACTATTTAATTTCTTAGAGCTTGACCCTTCTCGACAAATCACGTTCCTTGCATGTTGTTATAGAAACAACAGGTCTGTGTCATCGGTTAGGTGTGAAAAGGGAGTTTGTGTTTTTTTTAACCTCAAAAGATGCTCTGAGCTGCAGAAAAAGACGCCGGCTCTTTTTGAAAACATGGTTTTCTCCATATGATTATAATGTAAAACAGACGCTACCGGCTTCAAAAAAGAAGTCAAGTCTGAACACGGCCTTAGAGTGCATTATAAGGTACGTTTGATCAGTGTGTTTGATAAACATATCATTCATACAGTGTGAGCTGACAGTAATATATGTTTGATTTAAAGCAATCTTTTATTAGTCAGACATTGGCATTGATGCATTCTGTGCTTTATTAAAGGTGTTTTTGTGTTGAGTTAAAAATAAAGAAAGCAAAAACAACCATACGTTAGTTTCAAACACTCTTCACACCTAAAACACACATACAGGGTCAACAACCACAAACAACCATTAATAGACAGACACATATCTCATGAACACAAAACACATTTCTTTCCACATTAGGTTTTACTTAAACCCAGAAATGAAGGAGTTAAAGTGTGACATGCATTCAATGTTAAAATAAAATACTAGAAATACTCTGTTTTTAAAACCTCAGTTATTCATTTATTTTCTTTGATCTCTTTCTGGTGATATTTCAAAGGTTCCTATTCGTCTAAACTACTGTCGATACTGTCATATTGACGCACGTTTTTCAACATTAAGATGTGATTTAATATTGTGAACATAATGGAGGTTTCGCTCAGGAGGTACTGCACAGGAGGTTTTCCCCTTTTGCTCCGCCCAACCAAAGATAGTTTATGTAGAGCGGTTTACAGGACAGGGATTATCTTAAACCAGGACTAGGCCTAAATTAGGATATTTAAATTGTTTTTAAAAACATACTTGAGGAGTCCAAAGCAATGACACACAGGTATATCCTTCCCTCACGTCCTCAGGGGGTGGAGATAAAACGCAAAGAAAGAAGATGAGGATGCACAAACAAGAAATAAGAGCACAGTATTTAGTTTGTGTATTTATATCTCTATGTTCCTGTTGTATCTCGTTGTGAGTTCTGAATGAACAGATTCAATGAAATAAAACATGCTGACTTTAACTGACATGCTTTTACACGTTTATTCATTTATTCTTTTTGTTTATCGCTTCGTTATGAAGTTTATTAAAGTGTTGATGTTATAATGTCTTTGAGGGCAGAGATTAGGATTATGAAAGAAAGGCGTGTGTTGTAAAGAAAGGGGGCGTTCTTATTCTGTGGTAGACAAATTCAGAAACAAAACAAAACATCACCTCACTGAAGACTTTACTGACGTGACACTTGTTCAGACCTCTGAAGTGTTGAAGACGATGTTTCTCTTGTTTGTTTTTCTCTCTTTGTGCTTCTGCTGTCTGCAGGTGGGTAAGTTATAAACACTCAACTTTAGGATTTATAATATCAGTTATACAGAGTCATGATGCACAGTTTCTATCAGTAGATTTGCATTTGAATGTGTAAGATGTGATTTTGATCTTCAGCAACAGCTTCAATAAAGTTTAGAAACAGCAAACATTTATCATTGTTGAATGACCAAAGTTTTTTCCTAGAAAGTGACAAGTTTACTATTTTCTGTTATTTGCAAGAGTTTGACTTCACAGATGAAGTGAAGTCAGTGTCAGTGATGGAGGGAGATTCTGTTACTCTACACATGAACACTGCTGACATACAGACAGCTGATCAGATACTGTGGAGTTTTGTAACTCAAGAGACTCACAGAGCTCAGGTCAATAGAGAAGATAATAAAGTCTCAGTATATGATGATGTTCATGATGGGATGTTCAGAGACAGACTGCAGGTGGATGATCAGACTGGATCTCTCACCATCATGAACATCACAACTCAACACTCTGGTCTTTATCACATAACCATCAGCGGCAAACAGAAGACCTCATACACATTCAACATTACTGTCTATGGTGAGTAAAGATTTACTGTTTGTCCTTTAACAGATATATAAATGTGTCATAAAGTCTCTTAATATCATAAATGTTCTCAAGGTGGAATATCAGGATACCAACACATACAGATGTGTCACAAACCAGACTACACATCTAGACATCAAATAACACTGTAACCTGTGTTCAGGTGAGTCACATGTGATGTTTGTGTTTATTACTTATACAGTATACATAATCAACACTCATCACATGAAGACCCTGAGATTCAATATTATGACCTGATGGCTCTTCATATTCTGTTTGTGGCAAAGTGGGAGTTTCTGAAATTGATTCTTATAATCATTGATAATTATGGGAAAATGGATTAATATATCATCACTTTGATATACATTGTTATGCAGTGAGCTGTGATGTCAAGTAGAAAGGAAAACAAGATCTAACAGACAAAACATCTACGAAATTGCATTTTTTTCCATTTAGACGAATTATCATATTTTATTCCTCAGACTGTGGATGCTGTTGTAATGGTCCTGAACCTGTTATCCGATTGGTCATCTCTGCTGTGGTGGGCGTGGCTACTGTCTCAGTTCTGGTGTTTGACATCAGATCTAGAAAAGTTCAGACTTCAGCATCAGATCTTCACTGATAATATTGTACACAGTCACATCTACTGTATCTTACACGTGTGTCTTTGAGTCTGTACATGAGCAACATTTAACACTTTTAAATGACAAATTTTAGCCTTTGATATAACTTTTGACTTTATTATACAACATCTCATAATTTGGATTGCACATTGAAAATATTAATGATTATTGTATGTTTGTCTTGTTTTTTGTGTTTATGCAGTAATCTGTTAGTTCATCTATGACGGAAATAAAAACTAAATGCAATATTTCATGTCTATAGTAACATATATTGTAATGTTCAGCCGGTGGGGGGTTAATGGTTCTGCTAGATTTGTAATAAACTGTGGTTATTAATGGCAGTCAATACGCCCAAAAAACATGTCAAGTTCAGCATGCACATATTATGTATATGTTACAATCTTTTAGACTGAACATCTGATCATATTTGTGTAGTCATTGTGTTGAATGTCTGTAAAACACCAGAGAAAGTTCATTATGTGAGCAAGTAACTTGACAATAAATCTCTTCTGATTCTGAAAATACTCGAACACAAGTTACACTTTTGTTTGTCAGCAGCAGGTGTCGCTGTTTTTACATTTTAACTCATCACACACACACAGATTTCGCCATTTTTAAACTGAATTACTTTCAGAATTTGTCAGATTTTATCTTCAGAGGAATCATCGTGATAACTCATCAGTTATTCTTCATGTGTGTGTGTGTGTAGGTTTAGTTTAGTTTAGTTTAGTCTTTATTTCTCTCTCAGTGTTTTTGAGGCGGTGGCTGAGACATGGGCGTAAATCTCATTTAATAGTAGGGGGGGACAATACACATAAAATTTCTCAAGAGCAATTTTTGAAGGGGACACAAATAATACAGTCAAAATTGTACTTACTACGACACAAAGCGACAATATGCATTAGGTTTATAAGTTCATCATACAGACTTGCAGTCATATAACTGAACTGAACTGTCACATACTGTAATACAAGTGAACAGAATAGCTTTTTTCCATTTATATATTTTTTGTCTCTGTTGTGAAGACAGGAAACAAATATAAAAACACTACTCATGATACTACATGTTAACAATGAGTCACTTTTTAAACACATGTTATCCTGATTTATACTGCAACATCGTCTGACAATGTTTAATGTTTAAACTGAATGTTTAGCTTGTCCTCCTCACACATACTGCACAAAATAGATGCTGAGAAAACGATCTTCTCCAACTGAATGAAAGCTGAGCACCTTTTGTGGACGCTAGATATAGTGCCAACATCACAAAACTGTAACCGGTATGTGCGCGACTGTATGTGACACGGGACATGAATGGCAGGATCGGTGGGAAATTGTTGAGGTTAATGTTCACATCATGCAAGGTCGCCGAAAATATAATAATGCATGAGAAACGGCTTCGGCGTATTAGTTGCAGTGTGTGAAGTCCTATGTAACAAGCTAACATTTACTAGCTAAGTAACGTTTTAATCGCAAAACATAGCAGATTCATGAAAAAATACAGCAGTAATCAGCATTTATTGCAACAACTAATTTATTAATGCATCAGGATCAAATACATTAAAGAGAATCACTTCATTTAAAGTGAATAAAATAGCCTTCTTACTGGAGTTCAACAACCACTGATATACTGAGACGTGATGACCTGATGTGTTGCGCAAAGCGCAGGTGAGATGAAAGGGGCAGTGGGCCAAACCACTGTGAGAAGCAGGGGAGGGGGAACTCAAAGGTTTCTAAACTTAAGTTTGAGTTTGTATTTTCTTCTAATTACACAATTAGTTTTTGGTTATAGAGATAGTTTATAGTTTATGACAATAGATAATGAGAGTTTAATTGATTTGAGGGGGGACATCCCTCTGATGGAGGGGAACGTGTCCCCTCTGTCCCCCCCGGGATTTACGCCCCTGGGCTGAGATCTCAAACACTGAAGACTTGAATAAACTCTTGAATCACTTTACTGATCATCTTTAGTAACAACATGAAGACGATCTCTTTACTCTTTATCATCTCTTTATTCATCAACGGTAAGTAACGACATTATACAACACTTTCCTACAAACCGAGTAAACTACATCAGACTTTAGTAGAAAAATTTTACTGGTCGTCCGAGAAGCAGGTAGCTGTCGTCAATTCCAGCCGTTCTCTGTAATATCTCGCTTGGCATTTAACTTTGAGCTTTATCCTAGCTATTATTTACAATAGCATCTGGCTGCAGACGAGATGCACTGTCAGACACATGCACTGTCAGCGCACTCGTCACATGCACTCTCAGCCGCGCATGCGCACTCGTCACATGCACTCTCAGCCGCGCATGCGCACTCGTCCCATGCACGCTCTAACGTATTTCACAAGGTGAACTGTAAGATTCTATTAATAAAATGTTAAGGTTACTGCTTTTTAAGAGTACCGTGAATACTGGTGGTTCAGTTCAAGGCCAGGTATTTATTATAATTATAGCTGAAATACATTAATGTGCATCTGCACTAATAATGAAAATACATAACTAAATAAAACCTTTTCTTGTACACGTAATCTTCCGCCCTAAAAATATAAACAAACTCACATATATACATAAATGTCTCATTCTACAATAAACAGGTGCTTGTTAATCAATGGTTTAATGATAAAGTTTTATTATATAGACATACTATATATATATATATATTATAGTTTATATATATAGTTTGTTTATATAAAAATAATTGTTCCAATATTAATTTGTTTTAATATTGCAGGTTAGTTTTGTTGTTTGAAATTAAACATAATTTATTATACAAAGAAACGTGAAGCATTTTAGAAATAATACAAGGGAAGTTGTTCATTTTGTAAAAATAAATCTTGAATAAATCGCATCGTGAGCTGAGTGAATCGTTACATCCCTATATTTGATAGATTTCAACGTCATATTAAATAATTTTGAGAAACACATTGTCAAAAAAATAACTATATAGTGCAGGTCACCTACAAACTTTCCTGTGAGTTTTCAAGCAACGCTACAAAATTAATTTAGATAACGTTAGTTCTTCAATAAATTACTGTATGAAGAACATGTATCGTTAACCAAGTATCATAGATGCGATATATCTACCATTGATTATAAGGATTAAGTTAGGTTTCGAAAACATTATCTTATATATTAAAACGATACTTTACATCTATCTAATACTGTATGAATGAAATCAATATACTTACAACATTCGTCTGATAATGTTAAAGAACGTTTTCGATTATATTTGTCAAATAATTCATAATAACACTTTTACTTCGACTTGATCTTGTATGAGAATAAATAAATAAATAAATAAATTGAATATTTAATAAATATACTTATAATTGGCCTGTAGGTGCATTTAATTCACACACGTGTCTGACAGTGCGTTTGTTTGAGTGCGCATGCGCGGCTGAGACTGCATGTGTCGGAGTGCGCATGCGCCGCTGACATTGCATCTGGCCTGAGAGTGCATCTGGTCTGCAGCTAGACCCTTCTCATTATTTATGCTCTAACAGCAATATTACACACTAACTAAAGTATGGTTCAAAATTACTTGGCGAATCATTTTCCCTACTCTTGTTTTTACTTGCCCAACTTTGGACGTTTAATGACCGTTGAAAAGACGTCATTGCGACACGTCCCGTCACGGTTTAAATAGAGTTTTTTAAATGAAAGTTTAACCGACGTCTTTGACGTCATCTGAAGGTGATTTGCACGTCTGCTCGTTCATGGACGTCCAAACGTGTCCTCTTCCAGACGTTTATTATTAGTTGTGTACCTGCTTAATGTAAGCGTATATATAAGCATGCGTTTAATATAATCAAACTCGCGTTGTGTAACATCGTGCAAGGCAAGCAATTATGTCGTTTCGAAAGATGAACTTCAGCAAATAGCTGGTATTCTTGATCATGGCAAGTCTTCATCTTCTATTAAGAGTCTAGATTGTGACAAAGAATATATGTTAGATTAGTGGTGCCCTTGAGAGAGACCAAGTTAACTTTGTGAAAGTGGAAAGTCCACTAAATAGAAAAAATAAAAATGACATAAATGAAAAATAGACAAGGAACAAGAGATTTTTGCAATGTCATAAGGCCAAAATTACCTTGAATTACATAGTATAGCTTTGAATGGCTTCTTTTTAAGTTGACCACCACCCCTCATAATGAATTTCACCATTAAGGCATTTAACATGATTCTGTGAAATAAAAGACTCAGGATTACTTCACTTTAGAAAAAATTCTGTTTGTTTTCAGATTTGTTGTCATCACTATGGTTCTTTTGTTAACTACCCAAATATATTTATATACAAAGAGATAGAGAAAAACAAACAAGCACAAACTAACATGCGCACAAACACACACATTCTTTGTCACAATCCAATGATGTAGACTTGCCATGTTCCAGACTGCTATTCACTGAAGTTCATCTTTAAAACCGAAAAGCATGGAAAATATTCCCTTGGAATCCTGAAAGAAAAATCTGTTCATTAATATGTACACACACCAGGACACATGAATACTTCTAAACTGAATGTGACACTTGCTGTCACATTTTGTGTTTAATACTGATAGATCCAACTATGAGATATGGCTTGTAGATCTTATAGATCTAAACTTTGAGTCCAGTTTCACTAGATCTCTCTCCGTCAGGAACAAATTACACCTGGAGATATCAACTCCGTTGTGAGTCAATCCTTTAACCCAAACAACAGGGAGATATAGAGCTGAAGGGAAGAACAGCAGGCAGGAGACGAAGTGATGTTAAATAGACAGACAAATTATTTATTGAATAATCTCAGTTGTGTGTTGATGCTCAGTCAAGCTCGGTCAAACTTCGTCTGACTAGAAACAGATTCAATATGTGTTTTTAACCATTCAAGATTACAGTATCAAAACATTGTCTCATGACATTATTATGGACCTTGAGATGGAGACCAACGGATACTCATATTAGCATAAGACACAAAACAACTCTCAATGAGGTTAAACAACAGGAAAGTAAGGAGCAAATAATACAAATAGAAGTGAATAATAAAATAGATGAATGATGAATTGTAATAAATGGGTTAAATGAAATAGTATAATAAAATGAAATAAACAAGAAACAAGTGTATGTTTCTATCCAGATCTATCACAATGCTGTGTCAATGTTGTGATTATTATGGGGTTTCTGTCTGGCTGCTCTCTTGTGAGATGTGTTTAGATCGATCACAGTGAAATCTAAACTTCTAAACTTTATCTAAACAAGTATCAATAGACGGTTAGGTTGGGGTTAGTAGAATAACTTGAGTTACAAAGTTGAGTAAAGTCAGTTGAGTGTCTGTTGGGTGAGAATCAAAGTGAAGTGTTGGAAAATACTAAGCAGACTGGATAGTATGTTTCTTGGTCCAAACCACTATTTAAAAAGACATTCATGAGTACTGTTTATTCATATCACATATTTATGCTAAACACAATATTTGAATAATTTCTGATTTATGTAAATTAAGAACACAAATGTGGTTTTACAGCACACTTTGAGTGTATATTTGCCTTTATGTTGTTGTTTGCCTTTGGCATCTAATAGAGTGTTTGAACCAGGAAGCAGTGGTGCGTCATGTTGAATAGTCTCATTGACTATAGTTGACATGAGGTTGTGAATATATTTATGATTAGTAAAACATCTATAAGGGACAATTTAAATAATAATATTATAGAAAATAAACATCAACTATCGACTTTTATGTAGGATGAATGGTCACATGTCATTTGCAGAACGGGTAATTGCTGTCATGCTTCTGTATACAAAAGTTAACTGTTTAACTATTTTTATTGCAGATTGCAGTAAATAATATAAATTAGCTCCTCAAATTTTTCATTTAAAAATTCGCCCGTTACACTGACTGATTAAAATGCAAAATGGTGTCGGGCAGCACAGGATATGTGACTGAAGTGTGATATCAAGATCTCAAGAATAGTTTTCTGAGAAACTTCTGCAATCTCTCGCTGAAGCTGGAAAAAAAATCATTCATGCATGATCAGAGCATGAGTGTTGCATTTCCTTGCTTGCATGTGGTTTACACTTATCTGACTACTTCAATCCAAAGGCGATAGTATACGTATAAAGTATATATTTCATCACTATGTGTGTTTTGGGGAAAATATGTCTTAACATTTTGCATTTACAGCAGTTCACACAGAGCTCACAGTAGAAAACTCATAAATTTTAAACAATCTTTATTTTTCTTCATTAGTATTGATGCATTCAGTGCTTTATTAAAGATGTTTTTGTGCAGAGTGGAAGATGTTATCAGGACAGTAGAAGAAGAACAACACATTTCTCAGTATTAACACCCCCGACATTCACACATATGGTCATCTACCACAAACAGACATTAACAGACGAACACATCTCATGTTCAACAGCAGAACAAAACCACATTTCTCTCCACATCAGGTTTGACTTTTACTCAAGAATAAAGGTGTTGGAGTGGTGCACGCATTTAGTGACAAAAATAACATGTACAAATGCTGTGAGTATTTGAAACCACAATGAATCGTTGGTCGCTCTCATTTTTCAAATGATATTTTTGATCACTTTCTGAAAATGTTTTATAGTTCTATTTAGATGTTTAAACGGCTGTCTATTATCAATCTTGTACGTAGTGAATTGTTAACATGCACTTCCATTTATGACAATTAACATGTGTTTTATGCTTGTGAATGTGATGGGGATGATAACAGATTAATCTTGGCGAGAACGCAGACATTTCATATAAAAATATACTTTATATTATGCACATATGCTGTTCAGACTCACAAAAAATCTATTAAATAAATTTAGTTAAAGCTGAAATTAAGACGATCACACAGCTGAAGCTTCATCTTAAGGTCTTTTCACATACAGTTTGAAATGTTCGTATGCGTTTTTCCGTTTTTGGTGCTCGTTAGGTGTTTCTGAATTGTGAAAACACCAAGCTCAAATTTCTTGCTATGGATGTTAAAACGCAGAAAATCGAACTCAGTCAGAATTGTTTTATGACGGACGAAAATACAGGAGAAAGTTTGTAATGTGATTGACAGAACGTGAGGTCGTATTTATTATATAACATGCGGAAATTTCTGACGCAAATTTCTGCCTCAACGTGCAATGTCCTTTAGAATGAGAAATGAGTTACACCAGCATACACCACGTCATCCTCTTCTGCAGATCTCTGTATACAACACACAACATAAAATCAATAAAATAATCTCTTGAATTAAAAATAATTTTTAAAATGATTTGTTCAGGGATTAATATTGCTAACAAGTAGTTATAACACATCTAACATTCTGTGTGGTTGCCCCAGCATCTATAGTAAGAAATAATTGTGTTTGTGTAACAAATGTTAAGGATTATATGTGCATGTTTTGAGTTTAGCGCAAGTTAGTCTTGTTTCACATTGAATGTTATACACAGTATAAACTAGTGGTGGGCATAGATTTTTTTTTTTTAATCTCAATGTAATCTTGGAATTAATCTAGATTAAAATGGCTGATTTGAATTCTGACGAAGGCATTCAGAATATGTGTGCTACCCAAATAATGACTAAACTTAAGTCTTTGAGAACGGGTTTCTCAAGCCAGGTGGCGCATTAGACCAGGGGCTCATCTCCTGTGTCCAAAATGCATCACAAACTGCTTGAGAAAGCTGCTCTACTATGATAATTTGTGATGAAAATGAAATTATGTTCAATAAGATGTACATGTGTTTACTTCCGCATTAGCTAAGGGATGCTTTGCGTTTAGGTGGTACTTGATCGACTTACAAAGAGTTAGGGAGAAACAAGCAATATGTCATACAGGAGCCATAATACATAAGATCTCAATACAAAGTTACTGGTTTCAACTAAAGCTAGACCACTACCTGTTTTTTTTTTAACCCAACTGTATGTAAACCAATTCCGTACATTAAATCAATTTCACATTGAACAAGGTGTAAACAACCTTAGTCTTGTCGAGGTTTCCATTGGGAAGCTTCTTAAAAATAAATTTTCCCTGAAACAAGCCCGGCGGCTTCATAGCTGCATCCATGTTACACGTCACGTTTGATGCGGTCATTTCACAGTAACGTTATGTTGTGTTCAGACCAAACACTAATGGCACGTCAAGCGCGAGTGATTTACATGTTTAGTCAATGCAAAGACGTGATAGACCTACTTGCTGCGCGAATGAAGCCCTGGTTATGAGATGATGAGGCGGCGCGAATCACGCGAGTTGAAAAATCTCGTTCTCGCCCCCTACAGTGCAATTCAGCTAGGTAAACATCCGCGCTAAAATATCAAGGTGAAAGCAGTGGCGGTTCTACATTGAATCACTCTCCGGGCGAGATAACCTCTGGGTGCCCCCCCACCTACTTTCACCCATCCGAGAAAAAAAGCCATGTTTTACCATAACTATATAAGTGTAAGACGAACCTTATCTTTCTCAATTGCACAAATCCTTCAACAGAACATTTTAAAAACGCAATTCTGTACAAAACAGTATAAGTTATCAGAACTTAAATATACTCTATGTACATAAAAGTGGCAACATATGTACAATCATGATGTAACATGAGCGGAGAACAACAATAATATAAAATATTAAGAATAATATACAAATAAAATATAGAATACATATTCTAAATAGCACAAATCCTTCATCACACAAATCACAAAAAGAAAATCTAATTATTACACTATTGCACTGAGAACAGAAAACACAAACTAAAACCTGACCTTTCTGACCTTCCTTGATGCAAAATCATCAATAATGTCATCATACGAAATCTGCCCCCATTGAGTGATTGATACAGATGATAGCAAGGCCAGTGAACCGTTCCTGAGACATGGTTGACCTCAGGTCGGACTTGATCAACTTTTGAAAAGCTTCTCTCTGCTTGAGCCACAGTGACTGGCAGAGTAAGTGTAATCCTGAGAGCAGTCCAAAAGTTAGAGTAGATCTCCGATAGATCCTTATCATGCATAAAAGTGATAAATTCAAGGAGGCTGATGGTTTTTGATGGCTGACCAGTGACAGAGGATTCTCCAAAATACTTTAGAAGTGCCCCTGAAATAGCAATTGAATTGCAATTGAAATTGACATCAAAAGACAGTAGACAGCTACAGTATAACTCTTATGAATTGCTAATTTAAATAAACATGCCCTTACATGCCACATGTCTGTCATGACTCATTAGACGCAATATTAATCTAATCTAAGGGAGGAACAATTAGCTCCTTAGTTAGTGCCTCGAATTATGTTCTTTGACACGCATCAGAGTTATGGCAAATGTTCGTCTTTGAAACTAACTAAACATATGTTAATTTTGTTGGCTAATTACAGGGCTCAACATTAACCCCAATGATGGGGTTAAATAAATAATAACTTTACTTGTTACAGTTTTGTTGCAAAGCACAATCTTATGGTGAAATTAGATCTCGTGTTTGTTGAGTTAAGACCGAATTATTGTTGTATAAGCATAGCAAGCATCATAGCAAGAAGGCTAACAAACTAAGAGTTAACGTTATACCACCAATTAACATTAGCCCTTCATTGATGACATGGATAACATTACCGTAATCATACAGAGTGAACGTAGTTGAATACCTTAATCTTTTGCTCCTTTCTCCTCTTCTACTTTTACTTGTTCCTATATTGGGCACCTGACGGCTTAAACCTTTTTCTCTCCATCCCTGTCTATGTGTTTATCTGGCACTCGACAATCAACAGATTTCACATCCCCCCCAACACTGTCACTCACGACCAGAAGTCAAGACTAAACCACTTCACCTGCACATAATCGTTTTGGATGACCTTTTTTTTTTGACATTTCACACACACAATTCAGAAGAAAAAAAACGTAAATTATAGGCCTGTGTTTTAATATTATGAATGAAATGTGCGTTATTTGGAAGAAAGTCAAGGTGTGACTGACGTTAGCCCATTAAGTGGATCACCCCTCCTTGTCCGCTCTATTTGCTTTCTACTTTTCACACAGCTTCTGCGCTTCTCAGCATGCAGGGGCGGCAATTTGCCAATTCCCCACACAGACAGTTATATTATAGATAATAGAAACCCGCTTAGCGGCGCAGATCATTTTTCTTTTTCAAGGGCTTTTGCCGCCCCCCCACGTGTCGTGAAAATGTGAGAATAGATTAAAGGCGACATTTTTTTTAACGCGCGATAAGAGTCTCACGTAAATGCAGCACGTTAACGCCGATAACGCAGATAACGACCCACCACTAGTATAAATATATGTATTTATGTATGTTTGATGTATGCACAGAGAGAGAGAGAGAGAGAGAGAGAGAGAGAGAGAGAGTACTTTTACTATACTTGTAAGTGAATTATTATTGTGTTGTTGTTAGATCAGGTACATTGCTTTTGTGTGAGAAGTGTGTAATAGAAATGTCAAAATGCATGTGTTAACACCAACATATCCACACAATCATGAATGATCTCACCGATTTGTGTGTTTGTCTTTTACAGAATGTTGGATCTGCATAAGTGATCTCCTCTTCACCGGTCTGGTCTGTTCCAACAATAATAATTGACCCATTAGACACTAATACTCTTACTAGATCGGTTTCTTTATTAATTGTTGTTTAGTATAATTATAGTAGCATTAGTTTCCACTTGCCTTTCTGTTGTGTGTTTTTGTGTTTCTTGCAGATGCAGAAGATCAGAAGTGCAGTAACAATCATCAGAGATCCAACAACACAACAGATCACAACTTTATGATTAGAGGTTGGAGCTGTAATGAATAATAAGAGTCAGTATACTGTAACTAAATCAGTCTGTTTGATCTCAGAAAAACTGCTATTGAATAAACACAAACATCACATGTGACTCGCCTGAACACGGCTGACAGTGTTGATTGATGTCTAGATGTGTAGTCTGGTTAGTGATGGGATTGTTGATGACACATCTGTATGTGTTTGTATCCTGATATTCCACCTCCAGAGGTAGAGAGAGTCTGATGTTGAGATCAGACACACTGATGCTGGACAATAAACTCTTTCCTTTGTACCAGGAGAGACTCACATTTGTCACATTCATCACTGAACACAACACAGAACAATTTGAGCTTGAGGATGATGGTGAGTTTTTTGGACAGTAACTGCTGATGTCAGGAACAGGAAGATGAGCTTTAAACATTTGAGAACATTTATGATGTTAAGAGACTTGTCATAGATGACACAATCATATATCTGTCAAAGGTCAAACAGTAATCTTTACTCACTATAGACAGTGATGTTGAATGTGTATGACGTCTTTTTTTGGCCGCTGATGGTTATGTGATAAAGTCCAGAGTGTTGAGTTGTGATGTTTGTGATGGTGAGAGATCCAGTCTGAACATCCACCTGCAGTCTGTCTCTGAACATCCCATAATGAACATCCTCATATACTGAGACTTTGTTGGCTTCTCTGCTGATTTTAGCTATATGAGAATCTTGAGAGCCAAAGTTCCACACAATCACATCACTTTTCTGTATACGAGTAAGATCAATGTGTAGAGTAACAGAATCTCCCTCCATCACTGACACTGACTTCACTTCATCTGTAAACACACCTGCAGTCACAGAGATGTTTTCACACAAATTAATCTTAAGTAAACTTTGTGTGGTCTAAGAAACTCAGCAGTAGTTTTTTGACAGTTTCAATGACATTTGGCTTTCTAACTTTGCAACTAGATCTTAAGATTTTTTATCAAATCTTTTTATATAAAATATTAGAAATGTATTCTTTTGGTAAGCGAAAGCGAAAAAGTTTTCACCATTTATTGATCCCTGTTAATGTTAGTTCACTTAAATAACGTTAACATCTACAACTTATTTTATAAATATATCAATAAATGGTGAAATTAACAAACTTTGATTAATAAATGATGTAGATGGTTTGTTTATTGTTAGTTAATGTTACAACAGTTCGTCGTCTTGGAATTAAGGTTCAATATGCATTAATTTTTAAGATAACAAGCTTAAAAGTTTTAGCTTTCCATTGGACTTTGTAGATAAGATTAAAGAAAAATAGATGGATTTATGTATGGATCGATCGATAGAAAAAACATTACATAATGTAAATGAATTGTCACAGACCATGAATAGGCTATGTGAATAGTTCAATTCTGTCAAAAATGTCAGATAGACCCATATAGTTCTAAGGCAACGATGTACTGATGTTAATGTACTAATTCAACCTCCTCATAAATTGTTTCCGATTTTAAAAGTCTTGTAGTGTATTTCATCTATTAGTGTAAGAAACTGTGACTTTTGGATAGCAGTGAACTCAATGAAACATCACTTAAAACAAATCGCATTGACCTTGAAGAGAAGCTCTCCATCTTACCACCGAGAGCAGCTCAAGAGCAGGCAATGAAAAGCTGGTTGTTATGCCCGCTGTGGCAAACCAGATGTTGTGTTGTTTTTGTACGTGGGGCGCTGGTGCTATCTGAGTTTATGTTATAGTTACAGAATTGTAAAGCTTGGACTACATGGAGTTCGGGCCAACGTTTTGATTAATCTCCACTTTACGGGAACAGGTCGGTCTTTGCTGAAATAAAGCCCATTTTATGTCAAATTCCATTTCAATACAAAGAACATAAGAGTATCATTGAGTTGTTTGCTTTGGTTATAGAAGGAATAATTAGGCTAGTGGAAGGGGGCTGAAGACTAGCATAGTAGGAAAAATACAGTGGTAGTCAAACGTGCTGTAGAACATTCTTCAAATGATCTAAAAATCGAAAGTATTTTTCTTTATATGGGAGTCAATGGGGGTTAAGATCTGTCTGGTTATAAGCATTCTTCCAATATGCAATATTCTCCCGGTGTTCATCAGAACAAAGAAATTAATACAACATTTCTGAACAAATCAAGGGTGAGTAACTGATATCACAATTTAAATTTGGGGATGAACTTTCCCTTTAATAGGACATTAAATAAATGTTGATTTAACAAATTACTGATGCTATCATTTATGTGAGGTCACAGACCCCAAAACAAAATTGTATTAAACTAGACATAAAATAGAAGCATACAAGGTCAGATCTAATGAGTTGGTATAATGACTATTATTACACTGAATTAACTCCCCCCTTAAATAATAAAACATGTTTATGACTCACCCTGTAGACGGCATAAGTACAACCAGAGATAAACAAACACAAGAAACATGTTCTTCAACAGATCAGAGGCCTGACATAGTTTTGCACGTTTGACGAGATGATCTGAAAGTGGTGTGTAGTAAAGTCATGTAAGTCTACGGCTCGTGAGATTAACAGCGGTCTGTGAGCACTGAGCATGTGTGACACACTTCCAGTTTAACACCTTTCACATTTCCATTGTTGATATTGAAGCTCACAGAAGGTTAATTGTATTGAAGCAACTGCATTATAACTGTTTTATGTTTTAAAGAGCACATGATTAAATTGTATATAAAGTAATCTTGTAAAGATTTCTCACAATACACATGAATCGATTTCACTTTAAAGCAGCTTCACAAACAGTCAAACACTGTCTTATTTTTGGGGGGTTTCCCAGACAGGGCTGAAGTCTAGTTCTGAAGTAAAATGCTTGAATGTTTGCTCTGTCTTATAAACACAACTTGCACAGACATATCTTAAAATATCTTAGTGTCTTTGCTTTATTTTAAAATGCACAAGAGTTTTTTTCTAAAATCCAGTGAGCGAGACCAGAGCAACATATCTATCACATGTATGGTATACAGTATATAGTGAACTTAGGCTACACTTACATTATGTTTAAAAATGTAAACATCCACTATGTAATGTCTTGTTGTCCTACGATGTGATCTAGCACAATCCATCTGGCTTACGTATATTTAGCGACTGTAATTACATCTGCAAGACATCTACAATACATAGTTTGCTCATCTGCAATACGTCTCGGAGACGTATGAACGTCTGTAATACGTTTGTTCAAGATCTGGAGATCTGCTGCGTAAACACATCTGCTACACATCCTAAAAAGGGCAGCTTTACATCCATTCTAAATCATAAACATCTTACTGACATCTTCTAGATTAGGGCTCGAGCGCTCGGTCGCTGAGAGATAGGGGAATGGCAAGAAAAGCAATGTAATAGTCCTTGAGATAACTGGATGTAGTTTGCGTAATCCTGAGACAGGGTCTAAACATATTAAAGCACATAATGTCTTAACATTCACACAGTTAAACTTTCATAGACTGAAACCGTGTTCGCCATAGATCACTTTTATTTTTAAATCTTAAAATCTGCTTATAACCGTAATGCGCAGTATATGCGCACATAACAAAAAAAAGTGACAGCTGGGTTTACCGCATTGCATAACAATGCGAGTAGATTTCATTTCAGATATAATAGCCAAACTCGCCCAAATGTTCTTCCATTGATTTGCTCATGTATTTTACAATCCTGTGGCATCGGTTTGACTTCATACGTTACATTTTTAAAAGCAGATATTGTTTCAGCGGTTCAGACTTCTTTTTTTAATGTGACATAATGCTCACATCAGCAGATAACATGATGTTTCCTACCCATGATATTAACCTCAACCTTTGTTGTTTGATCTCTTACCGCATTTGTGGTCTGCAAGTGTGTTTGGTGATAAGACTGATACAGTGTCAGTGAATGATGGAGGATCTGTAACTCTACACACTCATCTTACTGAACTACAGAGTAAAGATGTGATAATGTGGTATTTTAATGACACTCGCATAGCTAGAATCAACAGTGATCCAGTTTATTCTGATAAAAGATTTGAGATGAACACTCAGCCGCAAATATCACATTTGACCTTACTGGCCTTTTTCAACTAGAGATCATCAATGACAAGACCATCACACAGTCATTCAGTGTCAGTGAGTATGACAATCTTTACTTTCATAATCTTTTTATTAACATAATCATCTATCTTTATATATTGACAATGAGCTTTTTTTACTGCAAGATCGACCATATTGAGCATTGAAATTCCTCTCCATTATAATGGCATTGCTGCATCTTGTTCATATCTATAATCTTTGGTTTAGATAACACTGGTTAAGGTCCTTCACTGTTATGAGGGAAACATCAGAGGTCACACTACAAATGTGCTGCTGACTGCTTGTGTCTGAATCACCTGAGACTGATGTTAATACTGGATGTGACACATCTGTGAATGTGTTTGTTCTTTACTCTCTACTGCAGTTTAACTCTTTTCTCTTCCCGTTCTGCAGGTTTGTCTCCTACCCATCCATCAATCCATCCATTTTCTTCCGCTTATCCGGGGCCGGGTCGCGGAGGCAGCAGTCTAAGCAGGGATGCCCAGACTTCCCTCTCCCTAGACACTTCCTCCAGCTCTTCCGGGGGGACACCGAGGCGTTCCCAGGCCAGCCGGGAGACATAGTCCCTCCAGCGTGTCCTAGGTCTTCCCCCGGTGGAACATGCCCGGAACACCTTCCCGGGAAGGCGTCCAGGGAGCATCCGGAAAAGATGCCAGAGCCTCCTCAGCTGGCCCCTCTCCATGTGGAGGAGCAGCGGCTCTACTCTGAGCTCCTCCCGAGTGACCGAGCTTCTCACCCTATCTCTTAGGGATCGCCCGGCCACCCTGCGGAGAAAGCTCATTTCGGCTGCCTGTATCCGGGATCTTGTCCTTTCGGTCATGACCCACAGCTCATGACCATAGGTGAGAGTAGGAACGTAGATTGACCGGTAAATCGAGAGCTTCGCCTTGCGTCTCAGCTCCTTCTTCACCACAACAGATTGGTACAGCGACTGCATTACTGCAGAAGCTGCACCGATCCGTCTGTCAATCTCCTGTTCCATCCTTCCCTCACTCGTGAACAAGACCCCCAGATACTTGAACTCCTCAACTTGAGGCAGGAACTCTCCACCTACATGAAGTGAGCAAGCCACCCTTTTCTGACTGAGAACCATGGCCTCAGATTTGGAGGTGCTGATTCTCATCCCAGCAGCTTCACACTCGGCTGCAAACCGTCCCAGTGCATGCTGGGGGTCCTGGTCTGATGGGGCCAGTACGATGACATCATCCGCAAAGAGCAGATATGAAATCGTGTGGTCCCCAAACCCGACGCCCTCCGGCCCCTGGCTGCACCTAGAAATTCTGTCCATAAAAATAATGAACAGAACCGGCGACAAAGGGCAGCCCTGCCGGAGTCCAACATGCACCTGGAACAAGTCTGACTTACTTCCGGCAATGCGAACCAAGCTCCTGCTCCGGTTGTACAGGGACCGGATAGCCCTTAGCAAAGGGTCCCGAATCCAATACTCCCGGAGCACCCTCCACAAGATGCCGCGAGGGACACAGTCGAATGCCTTCTCCAAATCCACAAAACACATGTGGATTGGTTGGGCAAACTCCCATGAACCCTCCAGGACCCTGGAGAGGCTATAGAGCTGGTACAGTGTTCCACGACCAGGACGGAAACCACACTGTTCCTCCTGAATCCGAGGTTCTACCATCGGCCGGACGGTTTGCCAGAATCTCTTTGAGGCCGACCGATAGTCTTCCGATTTGTCTCCTAAAGTGAAGAAAGTGAAAGAGATAGATTCTGTCTCTCTACACATTGATGTTACTGAAGAACAGAGAAATGAGAAGATACACTGGAAGATCAAACACAACAACTCTCCTGTAGCTGAAATCATTACAGAGAATGGAAAGATCTCAACACCTTTTATTGAAGAGAGATTCAGAGACAGACTGAAGCTGGATGATCAGACTGGAGATCTCATCATCACACACATGAAGAATGAAGACTCTGGACAGTATGAAGCAGATGTCACCATCGGCAGTGGGAGTCCACTTCATAACTTCATATTCAGTGTAAACTGTAGCAAAAACATAACATTTAACATTCCAGAATCAATTATCTCAGTCTTTGTACTGATAACTTTAGTGCTTTCCTGTAGCTCAGTGTTCTGTACAGTGCGTGAACTATTGTTACAGATTCAATAAAATAAATATTTGTATAAATATATATTCGTATTTTGTTTGAATAAAAGCAAAGTTTGAATAAAATGTTTTATTGATGTGCAATAACTTTGAAGGAAATTGGTGAGTGAAATTAATGCAGTGTTATGTGAATGTACTTTTACAAAAAAAAAAACTATTGCTACACAAATAATTCAGAAACTTGTTGGAAATGGCTGTTCATTCACCTTTATAAAAGTTTTCATACGTAATTGTACTTGTAACAAAGTTCAAGCTCTGAGGAAGAAAGGAGGCGGGGTCAGCGTGGCTGAGAAACGCAAGAATCTTTTATTTGGTTACTTCCGGTTTTCACTTCCGGCATCAAACATTCACACTATCTATTTATAGCTCTTCGTTGAGTAAGATTCTTTCCTTTTAGTCCTGGACACAACGTCTCGAGGTTTCTCATGGGAGAGGTTTCTCAGCCGTCTCTCTCTCTCTCCGTTTGCTTCCTACGTCGTGCCTTAAAAGCGTCTCCTCGCCAATTACTAGAACAAGAAGCAGGTGTTTTCACTATAGCGTTGATCTGCTTACTTACCGTCGTTCTCCCGACACGCCTCTCTCCCGCAGACCGTGTCAGACCACGCCCCCCTTGCCACAGTATTATTGTATTGTAATGAGTTGTTTTGATTATGGGATTGTGGGAAATTTGATTGTGGTTTTGGACACTTGATGGTATAAAGTCAAACCTTAATTCACTGATCACATTCAATGCAAAGTAAAATCTAAATAAATCTTCAACATAAATCTACATTTAAGGAAAATTCTGACTACCACGCAAAATTGTTGTATATATATTTGTTTGGTTAAACACCACCTTGTCTGTGAGCGCGTGGATTGTTAAATAATAAAGTTTATAATAAACTTATGGGTGAGATTGGAAATGTAATTATAAAATTGCTTTAAAATGATAATATGTTATTCATAATCTGTGCTTTCACGCCCACTTGACGCTCATCAAAAGCGCGCACATGCGCAGACAACCCCTAAAGATTAGTAGCATTTCATCTGGAGCAGGTTAGGTTCAGAGAGCAAGTTGCTATGGTTACTTACATAACCTGAAATTTATCTCCGTTAGGATGGCAGGAAGTGGAATGTCCGGAAGTGATCTAGACATAAAGGATGTGTATGATGGGGGGGAAATGTCGTAAACAAGAATAGTAAATGGACTTCAGTAGAAAAGAGAAACAGAAGGAAAGATTGGAGTCAAACATCGGGAACAGAAAGTGACAGAGAAGATAGTCAACCTGGAAGAAAGAAAGAGGAGTATAAGGTCATGGTAAAGTTTATGTCAAAGGAAGTAAATGTCTTAAGGAAAAATGTTTTAGGAATTAAAACTTTACTTGGACAAAAAGTGACGTGTAGTATGGTGGAGAGAAGGAAATGATTGAGAGGGGCAATTACAGGTATTTCTGTTGACATCTCTGATGATGTAATCAAGACAAATATTAAGGGACCAGATGTTATAGAAGCAAGAAGGCTGAAATACGTTCAAAACAATGAGAGATAAGAAAGCCTATCGGTCCTATTTGATGAGAATAGAATCCCAGAGAGAGTATTTATAGGAGCACTGAGTTATGCAGTGAGACCTTATATTCCTCCTCCGTTGAGATGTTATAAATGTCTAAAATATGGCCATGTGGCAGTTGTGTGCCGAGAAAACAGCGTTGTGCGAGATGTGAAGGGGAACATAAATATGGAGAATGCGAGGAAGGTGTAAAACAACTGCTGCATGGGAGGAGAGCACAGTGCCGGGTATGGAGGATGTCAGGTGGCTATGGTGCAAAATGTGAAGATATCAGAAGGAATATCATATGAAGAGGCAAGTAAGCGAGTTAAGGAGACAGATAAGGTAACAGAAGAGAGAGTTGACATCCAAGGATCAGGAAAGAAAATATGTAAAGAAGCAAACCGAAGGAATGTGATATAATTTCAGACAAACTGCTATTTGTCACTTTCATTGCAAGTAAAGATTTGTTTAGAGAAGTAAGAGGAGAAGGTATGTGTCAGATAGTTTCTTCATAACTAATGAAGAAAAGGCGGATGAGCTAGAAGAAGCCATTAAGAGTCATAGTAACAGTCACATATCAGAAGATAATAGAATACAGAAAGACCAAATGAGTGAGAATCCTAATATACTGATCCAAAGAATGCCTGAGAGCACTGTGGGGTGACAGAAACAGTGGATCACGTGTTAATATATTGTGAGGAATATAGTAGTGAGATATATATAGTGAGAGAGCTCAATCTGTTGAAGAACTCAAAGAATTGAAAGTCAAACTAACAATTAAAGAATCTAAATTATTTTATTAAGGTTTCTGAGAGAGCCAGGTTTGTTACACAAAATTTAAGGCTTTAAATCTTTTTTTTAGAGTATAAAGTCCGGTAGTATTGTCCACTTCCTCCTCCTGGTCTTCACACTCCATCCCAGTAGGTGGCGGAAATGCACCAAAAGCTGGTTTGCCAACCGCCATTAAACGAAAGAAAGAATTGTGTCTGAGGGTTTAACCGGGAAATTTGAACTTTGATGAGAGTTTTGTTTAGTTTACTGCTGCGAACTAGTAAAACGAATTGTCGTTTGGAGCAGATTTTGATCGACATCACGTCACAGACGGTCGAGATCTTAACTCCGTTTGTCAACCTCCAATAAACTCGAGAGAAGAAGAAGCTGCTGCTGTAACACGTGCGCCGTCTGTACCAGACAATTCGTTTCTTATTTTATTAAATCTCTGTTTTAGGCGAAACTACATAGTGATCGGTTACATTATTCTATACGTCAAAGCGACTCGTCTCATTTTCGTCGGTATAGTGTCTGTCTGTCGATATTCTCAAGTGCAAAACTTTGTTTACGGACGCAGCGGCCATTAAGTGACTGAAGATCGAAGATGAAGAACATCTGTTTACTCTTTTTTACAAGTTCTTTATTAAGTAACGGTAAATTAAGCCACATTTAAGCAACACTTTCGAAATCGCAAATTAATGGCAGTAGACTTCTCTTTCTAATATCATTTCAGATATTGATATTCTTCCCAAATATTTATTTGTTTATGTATTTAACAAACCTCTGTGGCATCATGTTGACTTCAAATGTCGGATTTTTAAAAAGATTTTATTAAAGCGGGTCAGACTTAATGTTTAATGTTCACTGCAGCTGAAAACATGAAGTTTCCTCCAAGATATACACTTAAATGTTTGTGTTTAATCTCTCAGTGTTTGTGTCTTCAGGTGTGTTTGGTGATGAGACTGATACAGTGTCAGTGAATGATGGAGGATCTGTGACTCTACACACTCATCTTACTGACATACAGACAGATGATGTGATAGTGTGGAGGTTTAAAGGGACTCGCATAGCTAAAATCAACAGAGAGGTCAACAGTGATCCAGTTTATGAATCTGATGAGAGATTCATTGACAGACTGAAGATGAATCCTCAGACTGGAGATCTCACCATCACACACATCACATCTGAACTCACTGGAGAATATCAACTAGAGATCGACTGTTGCGAAACGGTCATCACAGAGTCATTCAGTGTCAGTGAGTATCACAAGCTTTACTGCTATAATCATTTCATTTACATATTCATATATCTTTATCAATTTACATGATCTTTTTTACTCACAGTGTGAAAATATTGAGCGTTGCAATCCCTCTCCATTCATTGTATGTCAGTGGCACATCTTGATCATATCTATTATCTTTGGTTTAGATAACACTGGTTTAGGTTCTTCTCTGTTATGAGGGAAACATCAGAGGTCACAATACAAATGTGCTGCTGACTGCTTGTGTCTGAATCACCGGAGACTGATGTTAGATTAACACTATTGATGCTCTGATCAGGATTTTTGCAGCCGATACAGAGTACAGATTTCTTGTCATTGTGATCGGCCGATTCCCATGCTTCAAGCTTTATATAACTGATATGTATGCTCTCTGATCACACATATCCTTGATTCAGTTAAATTCATACTATAGATGTTGCCTTTTGTAATATTGTTAGAATTTTGTTATATTTGACAGTAATTATGTAATATTTGTTAATGTTATATAACTGTTTTTTTTGACAGAGTACTAAATAATCAGAAAAATATTAATACTACAGTGAACATGTTAATATGCCTATAAAATAAAGACATAAATAATCAGAAACAAAATCGAACAGTCTGATGCAATTTACATTTAACCATAGTTCAATAATAAACTGTGGAGGACAAATAAGCATTTAAATGGAAAACTCTGATTTAACTTAGTCACCGTCTAATACAAGTTTGAGTTGATCAAAATAAATTTACAAAACATGTAATGTAATAGATGGCTGAGTGAAAGTCACAATTTTTACCCGTCACTATGGTTCACGGTGATGTTACGTGCTAATTAGCATGTTTGTGACATCATCGCTATGTAGACATGTGTTTACTATATGATCTTACTGAACTGAATATACAATAAAGTTGAAGTCGATTACATATTTAATGTCTCTGTTGTCTGTAATAGTTACAGACAAATGTTTATAATCAAATGTCCAGTCTGTAACAATGACAGATGCTTGTTAACTCTGTTTTGTAATCATTCATTCATACACTTTTAACTTTATTAGTTACTTTAAGCTGCTGTTTGGTAATGAATATGCTGCTTCTGTTGCTCACTGACGCAGAGACACATTTTGGGTTCTACCAACATAACACATTTTCATTGTTTCTCGTAACGTCATAATAGTTTCACAATGTCCATGACATGACTGCACCGCAAAATCATTTACATCCTCATGCATTCTGGACGTCATCAAATTGCGATCAGTTCGTGAGATCGAGCAAGATCGAGTCATAAAATGTGATTATAGGCCCATCTGTGGCTGATCGATCAGAGCATCACTAGTGAATACTGGATGTGACACATCTGTGAATGTGTTTGTTCTTTACTCTCTACTGCAGTTTAACTCTTTTCTCTTTCTGTTTGTTCTACAGGTTTGTCTCCTAAAGTGAAGAAAGTGAAAGAGAGAGATTCTGTCTCTCTACACATTGATGTTACTGATGAACAGAGAAATGAGAAGATACACTGGAAGATCAAACACAACAACTCTCCTGTAGCTGAAATCATTACAGAGAATAGAAAGATCTCAACACCTTTTATTGAAGAGAGATTCAGAGACAGACTGAAGCTGGATGATCAGACTGGAGATCTCATCATCACACACATGAAGAATGAAGACTCTGGACAGTATGAAGCAGATGTCACCATCGGAAGTGTCACACACACTGTACACTATACATTCAGTTTCACTGACTCAGGTGAGGAGATCTCTTCAATATAATAAACATCTTGTCATCTCAATTTAGATAATAAAGAAATATTAAAGATGCCGTCAATCAGTATTTGTTTCACTGAAAGCTTCTCACAGTCTGGGGTCGGTTGCATTCAGTGCTTAGACTAGTCTTAGAAGTTAGTCATCTATATTTTTCTTCAACTCTTCTTAACTTCTTTTAGACAGTAACATAAAAAGGTAGATTGTACTAGTTGAAATATGAAAAGTTAGACTGATTAGTCCAAACTAATGACTAGTCAATGAGATGAGTTGTTAAAGCGTCACTACACAAGATTGGCCTCTTTTTCACCATCTCAGTGTGTAATTGCTACTGCAGGTGATGTCAGAGGTGTTTTCTGTACATGAGTTGTGATTCGGCTCTGCTTAACTGTGCGGATGAGTCTGATGTTTTGAGTCGTAGGCCTGTGACAGTGCAGCGGTGAGAATCTTCACTGTACATCAGTAGCGCTCACTTGCATGTGTAGTTTATGAGGAATATTCAAACTTCATGGCATGTTTTGATATTTTTACCTTTGTTTTAAAACGGAGCACAATGTTTTCTGAGCGAATGCACAAATGTGCTACGTTTTTAAATCTGCCACTTTGCTCTTATAAGTGAACGTTCACATGATAAAAGCATCATATCCATAAAATCTGAAACATGCTTTCAATGTGTGAATGCACAAACGCCTTTCATCTTTACAACGTGCACATTGTTTTTATACTTGACAAAACAAGAGACAAACACGTCATATGTTTAAAACCTGAGAACATGACCCATTATGAATCCAGCATTTTACTAACATTTGTTTGTAAAGAATCCCGGTGTAAAGTGACTTCACCTGATGTGTTCTGCACATTCTGTTGAGAAATAAAACTAATCCTCATGTTTTCAGAGGCTCAGATGTCGGGAGTAAATGAAGACTTGTGTTCAGTCTTGTATCCAATAACAAAATATGCTTAAAAACAATGGCGGACAGTGTAGAACTGGATCAGAGTCCATCAGTAGTCATAGGCAGGGCTCAATTAATATGACGTCAGGTTATTGAGAGACACCAACAGCTCGTTCAAGAGGAGAGTTGAGGTTTATTGAGGATTTGTTTTATAACTGAAGGGCTGGATTGTATGATTCCAGGGTGGACTCCTGACACACAGATTTGTTAAAAGTGCATTTTCTGGATTATGGGGCTTTAAAGACTATTGACATGTTTACATTAAGAATGATAAAGTTCTGCTTGTTGTTAATGTCGTGATAATTCATATTTACACCAAAACACCTGCTGTTGACACACAGTAATGCATGACATCAACACAATCATTCTGAACATCATTCACTTATAATATTGTTTTTAATATTGTTTGATTCACTTATAAATATTTTTTTGAGCGTTTTATTCATATCTGATGATGTTAACTTATGTTCATGATCTCATTATAAATATTAATAACTGTATCTCTGTCATTACTGCAGCGAGAGAGGGATACAGCGGTGATGAAGTTGTTGGACCCTCCACAGCTCCATCTTCAGGTGTGATAGCTGGAATATGTGTTCCTATTCTTGTGGTTCTTGTTGCTGTTGTTGGTGTTGTGATCTACCGTCAGCGCATAATGAGACATCAAGGTAAGAATCCTGTTCCTCTGATACAACAATAGCAAAAAAATCAACTTAATGGGACATTTTACAGGGAAAAGCATGAGCGAGTGGATATTTGAGATGTCTAAAATGAAACTAACAACAGAGAAGTTCAGAAAACTTCTTTTGTCTGTTGATTTACAAGAGTGAATGAAAAATTAAGAGTTGTTAAAATGCTGAAAAGTGTCATAAATACACTTTAGTTACATGATGAGAAAAAACATGTTTTCATCTGCAGTTAAACACATTTCACAGAGACATTTTTAAAGGGATATTTCACTACCACATCAAAATGTCCTCATATTTTACTCTGCCTCAAGCCATCTTGACTGAATATGGTTTTGTTTTTGAATAATAACTCAGTCGGAGTTATAAATCCACATATCATTTTACTTCAAAGAGTTGCAATGGGAGTAAATGGGTGTTGATTTTTTTGGAGCTCCAAAAAGTGCATCTTCGCACTCTTGTCAGAACATCTTGCGACGAACAGGTTGTGAGTCAGAACGCCGCCGTACAATAGAGGTTTGCCGAGCACTGCTTGGAGCTTGCCCCTATTGGACGCCGGCACACTGGCCTGGAAATATCTCGGATGTCACATAAATAACTTCATTTGTGCTCCGAAGATGACGGGAGGTCTCAAAACATGTTTAAAAAAAATCACACAAACTAGATTTTTGGGTGAACCTTTATTTCAGGGCGAGTGAAACATGGGGGTGAAGTACTGCTTTAAGGGCTTAATGGGGTAAACGTACCAAAGAATATGTTGTAATAATAAAGAGAATATGCTCAGGTAAAGTTTTCTTACTAAATCATACTCTCAGCTCGTTTTAACACATTTAAAATCATCCTTATGAATTCGGCAGATTTTTACAATCATTTAGCACAAAATTAACAAGAAAAAAGGTCTGCAGTTTACATCAAGCCCTCCTCATGATCTTCAGTGCTTTACCAATTGAGCTGCTGAAACACTTTGTACAGAAATGAATCTGTAGATGTTTGTCTCTGCTTCTTCTGTTTATTTGTATTTTATGTGTTGTCTGTGTTTCTTACAGTTTCCGACACAGTAGAAGAGACAAATTAACCTTTGAGGAATGGAGCAGCAATGGTGATGTGCCTCCAGTGTAACATGATCAACATCACACACGGTATGATATGAAAAAATGAAAAAACTATTTTGTTTTGATCTGCCAACAATATAAAACATTTGAATTAAAATCAAGCAATTGTTTGTTAAATATCAGATTTCGGGGAGGATGACGTGACAGTGCTGAGGGGTGTTTGCCAGCATAGCTCCCGAACTTCTCAACAACTTTATTCGTGTTTTAAATCGGCAGAAAGTGTGTTTGTCAACTGAATTAGGCACTTTATAGACGTATCAACATGTCTTGCAAGTAAGGAAGCACCTGTCAGTCGGAAAAGGGGCCGAAAGTCCAACGAAATCTGCGGAGCAGAACCGCCGAAGCTGATGCACAAGATTGCGGCATGTGTGAGTGTGTATACCCAGGAAAGCTCACGCAAGAAGTTACGGAATGTGTCGGCAATATTTTGGAGGAAATTTGCGAATGCATTAGACGCGAGGGGATGGAACATAAGCTGAGGGAATTCTATGCGATTCCTGGCACTCGTCTTCTTTACACACGAGGGCAGAAAGTACTCGTTCCAGAACCCGCAAGAGGCGCAGGCTTTCGTTGCTGGTTCGCCTCTCAGCGTCATTAACCCTGAACTCTTCTATTATCTTTCATGGGTTGATCGCCGGTTGGCGACATGTGTTATTTGTTCAATTTGTTCTTTTCTCCTTTTTGTACTTTTTTACTTTCTATGGCTGATATTTTGCAGACCTTCTGTTGGTTTTGTAGAACATGCATTCAGTTGTGTCACTCACTTCCAATTCCTGTCATGTACTCTCTGCAGCTGGAGTATACAGTCTTATCTACAGCTAATGCATATTTTTGGTCAATCTTTAAGGTATGAGTGATATTAAGATTAATTTGTTAAATGTTAATTGGGTCTACCATGTTATTACAAGGCAAAAAAAAATTTCTTTTCTCAAAAAAGAACAGGCCTAGATCGGTTTCCTTCAAGAGACACGATTGACGTTTGAAGCTCAGGCGAGGATGGGTCGGTCAGGCATTTTTATCTTCCTTTAATTCTCACAGTAGGGGGCTGCGATCCTGATTCATAAGAAGTTAAATTTCAAACTTGAGGAGACGAAGAGAGATGCGAGGGAACGTTACATTCTAGTTGCGGGTCAGCTTTTTGGGGAAAGAGTGCTTGTTGGAAGTATATATGCCCCTAACACTTTATATATGCCCCTTACACCTAACCTTAGCCTGATTTAATTGCTGATATTTCATCATTTTCAGTTGATCGAATGCTTCTCGGGAAGTTTTCAATTGTGTTGTCAAACCCGTGTGGGACTTAAGCCCACCAAAACATAACATTTCGAGACAAACCACTAGATTGAAGCAACTTTGTGAGGACTTGGGCCTACTCGATACATGGAGAGTAATAAACCCAAAAGATAAAGAGTTTACATTTTATTCTCGACCACATAAGATGTCCTCTAGAATAGAGTTTCTATGCAAATTTTGGACCGAGTTAAACGGTGTGAGATAGACGTGTGCTCTATATCGGATCACAATCCAGTTTGGGCATCCATTTCCCCACCCTATTATGACTCTGCCTCCCGTCACTGGCGTTTCAAACCTGCTCTGCTAAGTGACCCAAAGTTTGTGGAGTTCAGCATTAAAATGACTTTTCTGCTGAATGTGACGCTTGAGGTAATCCATCTTCAATTCAGTCCACATTTTTCCATCTGACAACTCGCTGGCTACTTTGGCTTCGCAGCATGTTTTGCAGAGGAGCCCTTTCTCGCTCGAAAAAGAAAAAAATCTCATCCAGTTTCACATCTTGTTCTTCTGTTTGCACATTCTCTGACAGCCATTCCATCTTAAAAGAACCACATTTCTTTTTTACTTTGGCTTGGTGAGTGGATGAGCCACTGCCCGTTCGTTTCGCCATAGTAAAGGGTTAGCTAGCTTAACCTTTGCCGCCGCACCATCAGCTATATGCTAAACTGCTAAACAGCGTCTCTTACACAAAAAGCGCTGTTAATGACATTGATTGGCTCTGTAGTAAATACGTGTGAGCCGCATCATGTCATTGGCTGGACAATCATTGTTGTACTGTAGTTACCACTTGTTGTGCTATAACCACTGAGCTACAGGAACTTCAGGAAATCTCAGGTAGCCCATTAATCATCATGAAGTTCTCTTTCACGTCTTGTATATGTTCTTGTCAAAAAGGTTTACAGGGCACATTCTGCACAGGAACTTGCCTTAAAACGACATTTTATTATAACTATTAAAAGTTAAATAGATTTAATTAGAATGTAAATAAACTGCTGGCAACTACTTGAAAATTGTATAACTTGCTTTTGTACTTTAGTTTGGAACTTTTCTGCTTTGTTGAACTTTAAATTAAACCCTTTTTTAAATATCACAATGCTGTTTTATTTGTGTGAGTCATTTTATATTGTTATATCGTTCTTATAGACTTTACACTAGAATAATACAATTTTGTGATCTGTTGTACTTGGACTGCAGTTTGCCATGTTAGTGTGTCTAACATGTATTGTGTAGGAAAATTGTGAGTAAAATAACATTTGAAGTGTTTTATTTTAATAACAGTATTTTACGGAATAACCACAGATTTAATTCGGAAACTTTGACTGGTTTAATATTTAGATTTAACCTTCTTGTACACCTTCATTTCCCTCTTTAGTTTTCATTTTGAGGTAGAAAACTAATTGTAGTTTGTAATGTCATGTCAGTGTAATATATTTTAATGCTGCTGTTTATATACACTAGTCAACATTTGAGTGGATCAAAGCTGACCTTGACAAGAACAGGCATTGTTGTTGTCTTACAAACATAACATCCACAGAGTTCCTGGTGCTTCTCAATATTCATCTTTAAGTACATTTCGATTCTCTTATTGCACCAGGAGGAAAGGAAACGAGGATCCACAAATAAGAATTGAGAAGTACTCATGAGGATTGTGCAGAATTCAGTTAAAATATATAAAATAAAAAGCATTTTGAAAATTAAAACATGAAGACCTATTGTTGAGCACATCATATACATAATGAAGACTTTGAAAAACTGCAAGAAACGATCCCTTTAAGTTAAATTATATAGTTTACTTTTATATTTAAATAATATAGCTTATTAAATTAAATTGCTTGCCAGAACAAAGTATTACATTTACATTTATGAATTTGCCAGATGCTTTCTAAGTGACTTAGGCCATGTTCAGACTTGACTTTTTTTGAAAAGAGAAAATGTCAAAGGCACTTTTCTAGTAAAAAAGGCTTGGAGTCTTTGGTTATAAATATCAGCCGGACACTGTGACTGCGGAGGCAGCGTCTGTGCATGAAGGCAGCCAAGAGAAACAGACAGGCAGCGTAACAGAAGTATGTTTGAATTATAAACAGGCTCTTTGCAATTTCTCGCTAGAAATGTATTCATTGAAAGGGAAAATTAAACGTACATTTATACAGAACTATGCTCCAACGGGCGTTTCGCCGCACTATTTAATTTCTTAGAGCTTGACCCTTCTCGACAAATCACGTTCCTTGCATGTTGTTATAGAAACAACAGGTCTGTGTCATCGGTTAGGTGTGAAAAGGGAGTTTGTGTTTTTTTTAACCTCAAAAGATGCTCTGAGCTGCAGAAAAAGACGCCGGCTCTTTTTGAAAACATGGTTTTCTCCATATGATTATAATGTAAAACAGACGCTACCGGCTTCAAAAAAGAAGTCAAGTCTGAACACGGCCTTAGAGTGCATTATAAGGTACGTTTGATCAGTGTGTTTGATAAACATATCATTCATACAGTGTGAGCTGACAGTAATATATGTTTGATTTAAAGCAATCTTTTATTAGTCAGACATTGGCATTGATGCATTCTGTGCTTTATTAAAGGTGTTTTTGTGTTGAGTTAAAAATAAAGAAAGCAAAAACAACCATACGTTAGTTTCAAACACTCTTCACACCTAAGACACACATACAGGGTCAACAACCACAAACAACCATTAATAGACAGACACATATCTCATGAACACAAAACACATTTCTTTCCACATTAGGTTTTACTTAAACCCAGAAATGAAGGAGTTAAAGTGTGACATGCATTCAATGTTAAAATAAAATACTAGAAATACTCTGTTTTTAAAACCTCAGTTATTCATTTATTTTCTTTGATCTCTTTCTGGTGATATTTCAAAGGTTCCTATTCGTCTAAACTACTGTCGATACTGTCATATTGACGCACGTTTTTCAACATTAAGATGTGATTTAATATTGTGAACATAATGGAGGTTTCGCTCAGGAGGTACTGCACAGGAGGTTTTCCCCTTTTGCTCCGCCCAACCAAAGATAGTTTATGTAGAGCGGTTTACAGGACAGGGATTATCTTAAACCAGGACTAGGCCTAAATTAGGATATTTAAATTGTTTTTAAAAACATACTTGAGGAGTCCAAAGCAAGGACACACAGGTGTATCCTTCCCTCATGTCCTCAGGGGGTGGAGATAAAACGCAAAGAAAGAAGACGAAGATGCACAAACAAGAAATAAGAGCACAGTATTTAGTTTGTGTGTTTATATCTCTATGTTCCTGTTGTATCTTGTTGTGAGTTCTGAATGAACAGATTCAATGAAATAAAACATGCTGACTTTAACTGACATGCTTTTACACGTTTATTCATTTATTCTTTTTGTTTATCGCTTCGTTATGAAGTTTATTAAAGTGTTAATGTTATAATGTCTTTGAGGGCAGAGATTAGGATTATGAAAGAAAGGCGTGTGTTGTAAAGAAAGGGGGCGTTCTTATTCTGTGGTAGACAAATTCAGAAACAAAACATCACCTCACTGAAGACTTTACTGACGTGACACTTGTTCAGACCTCTGAAGTGTTGAAGACGATGTTTCTCTTGTTTGTTTTTCTCTCTTTGTGCTTCTGCTGTCTGCAGGGGGGTAAGTAATAAACACACTCAACTTTATTATTTATAATATCAGTTATACAGAGTCATGATGCACAGTTTCTATCAGTAGATTTGCATTTGAATGTGTAAGATGTGATTTTGAACTTCAGCAACAGCTTCAACAAAGTTTAGAAACAGCAAACATGTATCATTGTTGAACGAACAAAGTTTTTTCCTTGAAAGTGACAAGTTTACTATTTTCTGTTATTTGCAAGAGTTTGACTTTACAGATGAAGTGAAGTCAGTGTCAGTGATGGAGGGAGATTCTGTTACTCTACACATGAACACTGCTGACATACAGACAGCTGATCAGATACTGTGGAGTTTTGTAACTCAAGAGACTCACAGAGCTCAAGTCAATAGAGATGCCAATAGTGTCTCAGTATATGATGGTGTTCATGATTGGATGTTCAGAGACAGACTGCTGCTGGATGATCAGACTGGATCTCTCACCATCATGAACCTCACAACTCAACACTCTGGGTTTTTTCAAATGACCATCAGCGGCAAACAGAAGACCTCATACACATTCAACATTACTGTCTATAGTGAGTAAAGATTTACTGTTTGACCTTTTACAGATATATGAATGTGTTATAAAGTCTCTTAATAATGATTATTAATGTTCTGTTTGTTCTCAAATATTTTTCAGCTCGTCTTCCTGTTCCTGACATCTCCAGATACTGTCCACAAAACTCATCATCTTCATTGTCAAAATGTGTTGTGTTGTGTTCAGTGATGAATGTGACACATGTGAGTCTCTCCTGGTATAATGAAAGTCATGTACACTCCAGCATCAGTGTGTCTGATCTCAACATCAGACTCTCTCTACCTCTGGAGGTGGAATATCAGGATACAAACACATACAGATGTGTCATCAACAATCCCATCACAAACCACACACAACATCTCAACATCAATCAACACTGTTATCCGTGTTCAGGTGAGATACATGTGATGTTTGTGTTTATTTACTTATATTTCTGAGCCAATCACAGGAGCTCTAAATGTCATGTGACTAAACTCTCTGGAACCAGAAGAAATTGATATCATGACAATACTGATGTCAATACAAAACCACAGCTGTTCCTCAATTCAACAACTGTATGAAGTGGGTACGGAAAGTATTCAGACCCCCTTAAATTTGTCACTCTTTGTTATATTGCAGCCAGTTGCTAAAATCATTTAAGTTTATTTTTTTCCTCATTAATGTACACACAGCACCCCATATTGACAGAAAAACACAGAATTGTTGACAATTTTTGCAGATTTATTAAAAAAGAAAAACTGATATATCACATGGTCCTAAGTATTCAGACCCTTTGCTTTGACACTCATATATTTAACTCTTTGCTGTCCATTTCTTCTGATCATCCTTGAGATGGTTCTACACCTTCATTTGAGTCCAGCTGTGTTTGATTATACTGACTGGACTTGATAAAGCCACACGCCTGTCTATATAAGACCTTACAGCTCACAGTGCATGTAAGAGCAAATGAGAATCATGAGGTCAAAGGGACTAACTGAAGAGCTCAGAGACAGAATTGTGGCAAGGCACAGATCTGGCCAAGGTTACAAAAGATTCTGTTTCACTTAAGGTTCCTAAGAGCACAGTGGCCTCCATAATCCTTAAATGGAAGAACCCTTCCTAGATCACCGTGGCTGAGCTCCAGAGATGCAGTCGGGAGATGGGAGAAAGTTTTAGAAAGTCAACCATCACTGCAGGTCTCCACCAGTCGGGGCTTTATGGCAGAGTTGCCCGACGGAAGCCTCTCCTCAGTGCAAGACACATGAAATGCCTCATGGAGTTTGCTATAAAACACCTGAAGAACTCCAAGATGGTGATGAATAAGATTCTCTGGTCTGACGAGACCAAGATGGAACTTTTTAGCCTTAATTCTAATTCTAAGTGTGGAGAAAATCAGGCACTGCTCATCACCTGTCCAATACAGTCCCAACAGTGAAGTATGGTGGTGCAGCATCATCATTGCAGCTGCAGGGACAGGACGACTGGTTGCAATCGAGGTAAAGATGAATGCGGCCAAGTACAGGGATATCCTGGATGAAAACCTTCTCCAGAGTGCTCAGGACCTCAGACTGGGCTGAAGGTTTACCTTCTATCAAGACAATGACCCTAAAATACAGCTAAAATAACGACAACAACTCTGACTGTTCTTGAATGGCCCAGCCAGAGCCGTGACTTAAACCCAATTGAGCATCTCTGGAGAGACCTAAAAATGGATGTCCACCAACATTTACCATCTAACCTGACAGCACTGGATAGGATCACCAAATCCATGTGTGAAAAACTTGTTGCATCTTTCCCAAAAAGACTCATGGATGTATTAAATCAAAAGGGGGCTTCTACTAAATACTGAGCAAAGGGTCTGAATACTTTGGACCATGTGATATTTCAGTTTTTCTTTTTTAATAAAAAAATGTCAACAATTCTGTGTTTTTCTGTCAATATGGGGTGCTGTGTGTACATTGAGGAATAAATTAACTTAAATGATTTTAGCAAATGTCTGCAATATTACAAGGAGTGAAAAATTTAAGGGGGTCTGAATACTTTCTGTACCCACTGTATATATTTGAATTTGTGTATGTTATGAATGTAATGGATGTTATAAAATATGAATTTTTACCTTATAGACAAGACCTTTGAAATTTGTGATCTTGACAATGACAAAATACAAAAAAATTTTTTATCTGTATTAAAGTAACATTCATGTTCAAAAAAGCATTCGTTCTGCCATAAACAAAACTTCTTAATCTCCCTACAAAACCAAAAATCATAAATCAGATCCTTCTTCTATTTGACATGTTCTGTTACATGTACTCCAGGTCTCTGCAGTCCTCCAGGTTTCCTCACGTTCATTGTCTGTCAATTGTACATTTAAGATCTTCTCAAATGTTCTTAAAGTTTCTAAAGATCCACAATCCTTAAGAACTTTGTAGAATGATTTTGCAGAATTGTCTTGGAGTAGAAAATACTGTCTGTCCAGAGATGATTTAAGCTAAGTATTGTCTCTTTAGAGGAAGAAATCTGTTTCAGGATGTTCTTGAGGAGAAAAGGGCCTTGCAAGACAAAGACACATTCAGAAATCACCAGGGGATCAAAATACAACCATGAAAACATATTTCCCATCAACTCTTGTAAAATCAAATAGCGCCCTCTTGTGTCCTTAATGACATCTATAGATTGAAAAAACCTGACAACACAGAACACTGCATTTGAAAATTGAATTAAACACCTCTGAAGTGAACAAATGTTTCTAAACAACAAAAATAAGTGTTTAGAGAACAATTGTGATTTTAATGTCCCAATACTTATGCAGGAGACTGTACACACACACACACATACACACACAGTTTCTGAAATTGATGTTTATATTCATTGATAATTATGGGAAATTGAATTATTATATCATCACTCTGGTGTTTTATTTGGGAGATTGTGTTTTGATGCAGGACATCTCATTTCAGTTCGATCTTTATGGAAGTTTCCAGCCTCTCAATTGTTATGCAGCTGTGATGTCAAATAGAAATAAATAAAAGATCAAACTGACAAAACATCTATGAAAGTTCAATATTTTCGATTCGAATTCTCCTCTTTTATTCCTCAGACTGTGGATGCTGTTGTAATGGTCCTGAACCTGTGATCCGATTGGTCATCTCTGCTGTGGTGGGCGTGGCTACTGTCTCAGTTCTGGTGTATGACATCAGATCTAGAAAAGTTCAGACTTCAGCATCAGATCTTCACTGATAATATTGTACACAGTCACATCTACTGTAGCTAACACGTGTCTTTAAGTCTGTACATGAGCAACATTTAACACTTTTAAATGACAAACTTTAGCTTTTGATATCACTTTTGACTTTTAAATCTGGGCTTGTATTCACAAAACATTTTAACATCTTAACAATTTCTCCTAAATGTAGTCTATAAGTAAAAGTGTTTAGTAAAGAGTTATATTAACCCTTGTATAGTGTTCAGTTTTTGTTTACAGGTCTTTCAGACCTAAAGCATTATTTCGTTTTTAAATCAAAAGCCATACAAAAACATATGTAAAATATCTTCAATATGTTCAGTTTTTGCCATTCGACAGCATATGGTTGATATTTGTCTTTTTTCTTTGTTAAATTACATTTATAAAAGGTGCTGTTTTTGTAAAAAAAAATCTAATGTACGAGCGATTATAGAAAAATCTATTATATGGGTGAAAATATCATGTCTTAAAAATACAGTTAATTTAGCGACTTGAATTAAATCTTTAATACATTTACATTTAGGCATTTGGCAGACGCTTTTATCCAAAGCGACTCACATTGCTTTATCATTTTACATAGGGCTTTGCAATCCCCTGGGATCGAACACACAACCTTGTGTTGTTAAAACACGTTGAAGGAGAATGTAGACGACATTGCTTATATGAAGTAAATATAAATATCTGAGATTTAAACAACACAACACTTTTACTTACAAACATTAAAAATGGGTCCACAGACCAGAACACTTAGTGGTTCTGATAGATTTGTTGTAGATAACTGTTGTTATATAAATGATCATTAATGCGACGATAAAAACATAAAATACTCGAGCACTTCATTTTGAGATTTGTAAGTTACACTTTTGTTTGTCAGCAGCAGGTGTCGCTGTTTATAGATTTTAACTCGTCACACGTATACAGATTTCGCCATTTTTAAACTGAATTACTTTCAGAATTTCTCGTAAAACTCTTTTCATTTATCTTCAGAGGAATCATCGTGATAACTCATCGATTATTCTTCATGTGTGTGTGTGTGTAGGTTTAGTTTAGTTTAGTCTTTATTTGTCTCTCAGTGTTTTTGAGGCGGAGGCTGAGATCTCAAACACTGAAGACTTGAATAAACTCTTGAATCACTTTACTGATCATCTTTAGTAACAACATGAAGACGATCTCTTTACTCTTTATCATCTCTTTATTCATCAACGGTAAGTAATGACATTATACAACACTTTCCTACAAACCGAGTAAACTACATCAGACTTTATATTTAATGTGTAAGAAGAAAACATTTACTGGTCAAGACTCAAAGATGAAAGATCTCAACTGAATCTTTTACAGACACACAGTGTTTGATCTCTCAGTGTTTGTGTCTTCAGGTGTGTTTGGGGATGAAACTGAGAGAGTGTCAGTGAATGATGGAGGATCTGTGACTCTACACACTCATCTTACTGAACTACAGACAGATGATGTGATAGTGTGGAGGTTTAAAGGCGATCGCATAGCTAGAATCTACAGAGAGGTCAACAGTGATCCAGTTTATGACTCTGATGTGAGATTTACTGACAGACTGAAGATGAATCCTCAGACTGGAGATCTCACCATCACAAACATCACATCTGAACTCACTGGACTTTATCAACTAGACATCATCAGTGAAAAGACAGAAACAAAGTCATTCAGTGTCAGTGAGTATCGCAAGCCTTACTTTTATTGACATATTCATCTATCTTTATCTATTGACAATGAGTATTTTGTCTGCCAGAGAATTGCAATCCCTCTCCATTCATTGTATGGCAGTGGCACATCTTGTTCATATCTATTATCTTTGGTTTTGATAACACTGGTTAAGGTCCTTCACTGTTATGAGGGAAACATCAGAGGTCACAATACAAATGTGCTGCTGACTGCTTGTGTCTGAATCACCTGAGACTGATGTTAATACTGGATGTGACACATCTGTGAATCTGTTTGTTCTTTACTCTCTACTGCAGTTTAACTCTTTTCTCTTTCTGTTTGTTCTGCAGGTTTGTCTCCTAAAGTGAAGATAGTGAAAGAGAGAGATTCTGTATCTCTACACATTGATGTTACTGACGAAAAGAGAAATGAGAAGATACACTGGAAGATCAAACACAACAACTCTCTTGTAGCTGAAATCATTACAGAGAATAGAAAGATCTCAACACCTTTTATTGAAGAGAGATTCAGAGACAGACTGAAGCTGGATGATCAGACTGGAGATCTCATCATCACACACATGAAGAATGAAGACTCTGGACAGTATGAAGCAGATGTCACCATCGGACACACACACACTATACACAAGACATTCAGTGTCACTGACTCAGGTGAGGAGATCTCTTCAATATAATTATATCTTTTCATCATAGTTTCATATCAATTTACATTTCAGGATTGTGCTAAAACAAGTAAATCTCTCACAGTAATATTAAAGGTGAACCTGCTAAGTATTTGTTTCACTGTGCTCTTACACATAAACACATTTATTTAATAACTGATTCACTCTGAAAGCTTTTCACAGTCCTGGTCGGAATTACTGGCACCTTAAGTGAAACGGCCGTGGATATAAATCTGCATTGTTTAATTTGTTGACCTGCACACTCACACACACATACAGATTTAGTTGAAGAAAGAATAACGGGATATCTTATTATGAATTAAACGTTGGTTACAGTTATTGGCACCCTTTTATTAACCTTTTTTATTCTCGAAAACCAATAATCCAACACAGGGAGCTGCTTAGTTACGTATGTTTCTTCTTAGTGTCTGTTGGACATGTTTGAACAATTGTCAAGCCATCAAAGTGAAGCACTGTTAACATCAGAACCGAAGCGAAAGGTCTCTTAAAGAGTAAATATTTCTTGGTTTTTAAGGTCCTACTTTGGTTTATGAAGTGTCCAACAACAAGTTTACGCACATATACACAAATATATGTTTGTCACTTTATAGATAGTTGTGACTCTACAGGTCATTTTTTGTATTATATGGATTAATGTAAATTTCAGCAGTGAACCTGGACTGTGACTTTTGAATTTAGGATGACATGCTTACACAAAGCACCTGCTGTTAACACACACAGTGATGAATGACATCAACACAGTCATTCAGCGATGACACTTTATGTCAAATTAAAGTTTTGCTAATGCTTTTTATTATTTACAGATGAATCATGTTAATAATATTTATGATCTGACTGACAAATTCATTAATGATATTCTAAAAGATTCAGCAATAACGCACATGTTATCATTCACAGGTCAGTTTTCAGGTTGGACTCTTGTTGGTGTTGCTATTGGTGTTGCTGTTGGTGTTGCTGTTTGTGTTGCTGTTGGTGTTGTTGTTGCTGCTGTTGTGTTCTACTATTGCTGTAAAAGGAAACGTCAGGGTAAGAATCATGTTCAGCTGATTCAACAATCATCAATTTTGTGCGCTATTGAATTGATACGTGTTTGTTTATATTCAGGCTACAAATGTTTTGTGCTTTTTGTGTTCATGTTGGGTTTTGTTTGAATTTGATCAGATATCAGTATTTTACTGATTTATAATGAAGAAAAGCTCTGTTAATTATTTTGACCGTTCCATTAAGCATAATTACTTCATAGTTGATGTGTTAAAGGGATAGTTTACTCTTAAATGAAAATTGTCATCATTTACTTACCCTCTTTTCATTTTAAACCTGTATGATTTTATTTAATCTGCAGAACACAAAAAAGGTGGCTTGCATTGGTTTTGTGTCCATACAGTCAATGGGGACCAACAGTTTTCTTTGACCAACATTCTTCAAAATATATTCTTTTGCATTCTGCTGAAGAAAGAAATTCATACAAGTTTGAAATTGACTAGAGGACGAGTAAATTAAGAGTTTTCATTTTTGGGTGAACAGTCCCTTTTTAACACATTCTGCAGATTCTTTCAAACATTTAGCACAGAATTAACGAAACAGAACTATATGTTGTCTCTGTTTCAACTTCCAAGACACTAAAGATGGACACGGTGTCAACTGGGATTTGAGGTATTGAGATGCCATTTGAATATGTGTGTGTGTATTTTGAGATTCTTGGCAGCTCTGTCCCTCCCACTTGAGTTGTCATCCTATTTAGCCAATCAGATAGAAATTTACCATTCAACCAATCATAACCACGGAGAGCATAGGACTCAAGGAAAACGGCTCTGCACACCCTTTGCTCAGTTTTGCTCACTTCCTGTGTTTCGAATTTAGTGATTTTCAGCCCCCTTAAGCGAGATATTTTCAAAAAGTGGCTGGCTACAAACCTAGCGACTATCTGAATACCATAGCCTCAAATCTGTATGGGGTATAGTTTGCTCTCCCAAGGCGCAGGGACGCATTCCCATTATCTACTCTGTTCAGTGAACGGCAGGTAGCAGCAGCTTCAGTTAAGACATCACTGTCGCGTGTATAAGATGCGCCCATACAAAACAATGTTTCCAAGAACTAGTTTATTGTCTTTATTTGCCCTTATTCATTTAAAACACACATTCTATGGACATACAAACATGAGCACATCTCATCTATAAACAGGCACAGTTTGTTACCCAGACAGTTTTTAGCAGTTTAGTGGAAGTGACTGCTCAACTCAACTTTATTTATGTAGCGCTTTTTACAATTTTCATTGTTACAAAGCAGCTGTACAGGAGACATATTGACTACAAGTCAAACAACTAAAGTCATATACCTGTAAAAACAAGAAAAAGGTGAAAACACAAAAGACAGACATACAAATGCTCCACACACACAATATGCATACATACTTACACACACGCACAGTGAAAAGAACACATTTAAGATAAAGCAGAGAGAAGCACAGGTCAAATATTATACAGACTATAAACTCATATATGTAATATTGATTATGTAAAACTTCTGAATTCTAAAGAAGCCCCTCGGCCAGGCAAATAGTGCAAAGCAATATGCAAAGGGTGGTGAGAAACCGAAAACTCTGATCGAGAAAAAAACCTTGGGGAAACCCAGGCTTAACCAGGGGATTTCAGTTCCCCTCTGGCAAAAGCTGCTGCCTCTGCACAAGTTCAACAGTGCATGCACAACAAGGCTAAATAAAAGATTTTAGATTTAAGATTATCATTAACAATCTAATAACATTTGAAATTTTGTAGTGAAATCCTGTCAAGTCGCCGCGTCCTTTATCCAGTTCTATCATCTCAGATCTTGTCAGGTCACCGCTTCCCATTCTCCGCTCTGCCATCAGGTCTGGGCATGAACTGCATCCTGCGGTAACCTTGGAACAAAGAGACAAGACTGGCTGAGAGTAGAGTACTGTTGTGCACTCTTTGATGCAACAAGTACATCAGTTGTTGTTGGATGTGTTTCTGGTTCCAGTTGATCTAAATAATGCAGCCTAGGTCCTCTGAGGATTAATATTATGGAAGTGTAGTGTATGCAAGATTAAAAAGATGAGTCTTTTGTGTAGATTTAAACTGACAGAGTGTGTCTGCCTCCCGGACAGTGTAGGTAAGAATATTCCAAAGTTTAGGTGCTAGATAAGAAAAGGATCTACCACCTGCACTTGATTTTGAAATTCTAGGTATTACCAACTGACAGGATGCCTGAGAGCGTAATGCACGTGGAGGACTGTAATACAATAGAAGTTCACTCAAATACTTTTAAAACTTAATTTCTTTTAGAATTTCTCGTAAAACTCTTTTCATTTATCTTCAGAGGAATCATCGTGATAACTCATTAGTTATTCTTCATGGATGTGTGTGTGTGTAGGTTTAGTTTAGTCTTTATTTCTCTCTCAGTGTTTTTGAGGCGGTGGCTGAGATCTCAAACACTGAAGACTTGAATAAACTCTTGAATCACTTTACTGATCATCTTTAGTAACAACATGAAGACGATCTCTTTACTCTTTATCATCTCTTTATTCACCAACTGTAAGCAACGACATTATACAACACTTTCCTACAAACCGAGTAAACTACATCAGACTTTATATTTAATGTGTAAGAAGAAAACATTTACTGGTCAAGACTCAAAGATGAAAGATCTCAACTGAATCTTTTACAGACACACAGTGTTTGATCTCTCAGTGTTTGTATCTTCAGGTGTGTTTGGGGATAATTTCAGATATAATATCCAAACTTGGCCAAATATTTTATTGCTGAGATATTTTACAATCCTGTGGCATCAGTTTGACTTCATACGTTAGATTTTTAAAGATTTATTACAGCGGGTCAAACTTCATATTAATGTGATATAATGTTCACTGCAGCAGATAACATGATGTTATACACAATATATTAACTTGAACGTTTGTTGTTTGATCTGGGTGTGTTTGGTAATACAGTGTCAGTGAATGATGGAGGATCTGTGACTCTACACACTCATCTTACTGAACTACAGACAGATGATCTGATCGAGTGGAGGTTTAAAGGCGTTCGCATATTTAGAATCATCAGAGAGGTCAACAGTGATCCAGTTTATGACTCTGATGAGAGATTTACTGACAGACTGAAGATGAATCCTCAGACTGGAGATCTCACCATCACAAACATCACATCTGAACTCACTGGAATTTATCAACTAGACATCATTAGTGAAAAGACAGAAACACAGTCATTCAGTGTCAGTGAGTATCACAATATTTACTTTAATAATCATTTTATTAACATATTCATATATCTTTATCTATTGACAATGAGTTTTTTGCCTGCCAGAGAATTGCAATCCTTCTCCATTCATTGTATGGCAGTGGCACATCTTGTTCATATCTATTATCTTTGGTTTAGATGACACTGGTTAAGGTCCTTCACTGTTATGAGGGAAACATCAGAGGTCACAATACAAATGTGCTGCTGACTGCTTGTGTCTGAATCACCTGAGACTGATGTTAATACTGGATGTGACACATCTGTGAATGTGTTTGTTCTTTACTCTCTACTGCAGTTTAACTCTTTTATCTTTCTGTTTGTTCTGCAGGTTTGTCTCCTAAAGTGAAGATCGTGAAAGAGAGAGATTCTGTCTCTCTACACATTGATGTTACTGAAGAACAGAGAAATGAGAAGATACACTGGAAGATCAAACACAACAACTCTCTTGTAGCTGATATCATTACAGAGAATGGAAATATCTCAACACCTTTTATTGAAGAGAGATTCAGAGACAGACTGAAGCTGGATGATCAGACTGGAGATCTCATCATCACACACATGAAGAATGAAGACTCTGGACAGTATGATGCAGATGTCACCATCGGACACACACACACTTTACACAATACATTCAGTTTCATTGACTCAGGTGAGGAGATCTCTTCAATATAATTAAAGTCTTTTCATCATAGTTTCATCTCAGATTACATTTTAGGATTGTGCTAAAACAAGTAAATCTCTCACAGTAATATTAAAGGTGAAGTTGCTAAGTATTTTTTTCTCTGTGCTCTTACACATAAATACATTTATTTAATAACTGATTCACTCTGAAAGCTTTTCACAGTCCTGGTCGGAATTACTGGCACCTTAAGTAAAACGGCCGTTGATATAAATCTGCATTGTTTAATTTATTGACCTGCACACTCACACACACATACAGATTTAGTTGAAGAAAGAATAACGGGATATCTTATTATGAATTAAACGTTGGTTACAGTTATTGGCAACCTTTTCTTAACCTTTTTTATTCTCGAAAAACAATAATCTAACACAGGGAGCTGCTTAGTGACATATGTTTCTTCTTGGTGTCTGTTGGACATGTTTGAACAATTGTCAAGCCGTCAAAGTGAAGCACTGTTAACATCAGAACCGATGCGAAAGGTCTCTTAAAGAGTAAATATTTCTTGGTTTTTAAGCCAAGTGCCTGTAAAATAAATCTAAGCCATATACTTTTAAAAACAAGAAAAAGGTGAAAAAACATAATACAGACATACAAATGCTCCACACACAACATGCATACATACTTGTATGTAACCAGCTCTCATCCTTTCTCGCCCAGAACAACCTCCTAGACAGCAACCAGTTGGGTTTCAAGAGCGGTCATTCCACTGAAACTGCGCTGCTCTCTGTCATTGAAGCCCTGAAACTGGAAAGAGCTTCCTCAAACTCATCTGTTCTCATCCTACTGGATCTATCTGCCGCCTTTGACACCGTTAACCATCACATTCTCCTGTCCACCCTCAAGACTATGGGGGTCTCCGGAATGGTGCTACAATGGTTCAGGTCTTACCTCTCGGGTAGGTCCTTTTGGAGAGGTGAGGTGTCTGAGTCCCAACATCTCGACACAGGTGTGCCTCAGGGCTCAGTGCTTGGTCCGTTGCTATTCTCGGTATACATGTCATCCCTAGGCATCCGGAAACATGGCTTTTCCTATCACTGCTATGCGGATGATACACAACTCTACCTGTCTTTTCACCCAGACGATCCGACTGTTTCTGCATGCATCTCAGCTTGCCTAGCTGACATCTCGCTCTGGATGAATGACCATCACCTGCAGCTGAACCTTTCAAAAACAGAACTGCTTGCAATCCCGGCCAATACAAAGACTCATCACAGCCTCTCCATTCAACTCTGCTCATCAACCATCACATCTTCCAGAAAGGCAAGAAACCTGGGAGTGGTGATCGATGATCAGCTCAACTTCACAGATCAAATTGCTAGCACCGCCCGGTCCTGTAGATTCATCCTCTACAATATTAAGAAAATTAGACCCTTCCTATCAGAGCATGCTACGCAAGTCCTAGTACAGGCTCTGGTCCTGTCCAGACTGGACTACTGCAATGCGCTACCGAGTGGACTTCCAGCTTGCACAACCAAACCTCTACAGATGATCCAGAATGCTGCGGCAAGAGTTATCTTTAATGAACCGAAGAGAGCACACGTCACTCCTCTATTCATTAAGCTACATTGGCTCCCTATAGTCGCTCGCATCAAATTCAATACTCTGCTCCTGGCTTACAAGACCACCACTGGTTCGGCACCAACTTATCTTCTCTCGCTACAGCAGACATATGTACCTGCCAGATCCCTACGCTCTGCAAATGGACAACGTCTTGTGGTGCCAACCCAAAAAGGTAAAAAATCTCTCTCGCACACCTTCTCCGGATCTGTTCCACCTATGTGGAATGATCTACCCACTGCTACAAGATCTGCAGATTCTGTAGCCATCTTTAAGAAACGTCTGAAAACACATCTCTTCCGTCAACATATGACTGATCTGTTCTAACTCTATTTTCTTCTCTACTCTTTAAAAAAAATTGAATGAATGAATGAATGGTTCTGTATACTGTGTTAGGTTATATGAGACAAGTCCTCTTTTTTTTGATAGCACTTTTGCTTTTGTTGTACTTATGCTGTCCCAATTGCTTCTATTGCCTACCCCACCTGTAAGTCGCTTTGGATAAAAGCGTCTGCTAAATGACTAAATGTAAATGTACTTACACACACGCACAGTGAAAGCACACATTTAAGATAAAGGAGAGAGAACAACAGGTCAAATATTATACGGACTATATATTCCTATATGCAATATTAATTATGTAAAACTTCTGAATTCTAAATCAGCCCCCCCGGCCAGACAAATAGTTCAAAACAGTATGCAATCGGTGGCGAGGAGCCCAAAACTCCAATCGAGAAAAAAAACCTTGAGAGAACCCAGGCCCAACTAGTGGATTCCAGTTCCCCTCTGGCAAAAGCTGCTGCCTCTGCACAAGCTCAACAGTGCTTTCTAGAACAAGGCTAAATAAAAAATAAATAAACTCACTAATAAGGTAAATTATAGATTTAAGATTATCATTAACAATCTAATAACATATGAAATTTTGTAGTGAAATTGTGTCAAGTCGCCGTGTCCTTTATCCAGTTCTATCATCTCAGCTCTTTTCAGGTCACCGCTTCCCATTCTCCACTCTGCCATCAGGTCTGGGCATGAACTGCATCCTGCGGTAACCTTGTAACAAAGAGACAAGACTGGTTGAGTGTAGAGTACTGTCTTAAGGCAACAAGTACATCAGTTGTTGTTGGATGTGTTCCTGGTTCCGGTTGATCTTATCTCCTACAGGTAGCATGTTTAATGAGAAGAGCAGAGGCCCTAAGATTGAGCCCTGTGGTACACCATACTGGACTTGCGATTTGCGGGACACCTCATTGTTTTTTGCTACAAATTGAAAACGGTTGGATAAATAAGACTTGGACCATTTCAATGCTTTTCCGTTAATGTACTTTTCGAGTCTATGTAGGAGTGTGCTGTGATCAATGGTGTCCAATGCAGCACTAAGGTCTAGCAGCACCAATAACAAAATACGGCCACAGTCAGACGCAAAAAGCAGATAATTTGTAACTCTGATCAAAGCAGTCTCTGTACTGTGACATGCTCGAAATCCAGACTGGAATTCTTCATTAATGTCATTCCTTTGGAGGAAGGAGCATAATTGAGTTGAAATTACTTTTTTTTAAACTTTTGATATAAAAGGTAGATTCGATATAGGCCTCAAATAAAGATTGGATGCAAGACTAATTCTAAGATCTTCTCCGTCAGCCTAACTACTTCCCTGCATTTATCACATGTAAAACCCTCGCCGCTGACAGAGAAGGCTAAGCTAAACATACGACATGAGGTGAAAGTAACAACAATAGGAATGGAAGTCATGACTCACCGGGTATGAAGTGCAATCCTAACTTACCAAGGTTGCTTGATGAGTCTTAGTATATACGCTTAAAAAAGAGAAACAGTTAGCACACAAGACAAATAGGGGGAGATGATATTCCACTGTGTAAATAGAAAGCAAGCTAACACTCTAATACTATGCTAGTGGCATTATGTTTCGATTAATATAGGTTTAGAATATAGTTATAAATAATTCAGCAATGAAAGTGATAGGTAGCGATAGTAAGATACACTAATATTAAGACCAAGATCAAATGTGGGGTGAAGCAATTGTCAGAGGATACAAGCTAGCCACTGGCAGCGATGGTTATGTAGTTTTAAGGAGTCATGTTTTAATCTCATAATGTTTTAATACAACATCACAGCTCAGAGAGTGGAAAAGCGAAGCTGTACAAACAAGCCTTTAATGCTAATACTATTGCTCCTTGAGTTCTATGCCCTCCACGATTCTGATTGTTTGAATGGTAAGGTTGAATCTGACAACTCAAGTGATAGGGACAGCACTGCCGAGAGAGTCTCAAATCACACACACACAAATTCAAGGCGATTCACACATGAGTGACGATTTGCATATTTACATTCCACGATAAACTTGAGAATGTTTGAGAATATCTTGAGAATATTTGTGCACAGTTGTAAATCTGTGTATTGTATTTAGCAATTGGGAAACATATTTTATGAGAATATCATTATTATTTTAAGCACGTGTACAGTTTGAAAGGAGCTAAGGGCATAGTCAAAACCCACTACAAGGTCGGCTCCATTAACTATTACGGAAGAGGAATTTATTCAACTCCAAAAATACAAGTGGCAGGCGAGTACGCTGAAACCGCAAAATGTAAATTTAAATCTAAAACAAATGGAAAGACTTACGAAGTCGTCATTCAGAATAGAATCAACCCCGAGAAGCGGAATATCACCGTAAAAGAGGACTATTGGTTGGTTCCCATCCCTGAGGGGACATCTGATGAGGGAGAGAGAGAAATAGTGGAGAGCTCCATCCGCCCTTATGGACTTCTGCTTAAAGAGGTGCAGGATGGCAATTAAAAAATGAAGCAGTTTAATCAAATATAAGCTGTTCGGGATAAATATTTCCTGTAGCTCTGATAGATCTGGATAGAACCATTTGTTTCTTGTTTAATTTCATTTTATTATTCTTTTTCATTCATCCCATTTATTACAATATTCATCTATAATATGTATTCATTCATATATTTTATTATTCACTTCTACTCGTATTATTTGTTCCTATACTATCCTGTTGTTGAACCTCGTTTGTAGTTGTATTGTGTCTTATGCTGATATGAGTATTCGTTGGTCTCCATCTCAAGGTTCATAATAATGTAATTTTTTGATACAGTAATCTTTAGAGATGAAACTATTGCAATTTTCTTTGACGATTCCGATTTATGATTTTATTATAAGTGAAACCTGCCGATTCCGAAATTATTGAACATTACAGTTTCCCTCAATACAGTTTTACAACCTGCATTAAATTACAGAATCTTCTCTTGCCCAAATAACTCTTAAATTCAAGAACTCTGTGACTGAAAATAAGTATAAATAATAAAATATAACTAAACTTAAGATAACAATAAAATACTTCCACTTTATTCTTGTCGGGTTCTGTTTATGAAACTATCATTGCTTTATTTTTTTTTCGGAAATGTAAATAACTTTTATTTATCTTTGGTCTGTAGTACTAAAAGAAGTGGCTTGATTTTACCTGCCACTTCAATAAAAAGTTAAAAATCTTGTAGAGGGAATTCTACTCTGAATATGTATATGTATTTGGCCTTGTTTGTGTTATTAAAGAACTCAATCAGATATACATCACAAATATTGGTTGATTTATTCATTTTTTATAGTTTGGATTGTTTTTGAAATCGTGTTGAATATCATTTTACCTCAGTGAAATGACCATAGTTTTAACGTAAGACAATTAATCGGGTTGAATGTAATTTACATTTGTTTTACACATAGTGAATGACTTCAACATGAGTTTCGCATGTGTCAGAGTTTAGCATCACAGTTAGCATGTAGTACATACCAGAAGTAGACAGAGTAACGAAAGTGAACTACCGGACAGTGAAAAATTGTCTCTGATTTGTCTCTCCTGACGGGGAGAGATCTAGTGAAACTGGACTCAAAGTTTAGATCTATAAGAACTACAAGCCATATCTCATAGTTCGATCTATCAGCTCAGTGGTGAGAGCATGGGGCTAACAACTTCAAGGTTGTGGGTTCGATCCCAGGTGATTGCACATACTTAGAAACAAATGTATAGGATAATGCAATGCAAGTTGCTTTCGTAAAAAAGCATCTGCCAAATGCATAAATGTGAATGTAAATATATATTTCTAAGACTTAACAATATTATTTTGAGATATTTTCTGTCATTTTTACCTTTTCATTGATTCGCATATTATGTTTAAAGATGTATAATCAAAAGTAGCCTTTAGACTGTTCTTTAAAACGTATGTGTAGGCTACTTAAACATGACGACTATACTGAAACATTTCTCATAAACATCCGTTTTAGCCTCCAAAGGGTCACCAGTAATTTACAAAAGGTCTATGTTGAAATTAAAGTCATCTATGTAATGTCTGTGATTGTGTTCATCGTAGTATTTTGTGAAAATCACTTGAACGAAACAAAAACGAGAATTTGCAAAGGCAAAGCCTATATTTTGAAAACAGACAGGTCTGAGAAGTAACACAGTTTAATTTATATAAATAAGCTTGTGCTGCTGTGTGGTGATTCACAAGGACAGAACCCAATTGCAGGCAGCTGGGATTAAGGGACTTTACAGCTCACAGTGCATGTCAGAGCAAATGAGAATCATGAGGTCAAAGGAACTGCTTGAAGAGCTCATAGACAGAATTGTGGCAATGCACAGATTTGGCCAAGGTTACAATAAACTATATACATAACTATACACAGTTTGTTTCTGTACCCACTGTATATAGTTATTCATGAATTTTACAATGGTTTACACTATATTAAATATAATGTATTGTAATGCATAGTCTATAACAACAGCATAAACTAATAATAAATTAACTTTTTAGTGGGTCAAAGACTGAAATAAATCGAAATACTGTTTACAAACGACACGACATAAAAGAACGCCTGAAAATACATGAAAAAGAAAAAAGTATTTCACGTTGTGGATTATAAAATACTATTTTCAAAAGGTGGAGATTTTTGCTATTTAAGAGTAACGTAAAGACTGCCGATTCAGGTCAAGGCCCAGATTTATACAAAATTCTAGCTGAAAGACATTATTAGTAATAATAATACAAGTAATAATAATATCTGCTTACAGGTGCCTACATAAAATATTAGAATGGCAATATACAGAACTAATTAACTTTTTTACATTATTAAATACAACTTTTCAATGTATAATATAAAATCATTTCATTCACAACTATGTTTTTCAATTTTGTGCTTGACAAAAGATTCTGAGATGCATGTTGTCCACCACATTCTCTATAAAATAGAATCAGAGCTTTATTGTGAAGTATATCTGAACATACAATACATTTGACATGGTGAAATAAGCATCTATTGCACAAAAACAGCAGCACACCGAGTCCATAACAATACAATGGTTATCTTTATATAAAAATAATAGAATAAAAATAAGATGGAGTGTAAAACTATGCATGTATATCTATATTGAATCTACAAAATATGTGCTGAATACAGCATAACGAAAAATAATTTACACAAAAGTGATATAAAAATAGACAATTATCAGTTGGGTATAATTAGTATTACAGAGTTGAGGAACCTTGATCTTGGAGGGCCACCGTACTGAAGAGTTCGCGTAAACGCGTCCTTAAGCATCTTAAGTTGTTTTTGTGATCAAGACAAAATAAAATAGTTCACGAGAAAAACGCGAAAGAAATACAATACGTTGAAGATATGGCTAATGCTGAACAGCAGAACCATACACCTCACTATTGATACGTTGGGGCTTCCGTACATTTTGAGTAGATGGTTGAAAAAAACCATTTTCCGGTTTGAAAGCTCTGTCGCTACACTTGGGAAACTCCCTTTCTGTTCTGCAGCGACCTATTGAAGTATTTATCAATAGTTCCGCCTGCAAACCAACCGGATGTATGAGGAGTTCCTCCCCATATGTAACATCTGCTAGGCTCGGTTATTGCGTAAGCTACTCTTGAGAACGACTTTTTCCTGTAAATTTACCATGAACGGAATGATCGAATGATACACGGACCCAGGTGTGTAGGTAAGTTCATTATGTATTATGATTTCAAACTTTGGCTTCGTGGCTAGTGTTATATATTTCAATTGCATCTGCTTCGTCCGCGATAAAAAACCTGATCGCGATCTCTTCCATTGCTGACGTTTGCAGTCCAACATCGCAGCGAGATTCAGGAAGTGACCTGACTGGCTGCAACTTTCTGCTTCCTCGTCGTACTAAGTACTGAGCGCACCACAGTGCCGCACAGTTACTGCTTCGGATAGAGAACATTCGTCAAACGGCTACTAAGCAGCATAAGAAAATTAATTTGCACGGATTTATTGTCAGAGAATTACAATATTTAACTTAATTCGTCAGATCATATCCATCGGTATATATTGGTTTGTGTGTAACGTTACGTGCTTAGTGTTTTTGATTTTTTCGCTCACCGTGAACTCTCGAATGACTTTACTGATAATTTGTATAAACTCAACAACGACATGAAGACGATCTCTTTACTCTTTATCATCTCTTTATTCATCTACGGTAAGTTCATGTTCCACAACTTTCCTACTAACCGAGTAAACTTATTCATATTTAATGTCGACTGTAGCAGAAAACATAATATTTCTTACAAAACTTTCTGTTACCCGGGTAAGGTTTTTGTGCCTGTTACCGCGCATCATGAGATATGGTGACCTGCTGTAGGACTGTAAGGTTACTCTGTACATTATAAACATATCATTTTATAATATAATGTTCTTATGTACATTTTATAGCCTATAGTGCATGTATATATAACACAAAGCATGTTTCTTAAATGGACAATGTTCAGAATTGTCGTGATTGCTGTTCTGTTATTAGGGTAATTAGGGTAAAAGTGAATACTTTTGAAAAGTGAATAGGGTAAAAGTAATGCACACTAAAGTCACTTGCACTATTGTATAGTCTATATTGTTATCTGTTCATAACCACCTGTACATTAATGTTCACAGTATATATCCTTCTGTTTATATTGTTCATGGTACATACCGACTGTCATACGGTCATAGAACATTCCTTCTGTAAAGTATTTTCATAGTACATGCCCATTGAATAGTATTTCCCTAATATTGTATTCTGTATTTATTTACACTGTATATCTGCACTTGCTAATTGCACTTCTGGTTAGACCTAAACTACATTTCGTTACACTGTACTTGTATATGTGTAATGACAATAAAGTTGAATCTAATCTAAAAAAAATACACACACACACACATAATTTATTCACCTTTCACAACAAACAGAGTAAGCGACAGCAGACCTTGCTTTTAGATCGTTGCAGAAAACATGAGATTTACTGGTCAAGTCTTTTACAAGACAGTGTTTAATCTCTCAGTGTTTGTGTCTTCAGGTGTGTTTGGTGATGAGACTGAGAGAGTGTCAGTGAATGATGGAGGATCTGTTACTCTACACACTCATCTTACTGAACTACAGACAGATGAGCAGATCGTGTGGAGGTTTAAAGACCATCGCATAGCTAAAATCAACAGAGCGGCCAACAACAGAGATCCAGTTTTTGACTCTGATGAGAGATTTACTGACAGACTGAAGATGAACAATCAGACTGGAGATCTCACCATCACAAACATCACATCTGACCTCATTGGACTTTATCAACTAGAGATCATTAACAACAAGAGCACAACAAAGAATTTCAGTGTCAGTGAGTATCACAAGATTTACTTTAATTATCGTTTTCTTAACAAAATCATTCAACATCCTGAACAATTACAGTGTGAAATAACAGACATTTGTGCTGTTAATGTTATTGTCTGATGGTAGAAATGTCAAACATTCTGTGGTGAAATGATCACATCAGTACAGTTGAGATTATGAATTGAAGTAAAAGTAAAGTGAAAGTGACCGATTCGTCAGGTATGGTGACCCATACCCGAAATGTGAACTCTGCATTTAACCCATCCAGTGATTAGTGAGCAATCGTTACCCGCCGGCCCTTAGGATTGAACCGGCAATCTTCTGTTCACGAGTCCTACTTTTTTTTAACCATTAGGCCACGATTGCCCCTATTATGACAAATACATGAAATCTGTCATGTCAACATCATCCATGGATTAAAGTTCTCCATCGGTACGAAGGATTTCTGTCAACTGCAGGGTTCCCCTCTGTCCTTAATGTCTAAAATTAACTTTTCATCATTTTAACCCTTTGACACATACAATCACACCAGTGTTATTAGAACATTCAGTGCTTTGACTTATAATTTGACGGATGTGTTTTATTCACATCAGATACACAGTATAAGCAATTGTTAAGACCAAGCAAACGTTTTTTGCACATGTTAACAGGCGGTTTGGCCCACTCTTCCTGAGCAGACTGCTCCTGCTGTCTCAGGCTTGATGGGTGCCTTCTCCAGACTGCAAGTTTCAGTTCTTTCCATAGGATTCAGATCAGGACTCACAGAAGGCCACTTTAGAATAGTCCATTGTTTTGTTCTTATCCATCCTTGGGTGATATTAGCGGTGTGTTTTGGGTCATTATCCTGTCCAAAGGACCCATGACTGAGACTGAGCTTTCTGACACTGGTCAGTACGTTTCGCTCCTTGATAGTCTTTAGATTTCATTGTGACCTGCACAGATTCAAGGCACACTGTGCCAGATGCTGCATTGCAGCCCCACAACATAACCGAGTCTCCTCAGTGTTTAACTGGAGGTATGGTGTTCACTTCTTTGAAAGCTTGATTTTCTTCGTCTGTGAACACAGAGCTGATGTGACTTACCAAACAGCTCCAGTTTTGACTCATCTGTTCAAACGACATTCTCCCAGAAGGATTGTGACTTGTTAATATCAATTTTAGAAAATTCCAGTCTGGCTTTTTTGTTTTTCTTTCAAAAGTGGAGTCCTCCTGGCTCATGGGTCTTCTTCCATTGCTCAAAAAGTGACGGATGATGTGATCAGAAACTGACGTACCTTCACCTTAAAGTTCAGCTTGTATCTCTTCAGCAGTTATCCTCGGTTCTTTTTCTACCATTGGCACTATCTTTCTGTTCAATCTGGGGTTCATTTTACTCTTGCGGCCACAACCAGGGAGTTTGGATACAATTCTATGGACCTTCAGTGTGGTGCACACAATGATACCAAACAGCACAGTGACTAATTTTCTCTGTTTTAATCGGCTGAATGACTGACGACAAGATTGGATACATGTGTGATACTAATTGAAGAAACTCATTACTTTGAAATATCACTAGAATCCAATGATGTTTTATCTTTTCTAAGGGTACCAACAAATGTGTCCATGACATTTAAGAATATCTTTGTAGAATAAGAAATAATTCATGTAGAAAAGGCAGAAAAATTCAAAGCACTCACTTTTGCACAAAAGGCACTTTTTTGTTTTTAATTGTGGTGCTGTTACATATTTATTTTCCCCCTGTTAATTATTATTAGTTTCAGAAAACATTGTTTGGTCTATAAGATAAATAAAAACATGCACTGAAAAGTTATGTAGATGGTTGATTATTTGTCAAGGTAAGTATATTTCTTTTCTTAGATTAAAAATAGCTTTTAAAGTGTGCAAACTGGCAATATTAAAGTGTTTTAAAGCATATCCTCTTAAAACGCTATTGGTCTACTATTTAATCAAAAATAGTTAAAGGAATATAACTTGGCCAATTTCAGTCAGAATAATAATTTTGCATAATCCTGTGATTTCTACCACAAGAGTTCTATCTTGTTCTGCCCACTACAACAGTAATACTTAGATAAATAGGGCAAGTGTTTTTTTTCTTATTACAAAAATGCTTTCTCAATTGGGTGCAAAATGATCCATTGAATTTTCTTTACACTTTAATGTTTAGATGAGTGATGTGTGTTTGTATCTTTGACATCCTTTATATTTGGTTTAGTCAGTGTATGTGTACATCTGTATTGATTTAATGCTGACCATCCGTCTCTCAGTCACATGAAAGTTATTACAACATCTGTTCTTTATGCTCTCCTGTAGAGTTTTACTAACTCTGTTCTTGTTTGTTCTGCAGGTTTGTCTCCTAAAGTGAAGATAGTGAAAGAGAGAGATTCTGTCTCTCTACACATTGATGTTACTGAAGAACAGAGAAATGAGAAGATACACTGGAAGATCAAACACAACAACTCTCCTGTAGCTGAAATCATTACAGAGAATAGAAAGATCTCAACACCTTTTATTGAAGAGAGATTCAGAGACAGACTGAAGCTGGATGATCAGACTGGAGATCTCATCATCACACACATGAAGAATGAAGACTCTGGACAGTATGAAGCAGATGTCACCATCGGCAGCAACACACACACTGTACACAAGACATTCAGTTTCGCTGACTCAGGTGAGGAGATCTCTTCAATATAATTAAAGTCTTTTCATCTTAATTTAGATAATAAATAATATTAAAGATGCCGTTAATCAGTATTTGTTTCACTGAAAGCTTCTCACAGTCTGGGGCCGGTTGCATTCACTGCTTAGACTAGTCTTAGAAGTTAGTCATCTAATAAGTGTTCTTAACTTCTTTAAGTCTGTTACATAAAGAGGTAGATTGGTTTAATTGAAATATGAAAAGTTAGACTGATTAATCCTAACTAACTGCTAGTCAGTGAGACCAGTTATTAAGACACAATCTTAAAGTGATAGTTCACCCAAAAATGAAAATCCTGTCATCATTTACTCTCAGATTGTGCCAAACCTGTATACATGTCTTTGTTCAGCTCAACACACAGGAAACTATCTGGAAGAATGTCAGATCTCATCCCCCATTGACTCCCATAGTATTTATTTTCCCTACTATTGCTGTTGAGATCTGACATTCTTCCAAATTTCTTCCTGTGTGTTCAGTTTTTATCAAATCATATAATGAATTCTGATGTTTATCATCTGACTGATAAATTCATTATTAATATTAATAACTGTCATTACTCATTACAGAAGCAAGTGAAGGATTCAACAATGGTGATGGTGAAGCTGTTAGATCCTCCACAGGTCTGTCTCCAGGTGTGATAGCAGGAATATGTATTTCTCTTCTGATCCTGACTGCTGCTGCTGCTGCTGGTGTTGTGATCTACCGTCACCGTAAAATGAGACGTCCGGGTAAGAATCATGTACAGCTGATACAACAAGAGTGAAATCATCAACTTTATTGTGCTGCAGTGGAGATTGAATGTGTACATGATTGTTTTAATTCACGATTTAAATGTTTTGTGCATGTTGTGTCATCAGACAGCATTATACTGATGTATACAGAAAAAAGCTGTCACATTTATACTGGGGCTTTCAATTAATTGCATAATAACTCCATTGTTAATGTGTCAAAGCCGATGTGTAATTAATAGCGTTTGTTAAAGTAAAGGATGTTTCAATCAGCTTCCTTGTTCAGAAGGGTTAGGGACCGAAACCTACCTACATATCTGGTAACTTGACCGGTTTAAAACACAGATTTTTTTTAATGTCTCATTTCGGTGCCACTTTAATGCTGACTGAGCCGTTGATTGAGACATTTGCCCTCACGTGAACGAAAGTCTGAAAGCTCTGATAATACAAATCCAACACATCTTATATGATGCGAATGATGTGTGATCCACATGGATCGTGTGCACCCCACAGTGCGGAAATGCGCATCACCCATGGATGGATCATATTGAAAGACAAAAAGTTTTATTGCGCGATCTCTCTTCCTCCATCTCGGCACGTTTAGCGTTCATCACAGGGTGTAGTCTTTAACTTCAACCGTTTCAAATTTAAACTAACGTTGATTCGACACGCACATGATGTGTTTGTAATGCAAAGCGATAACTATAAATCTGTTGCACGTGTTTAAAATGAATGAAGCTCATGCTGCGTGCCGTGATGCTCGTTCTTAACACAATAATGCATTTGACTAGAAAGCAGTGAAATTGTTAAAACATTATACACGGCTCTAGTGTAACACTTGAGAGAGGTGGCACTGGTGCTTCCAAGTTATTTAGTTGCTGACACCAGACCCTAACTTTGATAGAACCAGAGTCGTGGGGTGAGGTAAGAAAAAATAATCACTAAAACTTCATTGAAATGTATTTAATACATTAATAAATGTGTTTTTTTTTTTAGCATATGTAAACTCTCTTTCAACACTTTACCATGTTTCAAGCACATCTTTTTTTAAAGCTACCTTTTTCCTTTATCTGTTATGAACAACTTCTACAAGAGAACACAATTCCTTTTGTGTTTTTGGGCCCGTCCTTTGTTGTTTGATGAACATTTTAAACTGAGATCTTTATTATACTGCTGGTTTTGCTCACAAAACTGAATACCTTTACGATGTTTCTTGTTAATATGGGAATTTTGATGCAATTTTTTGTCCATTTAAGAGTAAGTAGGAGCGATAGAAAACTCTGTGTAGTATTTTGTGAATCTGACTGTCTGGGCGCGTGAATATCTCAAACAACCCGCGAGAACTGAAGGCTTTTAGTGATTATTCTTCATAAAACCTGCTTTGATACACGTTTGGCTTCTATCAATAGCGACTAAATAAATCGTATTTAGCGTGATGTAAAACATTTTGTATGATTTGCAGAATGATTAGAGAGCTTTTAACAATAGTTCAGAGCTTAAAGTTAAAACTCATGTGTAACAAGGTTCAGCTTGTGGGTTAGAAAGAGGACGAGGTTGGCGAGAGTGAGAAGGGAGTTTATAAAACACATGATTGTACAGTGTTGGAAGTAGGGCTGCACCGATACTACTTTTTCCTTGCCGATACCTGAATTCTGCGTATCGGTCGATCCTGATCCGATACTAGCACTGTTTTTCTTGATCAAAGTCAAAAAGTCAACCACTTTCCTTTACTAAAGTATTTTTACTTTTAAAAGGAGAAAAGTATGATTTTTTTAAATGTTATTAAGTGCTGTATTAAACTACATAAAACATACAAAACAAAAAATGTGCTCCCATAAAGCAGAGATACTTACAAAATGTTTAACATATCTGTTTATTACATAAAACTATCACAGTATAAAAGTCTCCAAACTCGCTCATGCACATCCTGGACACAAAAAGATGCTCTTAATACATTCGCTTCTACATTATTTAAAGTCATGCGCATTGGACGCATAATGATGCATGTTTCTCATGTGTTTCAACCATTATTTAAAAAAATAAAGCCAGAGAGCTGTCAGTTTTGCCTGTTATTGATTTCACGACGCGTGTAAGCAGCCACATCACAGGAAAATAAGTGAAATGTGACCCAATGAAGTGAGCCAGAGACCTTACCAGTGCCCGGACCCGTGTACATAGTATACTTATTCAAGACTTTGGGAGCTAGGGAGCTGATTGAGAGACACTGCCATATTTGTGAATATTTGAGATGTTTAAAATGAAACTAACCGCAGAGAAGTTCAGAAATCTGAATTTTTCTGTTGATTAACAAGAGTGAACAAAAAATTATCTGTTGGCAAAATTATGAAAAGTGACATTAATACACACAAAATTCAACAACAGAATATATTCTCACAAGCTCTTTTATTTGGTTTTTATTTATGATGCTATAAACAAATCTACTCCATTACAACGCTTCTCTGACTCTTCCCTTTTGTTACACGAGGAGCAGAACCAAATCTGCTGTTTAATGCAGTTTACAGAGAATTCTAAAGGCTTTATGGGGACTTTAATTCGGGGGAAAGTACCAAAGAGTGGCTTCAAATAATAGAAACAATAAGCTCAGTATAAGTTTTTTACTAAATCAGTTAAAAAAACAAATAAAAAAAACCATTGTAGGAGGGAAATGTAATCGCCATTGTAAACGTTGATTGTTTAACACATGTAAAAGTATTCTTCTGAATACTGCAGATTTTTTAAAAAAAATACAGAATTTTTTGTTGTCTCTTTTTCTTTCAGATCCCAACAGAGAAGAGATGAGGGAGACAAGTGTGCCTTTGAATATAGTCCTCAGTAATGGGGATGTGCCTCCAGTGTGACATGATCAACATCACACACATCAAGAAGTTCAAAATTGATGTATGTTTGCTGTTGAGAATGTAAGGGAGGTTCCAATGTATTGGGAAACAATGCAATGAACTTTGTCTAAATGTATGACACATTACTTGAGAGATGGGACAGAATAGTGAAGATGCAAGGGTCTGGAGGGATGGCCTAGTGGCCCAGAGTTCAGTTAAAGATGAAGAGCATGACATAAGGGCAAATCCAAGAGCAGATCTCAAGGAGAGCAGCCCAAAGGAAAAGAAGAGTCGTAGCTCTCGGGCAATAGCGGTTGATCACTATCTGTGATATTTAGAAAGGCAATTGGTGCCTTTCTTGCTGAAAATGGGGTTTGAGACCATACCTGTAAACTAGCCTATTTTACGGCAAACTTTGCCATTTTGAATCGGAATCTGCCGTTCTTGTGAATCGAGTTTCTTTGTCGTAGAATGAGGGGGTCGTGATTTATAAAATGTTCTCAGGCAACGCAACTTCTTCTTGGAGTTTGGCAGAATGCATAAGTTGAATGTAAAAATTACAAAGATTTTCTTACATTTAGTCATTTAGCAGACGCTTTTATCCAAAGCGACCTACAGGTGGGGTAAGCAATGAAAGCAATTGGTACAGCATAAGGACAACAAAAGCATAAGTGCAAAGAAGACTGGTCTCATATAACCTAACACAGTATACAGAGCTAAGTTAGAGTTTTTTTTTTTATAAAGAGTAGAGAGGAAATGGAAGTCAGAGCTAATCAGTGAGGTGTTGTCAGAAAAGATGTGTTTTCAGACATTTCTTAAAGATGGCTGCAGAATCTGCAGATCATTCCACAGAGATGGAACCCATCCGAAGAAGGTGTGTGAGAGAGATTATTTTACCTTTATTGGATGGCACTACAAGACGCCGTTTGTTTGCAGAGCGTAGGGATCTGGCGGGTACATCTCTCTGTATTAGCGAGTGAAGATTAGGGGGTGCCGAACCACTGGTGGTCTTGTAGGCCAGGTGCAGGGTCTTGAATTTGATGCGAGCGACTATAGGGAGCTAATGTAGCTCAATGAATAGAGGAGTGACGTGTGCTCTCTTCGGTTCATTAAAGAAAACTCTTGCCGCGGCATTCTGGATCATCTTTAGACTTTAGGATGTGCAAGTTGGAAGTCCACCCACTGGCGCATTGCAGTAGTCCAGTCTGGACAGTACAAGAGCCTGTACTTGGACTTGCGTAGCATGCTCTGATAAGAAGGGCCTAATTTTCCTAATATTGTAGAGGATGAATCTACAGGACCAGGCAGTGCTGGCAACTTGATCTGTGAAGTTAAGCTGATCATCAATCACCACTCTTTTGGCGGGATGTCAAGATGATGATGATGACATGATCATGTTACTAACACGTTGTTAACACAATTGGCATGTTGGCTCATTAGCGAGCTAAATGGTTGCTAAGCTAATGTGTGCGGTTGCTATGGGCGTGGCTTGGCATCTGCTAATTGATAATCCTCTAAGCCAGGAGTGAAACGATCCAATCCCCTTGTCTCTAGACACTGTCCAGCAAAGATTTACTATGTTAATATGTATTTTATAATTTTTTATTTTAAACTCTTGTTTTTGGTTCTATCTAGCCACAATTGCTTTGTTAAAATCGTAAATGTTAGATCTGAATGCAGATTTGTTTTTATTTGGATTTAATTCTGATAAACATCTTTATAGTATATTATACAAAATTCTCTGTGTTTACTGTCAATTTATTAGTGTACAGCATGAACAGCTTTAAAGCTCTTTATTCAATCCTGCTATTGAATTTAACCAGAAAAATATACAATTGAATTTCTTAAAATTAAATCTCTTCATCTCTGTTTGCACTTCTCTGAGTTACGAGTTCTAGATGATGTAGTGCTTATACTGTATTGCTAATTTGAATTGTAATAAATAAAAGACTTGTTTTAATTCTCGTTCTTATTGACTTCACACTAGAATGATTTAATCGTCATCTGTTATATTGAGATACATTTTTAACCTGTAGTTTACATTTATGCATTTTGGCAGACACTTCTATCCAAAGCGGCTTAATTTTTAATTATTCTATACATTTAAGTAGTTATTAAACACACATGTGATTAAAATTCATTGTGTATGAAGATTGAGTAAAATCATGCAGAGTTTGAACTCAATTTCTTTATTTAAAAGATTATTTGCATGATAACAACAGATTCAAACCAGAACCTTTGGCTAATTTTATAATTTGATAATAGCTTCTTGTACAACCTTTATTGCCTTCATCGGTCTTATTTTGAAGTAGGGAACAAATTGTAGTTTTGGACACCAGATGGTGCAAAAGTCAAAGTGAATTCACTGATTACATCGTGACCTCAGTTTAATACTGTATATTTTAATGCTGTTGTTATAATATTTAAAGACTTCCAATTATAGTGATTTTCTAAAGATTAGACACATCTGACAGACCCTCAAGTTGTGTAAGCCCAGGAAGATTCTGCTAAACTGCAGTAAACATGTGAAGACGACAAGAATATGACTTAAAGATGAAAAAGTAACTCCTATAAATAATTTTTAATCGAATATCTCATTAAATAAGCATTGCTTGCCAGATCAAGTCATTACATTTGTATTTAAATGAATTTGGCATGCTTTTAAGTGACTTCCAGTGCATTACAAGGTCAATTTTACTTGATATGATATATCATTCATACAGTGTGAGCTGAAAATATCACTGTTTGATTGTATTTTAAAAATGACATCAGATGCATTATATACCTTATTAAAGCTGTTTTTGTGTGGAGTTAAAGATAATACAAAGACAGCAAAAGAACCACATGTTAGAAACACAATCACCTTTCACACCTCTGACATGCACACATGGTCATTTACCACAAACAGGCACCAATAGATCAGCACAAAGACACGTCTCATGTTCACCAGCAGAACAAAACCACAATTCTTTCCACATCGTAACCCAGAAATGAAACCTAGTGTCATGTGGGTTTAGAGAAATATTGTGTTTTTATAATTTGAAAGCTTTCATGCACAGTAAATGTTGTTGAACTGCACTTGTGAATGCGATGGAGGTGTTAAAACGGGCAAGAGAGCAAGTTTTTTCTCTGTTGTTTTGACCTTTAGTGTTTCCAGGTCTTCCTCACATTGCAAAGTACTACTTGAGAAGTCCTAAGCGAGGATACACAGGTGTATCCTTCACATCCTCAGGAGGAGGAGATAAGACACAAAGAAACAAGATGAGGATGTACAAACAAGAAATAAGAACCCTTTAGTAAGTTTGTGTATTTATTCCCCATCATCACAGGTGTATCCTTCACATCCTCAGGAGGAGGAGATAAGACACAAAGAAACAAGATGAGGACGTACAAACAAGAAATAAGAACCCTTTAGTAAGTTTGTGTATTTATTCCCCATCATTTCCTACTGCATCTTGTCACTGTGTATTCATACCCATAGTAGACTCTTGACCGACCTTCATGTGAAGTTCATACAGAAGACTTAATAAACAGATTCAATGATAACACGCATGCAGACTCTTACTGGCACGGCTATATGTGTACAGTCTTTTTACATGTATTTATTTACTCCGATTATTTTCTTTATTGTTTATGACTGCTTTCATGGTCTAGGGCACGTGTCGTATGGATGGAGGTGGGCTCATTCTGTGGCTAAATCTAACGGAAGTCAAACAGCTTAACACAACCAGCACACAACTTTACTGTAGACATTGAGCTTAGCTCCGTAAAATAAAGTGACACTTTTTCAGAGCCCTGAACCGTTAAAGATGTTTTTCATGTTCGTTTTTCTGTCACTTTGCTTCTGCTGTCGGGGTGGTAAGTTGAACAAACTCATCTTTATTTTATGATTTTTATGGTTTATGGTAGACATTTGTGCAGAGCAATAGTGCACAGTATATTCCCAGATCCAATTTAAATCAAGATCTTTAAAAGGAGATATTCTTTAGATTTGGCTTTATAATGTAATATCATGAGCAGATGTAGTGCATTGGGTTATTGATCAATGATTCATACTGTAAATGTATTAAATGGAGAGAAATTTGAAACTAAGATTCTCAGTGGTCAATATAACTGTTTTTTAAACATCAGAATTTCTTCTGAACTTCATCTAGAGCCTCAATGAATTAGGTTCAAAACAACATTCACTCAAAAAAATGATTTGTCGGATTTACATACAAAAGTGTCAAGTGGCTCCACGTAGTAAAGTTATATAATCAAAAATAATTTCAAACTAAAAACAAATAGAAAAGTATGCAAGCTTCCAATGTATTAGTTTGCTAGATGTTGACTTCTGAACACTTTCTTCAGGTGTGTTTACAGATGAAGTGAAGTCAGTGTCAGTGATGGAGGGAGATTCTGTTACTCTACACACTGATCCTACTGACAAACAGACAGATGATCTGATAGTGTGGAAATATGGCTCTCAAGAGTCACTCATAGCTAAACTCGATAGAGATGCCAATAGAGTCTCAATATATGATACTGTTCATGATGGGATGTTCGGAGACAGACTGCAGGTGGACGATCAGACTGGATCTCTCACCATCAAAAACGCCAAAACTGAAGACTCTGGACTTTATAACATCACCGTCATCAGCAAACAAAAGACCTCATACACATTCAGTGTTACTGTCTATGGTGAGATATTTCCTATGACAAATTTGAGTTTTAATATTTTTTGTCCTAATATAATACTCATTAATTGTCCTTATACTCTCAATATAAATGCTATATGTTTAAGAGACAATGCATGCAGTTCATTTGTTTTTAACCCGCAAACCTTACAATATTATTTTTGTTTTTCATTATTTTGAGACATTGCTTTATATACATGTCATATACTGTATACAGGTTATCTACAAGGTTCATGCTTTATATTAATATTTGGATGTGATTTTTCATGTTTCTTTTTAAACGTTATTTTCAGCTCGTCTGTCCATTCCTGTCCTCACTAGTTACTGTGCACAAAACTCATCTTCAGTGTCAAAATGTGTGTTGTCATGTTCAGTGATGGATGTGACACATGTGAGTCTCTCCTGGTACAAAGGAAAGAGTTTATTGTCCAGCATCAGTGTGTCTGAAGGCAGTAACATCAGAAGCATCTCTCTTCATCTCTATGTGGAGTGTCCTGAGGATTCTTACAGCTGTGTGTTGAACAATCTTATCACAAACCAGACTCAAATCTCAAGAACAAATCTCAACATCACTGACATCTGTCATCCGTGTTCAGGTGAGTCACACTGTGTGTGTTTATTTACTGAGCTCTGATTATGTTTGAAGAGGATTGGATTGTTGGCTTGCACATGAATCTCTGAAAGTATGTACATTTTAATGGCCATTTTGCATAAGCGGCTCAATTTACAAGTATGAGCCAATCATGTGACTAAACACTGCAGAAGAAATCAATATTTTCGAGACTGAATAAGTGTTTTAATTCAAACCAGTAAAATGGTGGGTAAACGGTGGCCTTTTTAAAACATAATGTCCTGAATTTCGTTATTTTATTCCCTCAGATTGTAGAAGCTGTAATGGTCCAGAATGTGTGATCCAGTTGGTCATGTCTGCTGTGGTGGGTTTGGCTACTGTTGCTGTTCTGGTGTATGAAGTCAGATCTAACAGAATTCAGACTTCATTATCAGATCATCACTGATGATATTGTGCATTAATCTCACATCCATCTTGTAGAGCATTCCCCTTTATTAAAGAGTAAAGATTTTGTGATTTTCAAGGTCCTACTTTGGTTTATGGAGTGTCCAACAACAAGTGTACGTACATACACGGTGTAAAAATACTTTAACTTTCTAGTAATAGCCAATTATTATTACCTGTGTGGTTTGAAATCGTTTTTTTAAAGTGACATGCGCTCTCTAGTGGCGAAGCATGACATGCATGAAAGGGATTTGGCTTTCCTACAGAGTTGGAGTATGTGTTCTGCTGTCAGCTAAATGTCAATAAATATAATACAAGGTGAAAATAAAGAAGCATAAAAACAGATGGTGCTTGAAAAGAATAAAGTATATAAGTATTCAAATGGATGGTTGCCCTTGTTACCGCATTGCAACATAAGATAGAATGGGAACCATGGGTTCACTTCGGTTAAAACCAAAATATTATGGTTAATGTAGTAAAACTACATGTTTACCACAAACAACAAAACCTTAGTTGTTTTTCGTAAGGAATGACTAAAACCCTTCTCCTACAAAAACATGGTTAGTTGGGCTAGCCTATCACATAAAACAAACCCTCTTTACCGAATAGTATAGCATTTCATTTTTGGTATCTGTCAGCAGATGTGATAAAGATAGGGTTGCCTAATGCAGGATATTAGCGCGGAGGAGAAATTCTTTCAAACTGTTCCCTCGGGTTAAAAATATTAGAGTTGAGTTTATTAGCGTTCATAGGAGAGGTATGTATAGTAAGTAGAGGAGAATGTACATGTTTTGGGTATTGGAATTCGGGCTGGGGTAGTTTTGATGGGGTGGGGGTTGTTACGCATACCTGGCAACCATTTTAACAGACATAGTCATCCAGTCACAGGAACTTGTGTCGCTACCCGATCCGTCCCAGAAACACGATTTGTTCCGCGCATGCGCGAAAGTGCGTCTACTTCCTAAAAAAATGCTATTTCCGCTCTTAAAAGGGTACGGTCTATCCCTCTTTCAGTACATTTCTCCAAATCATTACAAATATTTGTTTAATGTTTTTTTTATGTTAAGTGCAATTTTCAATAAAGAGATTATAAAAAAATATTGCCGGTTTGGAACGAGTTGTGTCAAACTACTTATTTCCTTAAAAACTACCGTAAATTGTTTCGGCCGGAAGTAGACGCACTTTCGCGCATACGCGGAACAAATCGTGTTTCCGGGACAGATCGGGTAGCAAGTCTAGCGACAGAACTTGCTTTCGGTTGTTGCTAGAAGGGCTACAGCTGCGGCCGGAAGTGGGGCAAAATCTCGTCATATAATTACAATAAATTACATTAGATAACGCTTAGAACTACCCTACAACTGTGTTTTTTTCGTTTTCTGTCAGTCAGTGTGTTTATGGGCGGCGGCTGTTAACTTACTCAGAGCTTAAAAACAATAAACACTTAAGTCTCTTTATGAACTCAAACACCAAACTTACTTACAACAACATGGAGAAATGAAGTCATACATGAAGATCTCTTTACTCTTTATCATCTCTTTTTTCATCAACGGTGAGTTCTTTTACCAGCATTTGTACAACACTTTCACTTTCCTACCTAGTAAACTGACAGATATTCTTCATAAATAATGTTGGATTGCTTTACATAATCTACATGTTGATATCAAGCGAAGTAAAAAATGATATCTGAAAATAAATAAACTTCAGTCACACGTAACTGGATAGATTATACTCGCTGTTATATCACAGAGGCATTTTATACCTGGTCACTTCATGCGTTTTCTCTGATCGTATAGATATCTGATCATGAAAAGTCAAAGGTTTAAATGCGACATATGCTCCCCATGCTCACCCTCACTGGGAAAAAGAGAATCTGATTTTGATACCCAAATTGTACGGCCCTTGAACATTCAACATGGCGGATGAGAGAAGGATTCCTGCTGTGACAGATATTTTTTTTCGCAACAGCTTCATTGCCTTGTATATTTGTAATTAGTACAACTGGGATTCAGACAAACTTTTATACTAGGATAACTGTAGCCCCTGACTGAAATGCGCGGAGCGGATGGAAAAAATTTAGAGGCACACCTTAAATCATTCCTCACAATGATACACATTAAAGCAAAATGAAAGCTCTCGTGTTATTACATTCTTACAATGATTTTATTTGGTATTAGGGACACTTTTCCTCATGTTCACACAAGGCACTCAAGTCACTGAAAAAATAGGCTACTATAATAGCTTTATCCTTTGAAAGGGTATAAAGTGTAGAAGATTTGCTGTAAAAGACCCGTAGACCAGTTATGATGAAAGAAGGCTCAGAGTCAGAATATAACTCATAGAATAAAATTTAGTGAAGAAAAATTGTTTGTAGTTTTGCCAGCAGAAGTCAGCTTCAGCACTCTCTAGGAGTTCCACAGGCCGACCTGCCTTGCATCCAAAATGCAGATTATTTAAGCTAACAGACTCATCTAACTACGTCATTGCTTGGATAAATCAAGCTCACAAGATTGGTTATCAATAGATAATCACTTAAACAAGATCAAAAAACACTTCTGGAGTCATGAAACAGGACATATAGTCCTATAGACCAGTGATTCCCAAACTTTTTCATTCCAGGACCCACCTAGACAGGTATAATCTATCTTGAGACACACCATTTTTTTTTTATTGGAAATATGGGGAGAGAATACACATTCATCCTCAATAAGAAGAATAGTTATTATTTACCTTAAGAGAATAAAATAAATTTAAGCTGCAATACCAAATTATCTAATGGTAAAATATCAAAGCTATTGTTATTGCTAGTCATTAACTCTTTCCCGACCAGCCTTTTAAAATAAAGATGCTAGACCTGGCCAGCGTTTTTTTTAACAATTCAACACAGGAAACACTGAAGACAGACATACCCACATACAAACGCCGCACACACACAATATGCACACATGCTTACACACACACATGGATGGACACACAGACAAGCACGCCACACAAACTCACACACAGGCACGCACAGACAAGCACGCGCACACAAACACAGACACGCACGCACAGTGAAAGCAAACATTTAATATAAAGGAGAGAGAAACACAGGTCAAATAGTAAACCGACTATAAATTCCTAGATGAAATATTAATTATGTAAAACTTTAAAATTCTAATTCTAAAGCAGCCCCCCCGGCTAGACAAAAAGTGCATAACAGTATGCAAACGCTGGCGAGGAACCCAAAACTCCAATAGATAAAAAAACCTCAGGAGAACCCAGACCCAACCAGGGGATTCCAGTTCCCCTCTGACAAAAGCTGCTGCGTCTGCACAAGCTCAACAGTGCTTGCACGACAAGGCTAAATAAAAAATAAATACATTTACTAATAAAGTAAATGATAGATTTAAGATTATCATTAGTAATCTAATAGCATTTGAAAATTTGTAGTGAAGTAGTGCCAAGTCGCCGCGTCCTTTATCCAGGTCTATCATCTCAGCTCTTGTTAGGTCTGGTCATGAACTGCGTCCTGCACGCCGTAGTAACCTTAGAACAATGAGACAAGACTGGCTGAGAGTAGAGTACAGTTCTGCACTCTTTGATGCAAAAAGTACATCAGTTGTTGTTGGAAGTGTTCCTGGTTCCTGTTGATCTAAATAAAGCCTAAACCCTCAGAAGATTTATATTATGGAAGTGTAGTGTATGCAAGATTGAAAAGATGCGTCTTTACTCGAGTTTTTTAACTCCCGGACAGTGCATGGGAGACTGTAACAAAGTTTAGCGCTAGATAAGAAAAGGATCTACCACCTGCACTTGAATTCTAGGTTTTACCAACTGACAGGAAAGCGTAATGCACGTCAAGGACTTTTATACAATAGAAGTTCGCTCAAATACTGCGAAGCTAAACCATGTAGGGCTTTAAAGGTAATAAGCAAGATCTTAAAGTTAATGCGATCCTTTATAGGTAATAGGGGTGTAACGATACAACAATGGCACAGTTCGGTTCATACGACGGTTTTCGGACCTCTGTTCGGTTTGGTTCGATGTGAGGGCAGGGTTCATGCCATTGCACAAGCAAAGCTACAGAACACTAGAATGTACACATAGCTTTACTCTTTATATATTTATCTTATGTTTCTTGTATTGTATTTCCTATTTTTTTATACCCATAGACCCTAATTTAAATCATCTGTGTACTGCATTCTATTGTGTTATGTTCTCTGTGTACAGTTGTTGCTGTTTCTGTGTACTGGATGCTCCCGTCACCAAAACAAATTCCTTGTGCATACATACTTGGCTATAAAGCTCTTTCTGATTCTAAATCATGTCAATGCTACTCCGTTAATGCCGACGTCATTTTTGAGTCTATGCAGGAGTATGCTGTGGTCAATGGTTACAAATGCAGAACTAAGGTCTAGCAGCACCAATAAAAAAATACAACCTTGGTCAGACTCAAAATGCAGATCATTTGTAACCCTGACCAAAGCAGTCTCTGTACTGCAATGTGCTCGAAATCCAGACTGGAAATTTTCATTGATGTAATTCTTTTGGAGGAAGGAGAATAATTGAGTTGAAGCTACTTTTTCCAGAACTTAAGATATAAAAGGTAAATTCGATATAGGCCTGTAATTCCCTAGTTCTTTAGGGTCGAGTTTGGTTTTTTTGACAAGGGGCCTTATAACAGCCACCTTAAATGCTTTAGGCACATGTCCTAATGTCAGAGATGAGTTAATAATACTAAGAAGAGGATTTCTGGGAGCATCTCTTTCAATAGATTTGTAGGTACAGGGTCTAGCATGCTTGTTGTTGATTTAGATGATCTAATGATTTTAGACAGTTCAATCGTGATTTACTGTAGAAAATAATTGCAATTTCTCCTTAGGGGTGCTGTAGTTAGTCTGTTCAGCGGGTTTCACTTCTGCTTGCATTGTTACATTTTTTTCTATATTATCTTGGATTTTACTTGTGAAGTAGTTCATAAATTCAACAGTGTCATGCTAATATCCAGAATCTGAAGTCGCTGACGATTTATTTTTTGTTAATTTAGCCCCTGGGTTACATAACAAAAAAATTCTAAGCATTTTCTTCTACTAATGATGAGAAGTAAGGCGGATCTAGATGTTTTTATTAGGGATGATTCACGAATTTCGAATATTCGAATAGTATATTTAACTAACGAATTTCGAATAGTGTGTGCGATCTTAAAAAACTCGCCGTGTTTTCACGTGTAACGCGTTCATGTAACCAAAGGGTCGCGTTGCCAATAACAACGCATCTTAAACAATGTCAATCAAGAGACAGTAAAGGAAAACATTTTCCCACAAGAATTGGTAACGAAGTTACGCACACTGTAGACCCGCGTGGCATAACGGAAACGGTAAATTGATATCAAAAATGTGTTCTTTGTGGGGGTCCTTTAATAAAATGAGTGAGAATAAAGTGCAGTGCAAACTCTGCAATGTAAAGCTGGTTTATCATGGATCAGCAACTACGATGCACACTCATCTGAGGGCGAAGCACCCAGCAGGTCCATCCACAGGTCAGCAATCAGTTGCTAGTTTATGGTCAGAACAACCAATTTGGATCCCAAACGGGTGGAGCAAATAACGGCTCTAACTAGCACGATGATCGCTAAGGATATGCTTCCGATCGGCTTTGTCGGAGGAGAGGGTTTTAAAAATCTTATGGAGTTTGTACAGCCCGAGTTTACTGTTAGTCTAGAAAAACGATCACTGCCAGACTGCAGAAACTTTTTCATGACAATTGAAACTGAAGCCTTATGAACTATTAATGCATTAAATCGCTCCGAACTGTTAATAAATGACGTCATTCGGTTAATATGTTTTAACGCCTTTTAAGTCTTGTCTAAAATCTTTATGGCTTTAATATGTTTTCCTGATTAATAACACTGCTGTTTTTTAGTTGGTATAAATGTGCGTGCTCATATTTTACAAGGAAATGTTCTAGCATTATGAGCGGTTTATGCTGATCGACGTACTGTTAATAAGTGCCGTCATTCGGTTGTTAATATATTTGTTTCAGCACGTTGTTTTAATGTATTGCTTAACGTAAGATTGCATATTCCATAATACATAAAGCAGTGTGCCGTCATACTGATTTGAAGCGTAAATGTTCTCTCTCACTCAGCTTTCATTAGAACCCGAGTGTGTTCATTATACCACGGTGTTGGGCTGCCATTTTTTATCTTCTTAAGACGCAGAGTAACAACTGTGTCTAGTGTTTCCGAGAAGGTGGGGTTAAAATTCTCAACAGTCATGTAAAGATCTTCAACATTATTTTTCATGCTACAGATTTGAGACAAGGAGTTTTGATATTACAAGATAATAATCAGAAATCTGTGAAAGTAGGCCTCGCATGTTATAAAAATACGATCGCATTTGCGAGCTTTTCAGTGGCAGTCTAATCCACAAGAACATCAGAAAGAATAACGCAGGGCAATACCAAAAACAGTGAACAAAATAAACCGCTGAACAGCAAGGGAATCAGGGACAGAAAATAGGAGGAAAGTAACGAGGTGAGATTACAAAAGGATCAGGACGGGCAGGTGACAAGGCTTAACACTAAACGGGCAGATGATGGGACTGGTGATGAACGTTAAACACTAACGGGGAAACGAGGAGGCGGAGCTATACGGAAAACAGGAAGACACGCGGCGAAATGTCAAAGCATACCGCCACGTGTCTCCACACAAAACATGAGACATGGTACTGTCACAACCCAGTCCACAAGGCACAAAATCTAAGAACAGGAAGGACAGAATCGTCACATCCGCATGGAACTCTTCAACATATTCATTCCAACCTGGCTCAGCTTTGTATGTCTTGTTTTTGTACAATGGCCTGCTTGAGGCGAGTAAGGACTCCACAATATTATCATACAAGGAACACAACTCAATGCCACATTGTGGATTCTTACAGTTTAGGTTCCTACATACAGCTGTGTCTTTTGGCAAATTAATATTACTCAGACGCACATGTGACTGTTCACTGTAAACTTTAAAATCCTCCTCCGTCATCTTAGACCAATCTATTGTATGTACATACACATCATTAATCACAGGCAGAAGAGTAGGTCATCTACCTATGTTCACAGTTATAGATAAAGGCACATGATCAGTAGCGGCAAATTCATAATTAATCCTCATGGCCTCTATTGAATCATGTGCGTCTGCTGTACAGATGTACATGAGATAGTATGCAACGCCTCACTTATATAAGAAGAACTGTTGGCAGGTAGATGCTCTTTACTAGATGAAATCATCCCATTATCAGAGCAAAAATGCATTAAATGGTGAGCAAATAAAGAGCAATCATCAGAAATATCTGCATTCAACCAGTAGCCCAGTCAACATCCAGTCTGAACACATTCACTAAGTGATCAAACTTTTTGTGCCAAAATATGGCTACACCTCCAGATATTCCAATAGCATCTGGCTGCAGACGAGATGCACTGTCAGACACATGCACTGTCAGCCGCGCATGCACACTCGTCACATGCACTGTCAGCCGCGCATGCGCACTCGTCACATGCACTCTCAGCCGCGCATGCGCACTCGTCACATGCACTCTCAGCCGCGCATGCGCACTCGTCCCATGCACGCTCTAACGTATTTCACAAGGTGAACTGTAAGATTCTATTAATAAAATGTGAAGGTTACTGCTTTTTAAGAGTACCGTGAATACTGGTGGTTCAGTTCAAGGCCAGGTATTTATTATAATTATAGCTGAAATACATTAATGTGCATCTGCACTAATAATGAAAATACATAACTAAATAAAACCTTTTCTTGTACACGTAATCTTCCACCCTAAAAATATAAACAAACTCACATATATACATAAATGTCTCATTCTACAATAAACAGGTGCTTGTTAATCAATGGTTTAATGATAAAGTTGTATTATATAGACATACTATATATATATATATATATTATAGTTTATATATATAGTTTGTTTATATAAAAATAATTGTTCTGATATTAATTTGTTTTAATATTGCAGGTTAGTTTTGTTGTTTGAAATAAAACATAATTTATTATACAAAGAAACGTGAAGCATTTTAGAAATAATACAAGGGAAGTTGTTCATTTTGTAAAAATAAATCTTGAATAAATCGCATCGTGAGCTGAGTGAATCGTTACATCCCTATATTTGATAGATTTCAACGTCATATTAAATAATTTTGAGAAACACATTGTCAAAAAAATAACTATATAGTGCAGGTCACCTACAAACTTTCCTGTGAGTTTTCAAGCAACGCTACAAAATTAATTTAGATAACGTTAGTTCTTCAATAAATTACTGTATGAAGAACATGTATCGTTAACCAAGTATCATAGATGCGATATATCTACCATTGATTATAAGGATTAAGTTAGGTTTCGAAAACTTTATCTTATATATTAAAACGATACTTTACATCTATCTAATACTGTATGAATGAAATCAATATACTTACAACATTCGTCTGATAATGTTAAAGTACGTTTTCGATTATATTTGTCAAATAATTCATAATAACACTTTTACTTCGACTTAATCTTGTATGAGAATAAATAAATAAATAAATTGAATATTTAATAAATATACTTATAATTGGCCTGTAGGTGCATTTAATTTACACACGTGTCTGACAGTGCGTTTGTTTGAGTGCGCATGCGCGGCAGAGACTGCATGTGTCGGAGTGCGCATGCGCCGCTGACAGTGCATCTGGCCTGAGAGTGCATCTGGTCTGCAGCTAGACCCTTCTCAGATATTCTGCCATGAGCTGTTTTAGCACTTAAGTCTGTAGTAGATTCACCCGCTCCATAAAAGCTCTTATGTAAGGAATTCAAACCTTCCAGATCCTACTTCAACATGAACGTCTCTTGAACACACAGAACATCACATGACACCAATAGTGTGTAGCCGGTTTATTACTATGCATGTAAACACATGAAATCAGGTTTCTTTTATAAGCTTATTTTTGATAGATATCTGTTTATTTTGTGCATGTAAACGCACTCAAAGATGAAAGATCTCAACTGAATCTTTTACAGACACACAGTGTTTGATCTCTCAGTGTTTGTGTCTTCAGGTGTGTTAGGTGATACAGAGTCAGTGAATGATGAAGATTCTGTGACTCTACACACTCATATTACTGAACTACAGACAGATGATGTGATAGTCTGGTGGTTTAAAGACGATCACATAGCTAGAATCAACAGAGCGGTCAACAACAGTGATCCAGTTTATGAATCTGATGTGAGATTTACTGACAGACTGAAGATGAATCCTCAGACTGGAGATCTCACCATCACAAACATCACATCTGAACTCACTGGACTTTATCAACTAGAGATCAACAGACGGACAGAAACAATGTTTCAAACATTCAGTGTCAGTGAGTAACACAAGCTTTATTTTAGTAATGATTTTATTAACATAATCATTCAACATCCTGAACAATTACAGTGTGAAATAACAGACATTTGTGCTGTTAATGTTATTGTCCGATGGTAAAACACTCAAACATTCTGTATTGAAATGATCACATACAGTTAACTCAAGATATATCAAATCTGTCATGTCATCAATACCCTGTGACCCACTGTAAGTGCTCTCTAGCTTTTAGCAAGGTTTTAAATATGCAGAATCCAACTGGGTTTCTATCATTGACCACACTTTTGATCTCCTTTTCCTTTTATTTTTGAAAATTAATTCATTCAGTCAATCAACCAGGTGAAAAACCTTGAGTTTAAACACAGTAAATACAACAACACACAAATAGGATCTTGCAAACAAGGGCGTGCCACATCATACCTGCCACGATAACACCGGTGTCAAATTTAAAATGATAAAAAAATATCATATCCCTCTTTCTCTTTCTTTTTTTTTTTGCAGGTTTGTCTCCTAAAGTGAAGAAAGTGAAAGAGAGTGATTCTGTCTCTCTACACATTGATATTACTGAAGAACAGAGAAATGAGAAGATACACTGGAAGATCAAACACAACAACTCTCTTGTAGCTGAAATCATTACAGAGAATAGAAAGATCTCAACACCTTTTATTGAAGAGAGATTCAGAGACAGACTGAAGCTGGATGATCAGACTGGAGATCTCATCATCACACACATGAAGAATGAAGACTCTGGACAGTATGAAGTAAATGTCACCATCGGCAGCATCACACACACTATACACGAGACATTCAGTTTCACTGACTCAGGTGAGGAGATCTCTTCAGTATAATTAAAGTCTTTTCATAAAAGTTTCGTCTCACTTTAGATTAAAGCATTGTGCAAAGACAATATTTCAACAAAGTTAATTTCAATAAATCTATCACGGTCAAAACAATCATTCTGAACATCATTCACTTATTACACCTGACATATATATATTTTTAGATATTGTTTTCTAGTTTGATTCATTCATAGATCAAATAAAAATTGTGTTTTTTAATCAAATCTGATCATGGTTACCAATGTTTATGTTCAGACTGATAAATTCATTGATATTAATTATTGTCTCTCTGTCATTACTGAAGCCTGTGAAGAATTCATTAATAATGATGATGATGTTTTATCCTCCACAGGTCAGTCTTCAGGTGTGATAGCAGGAATATGTGTTTCTCTTCTCGTGGTTATGAATGCTGCTGCTGCTGGTGTTGTGATCTACCGTCACCACAAAATGAGACATCAAGGTAAGAATCATGTTCAGATGATACAACAAGAGTTAAATCATCATCTTTATTGTGCTGCAGTGGAGATTAAATTTATACATGTAAACATGTTTGTTTATATTTCTTTTTGTGAATAGTTTTTATCAAACAGCATCATACTAATGAAAAGCTCTGTTAATACATTTATATTACAGCTTTCAATTAATTGCAAAATAACTTTATAGTGAATTTCTTAAAGTCGATGTGTAATTAAGTGTTAGAAACAAAACTTACTTTTAACACAACTTGTGTTGTTCCTTCAATTTACACAAAATGTGTTATAACGCATAGAGCGAGAGTTACTAAACAGGGCATAGAAGTGCGAGAGCGCAATTTAAAAAAAAGCACAGATGGGAGTGGAAATTACTTCGGTGATTTACTGACAATGTGCACATTAAAAAACACAGGCGCAAGGTACACAAGTAATGTTGTACATAATACATTAAATACAACAGTTATTGAGGGTAAATTATTATATTTATTAAATGTATTAAGCGGATGCCCACTAATTAGAACAATAAAGACCCCCTGCTACCTTTAACCTTAATATACACTTGTAATAAGGTTCAATAAATGGAAGGAAGGAGACGGGAACCGGAGAACATCGAAACAAACATTTAATAAAGTAATATTTGCCGGCGGCCCCTCACGGACGACCGCCGGCGCAATAACAAAACAGTATAACATAAATACATATACAACATGTTTGGGCCCTGTCCTCTCTCGTCGTACCTTCTGTCAGCTCGTTCATTTATGCTTCCGATCTCCACCGTCAGAAATGCGGAGCCGGTGTGCGCACAGCTGATAGCCATTGTCACTCATGCCACCGGCCCCGCCCCTTTGTCTGACGGCTCTCGCCACGCCTTCCTCGCTACAACACTTTATTATTAAACACCTCATTTCAATAGTTTCTTCATTGTGTTGAAAGCATATGCCTGTATGATCTAAATGTGATGTGAAAAGGTAGAAGAGTGAAAGCTGGAATCGAACCTTCATCAATGAAGCATCACAACTATGTTCATGTGTCTTACTCGCTACTCCATTGAAGCTGTTGGTGAATGAGTGTAGTTTCTACTCTCTGAAATACACATGCTTCTGACGCCCATGCTAAAAAATATACAGAGCAGCACGAAATCCACACCTGTTGAAACATCCAGAATACTGCAGGATTTGGGGATAAGTACCAAAGAATGGATTGAAATCATAGAGACAATAAGATCAGTTTTAGTGTTTTTTTTCTAAATCAGGCAAAACAAAAATATTACATCAGAATTATTTATTGTCTGCTTTTCTTACAGATTCCAAAAAAGGGGAAGAGTCAGTGGAGACAAATGAGCCTTTGAGGAATGGAGACGCCAGCAATGGTGATGTGCCTCCAGTGTAACATGATGAACATTACAAACACATCACAATAACACAAATTAGAGAAGCTCAAAGGAAAAGAAGAGTCAGAGCTCCCACTGAAGAGCTTCCAGGGCGATGAGGATCTAAATCATCTCGCATTTCCTTTTTCTACTTTCCTTGACCATGTGACTAAAGCTAACATGAGACATTAAAATTCACCAATCAGGAGACCATCTTGAGCACTCACTGTAGCGGTCGATCACCACCAGCACCCCTATCGTCTTTAGAAGTCCACCTGTTGCCTTTTGGGTCGAAAATGGATGTTGAGACACTTCCTGTTATTTTTTCAACCCTACCAGAAAAAGATTTCTCTTTGATTTGCCGACAACACCAACATTCATTCAATAGAGTTGAATTACAATCAAGTAAATCATCAGTAAATATCAGATTTCATATCTGTTACCTGTAGACATTGGATGTAATGTTTATGACCTTATACTCACACCTGCAAACCTGATATTTGACATTGTTAAGCAGTGAAAATAATACACAACCGGAACGGACACACATTGAGATTCAATCGAAAGAGATCTAGAGCTAGAAATCAGACTTTGACCCATCAGTGTTACTTTGACTGAAATATTCTGTGTCATACAGCTTTGATTTATCTGAAGCTTCTGTTGCAGAAAGCTTTTATGATTTTAATCTTACTTAAAAGTTTGCTGTTGGTTTATTGTAAACTTTTATTTTTGGTTTTATTGAGCCACAATTGCTTCATTAAATAACAGCTCAAATCTATGTTTCTATATATAATTTTTCTCTCATAGAACGACTTTCTGTCAGAGTGTAATGTTATATCTAACATCTTAAATGAGTTTTCATTGCGATTTAGATACATCTTTACAGTATATTATACAAAGTTCTCTGTGTCTTTCAACTTTCTAAACAACATCACAGCTTGAAAGCACTTGACGTAATCCTGCTAATAGACTAACCCAGAAATATATCTACATTTACAATGAGATTTTACAATTTAGTTTTTTTAAATGAATCCCTTCACATCTCTGTTTGCACTTCTTGAACTATCGCACTGTTTGCACTTGGTTATATATTGAACTGTGTCAAATTAAAGTCTTTGCTAAAAAATCACAATGCTGTTTTATTTCTGTAGTTGTGTTACCCTGTACCCAGTACTTTCTTAGTTAAGTACACCATAGGAACACGTAGGTACTGTAAAACAAAGTGCAACCGATTACTTTTGATTATATCAAAGACTGGACGTAGTGTCTGTGACGTCACCCGTATGTTTCTGGGGAGCTGTTTTAGCAGCGTGACACTCCCAGACAATCGAAAATGGTCAAAGTGGCAGAACATGGTTAGAACTGACGTGCCTGCTTTGGTCCAAACGCGCTGGAGACGCACAAAGGGGCGCACGACACGCAACTCTCATCATCTGTGATAGTGACATACAAGCTGTTATCAAGATGTTGAATGACTCTCAGACAATCCAAATGTTATTCCTGTCCCCAAAAAACCTTCAGGCCTATATGCGTCATGAGTCTCCAAATATAAGTGCTTCCAACGCAAGCGACTGCACAATAACAGTATGAAGAAAACTCTTGTATAATAAATTATCAGAAATCATGTTTTTTTATCATGTTATCATGTTTTTATTGTGTGTTAGTTTGTTAGTTAGCTGTATTTTGTTTTTGTTATTATGTCGTAAATCATGTGACATGTATCAATGTTTTGATATTAATTGGAATGTACAATAAAATAAACATATCTCTGTTTGGAGAAATAATCTTTATATTTAATTGTTGAGTGAACATAACTTGTTTTTATGATGATTTGCCTGTTTATTATCATCATAATGATAATGTGAATCTCTTTACTCTTTATCATCTCTTTATTCTTTAATGGTAAGTTCTTTCGCAATGTTTTAATACTTTTACTTTTTCTTCTCCACAATTTTGTGTTTCTTTATGTCTATGAGTTAGGCACCATTAAACAACTGTAAGTCAGTGAACATCAGTCTGGTGTTTAAAGTTACGTGTGGTTTGTTGCTAAGCAATAATATTATTCTCTGTTTGTGTTATTCATCTTAACTACACGCGTATATCACTGACTGCTGTTTATTTTCTGTTAATATCAAAAGTCTTAGTCTATCAGTCCAAGTATGCATACTTTCCCTTAAGTACACAAGACTAGTATGTTGAATGAGTGGTAAATCTGTATTCATAAGCAGTATTCAGTGTGGATTGTAGACACTGGACATCTGGAGTCTTTTCTATCCTGTAGTGCCACAGGGGGAGAGAAGCATAGAGTTTGATCAAATAAAATATAAAAAAATATCATCACACTAGCCACCCCCAAATGTATTAAATGTGAATATTTTCGTGTGCTTTGTGGTTGAATTTGACTTTTATTGGAACTTGAATAAATCATTTTTGCAGTTGATGGGTGGATTTAATGTTTGCATTAGTTTATTATGAGCTTCAGCCTGAGACATGTATGATTTGAGATTTAATCATGTATTTGTATTCATTGTATATAATCAGATGTTCTCTTATCCATGTTTATATTTATATATATGTTTTGACTTTTAACTCATTTTCTATAGTATTACTAATATTAGCAGGCTACTTACTTTCAGTTTCAGTTTGTTGAGGGGTACTGCAATGGACACTAGATGGCGCACTTTACCCTTAAATTACATGATGTACTTTACACAAGTTCTGCACCTGAATAAACTCTGGTTTACTTAACTGACGAAACGCCATAATGTGATAATTTATTATAGTGATCATGCGCATGCGCTTTTCGGCGTGGTGACGTCAAGATGAATCTTGTGCTCTGATCGTCTGAGTTGGATGCGACATTACAGTCGATACATTATTGACACTAGAATAAGTGAATAGTTTGTATGAAGATGTCAGTCAGATGTCTCTCCTCGCTATTCGTGCTGTTGATGGTCGTTTCGATCGGCGCTGTTTCAGGTTGGCGAAGTTCGATGTATTTTAATCCACAACAAAATACTATAACTATGTAGTTTTACGGTTTATTTTCATTGTGTGTTTGTTTACAGGTGCTACTGGTCTGAAATGTTATCTGGGCGATGAAGTTAGTTTTAAACCGAACCCTACACTGTCATCTGGAAGCACCATTACCTGGAAATTCTGGTCTGCTGTTGGGAGTGTGATTCGAGTGATTGAATTTGATCACGGCGAATCTACACATCCTCATAATCCTCTCTTTAAAGAGTCCATAGCAGCAGACAAGTACACTGGGGAACTGACTTTAAAACATGTTAAGAAAGACCACAGTGGACTCTATTACTTTGAGATCAACGGCAAAGAGCATCAGCAGAAGTTCACATTACAGGTTATGGGTGAGTGAACTTAAGTATCATGTGGGGTCATTTGAAATCTTTTTATTATTTGTGATCCCTTCAGTAAAACAACAATATACATACTTTCTGTTCTGCTTGAACATGTAGTGCTTTAATGAATGTTTGCCTATAGAACCTTATAATTCTAAACAGAAAGTGAAAGTGGTTCTATCTGAGTTTGACAGGTTCCAAAAGTCCCCATATACAAATTTCAGAAATCGTTGAAATTGTATTTAGAGTACATTTAGGGTCTTTGTCTTTTTCATTTATGAAAGAGATTTTTTTCACATATCATTTTTGCTGTATGAAATGCATATAGTCCGAACACCTATTGAACCTTATAATTCTAAAGTTCAGTTTATAGACGTGCGTAGGCAAAAACGTGGACCTTACGCAGACCGCAAGGGCCGGGATTGGTCTGTTTGAACCCCGCCCTCAGGGTCAAAAAACTCTGCGATAGAGTCATGTTTACTCAAACGCATTTCCGAATGAATTATCTAAATAAGATATTTGCGCTTCTGTATTTAACATCTCAAGCTGCAACAAAAGTGACTATGTTACTTGCGTCTCAAACAAGGTCATTCTTCTTCGGCTCTTGTCTTGGTTACACAAGTAACCGGCGCATGGATACTGATGCCTAGTGGTCATAGCCTGTCGATGTGGACAGGGACGCAGAAGTGTAAATGAAAACTGACACCTATGGTGTAGAGGCTACGGCGTAGGTCCTACGCATGACTATAACTTGGCCTTTAGGCGATGTCATGTTGTCAGAGTAAAAAAGCAAACGTAGCAGAACACAGGTGTCGCTGTGAGTGAATCTAGTGTTGGACGGTGTCCAAACAGCCATTTTGAAGCTTCGAATCAGAATCTTTTGTTTCGAATCAGCGCTTCAGAGCTCTTGTCAAACTGGCCATGTTACGTGTTTTAGTAAACGATATTACTGTTTCGAAACTCAGATGTTTCGTCACTAGAGGGTGTTATCTCTGTAGTTTACATATGTGTTCTCACGTAGCCAGACCAGCATACTGATAAGTGAAGTTTGAATTAGCTATACCTCCGTGGACGTGACGTCTGAGGCTGACAATCCTACTTTCAGAATTTGTCGTAAAACCCTTTTCATTTATCTTCAGAGGAATCATCGTGATAACTCATCAGCTATTCTTCATGTGTGTGTGTGTGTAGGTTTAGTTTAGTTTAGTCTTTATTTGTCTCTCAGTGTTTTTGAGGCGGTGGCTGAGATCTCAAACACTGAAGACTTGAATAAACTCTTGAATCACTTTACTGATCATCTTTAGTAACAACATGAAGACGATCTCTTTACTCTTTATCATCTCTTTATTCATCAACAGTAAGTTCATTTAGCAACTTTAGTTTCTACAGTGGGAGTACACTTCACAACTTCATATTCAGTGTAAACTGTATCAAAAACAGTTTGGTGATACAGTGTCAGTGAATGATGGAGGATCTGTGACTCTACACACTCATCTAACTGACATACAGACAGATGATGTGATAGTGTGGAGGTTAAAAGGCGATCTCATAGCTAGAATCAACAGAGAGGTCAACAGTGATCCAGTTTATGACCCTGATGTGAGATTTATTGACAGACTGAAGATGAATCCTCAGACTGGAGATCTCACCATCACAAACATCACATCTGAACTCACTGGACTTTATCAACTAGAGATCATTAACAGACGGACAGAAACAATGTTTCAAACATTCAGTGTCAGTGAGTAACACCAGCTTTATTTTAGTAATGATTTTATTAACATAATCATTCAACATCCTGAACAATTACAGTGTGAAATAACAGACATTTGTGCTGTTAATGTTATTGTCTGATGGTAAAACACTCAAACAATCTGTGGTGAAATGATCACATACAGTTAACTCAAGATATATCAAATCTGTCATGTCAACATCATCCTGTGACCCACAACATCATATCTATGAATTAAACCATTTTATTGCAAGTTATAGTTTTGTATTTATCAGTTCTGGGCTCTAGACTCATTTTACCGCTTGTCGCACTGGTGTGACTCACTTTCTCAGTTGGTCACACCCGTTTTTATAGCATTATCATAATGACCTTGACCATACCATAATGAACTTCTTTCAAGTTATATTTTGGCAATAAAATTATCTGACACAAATATAACTTGTCACTCTTCACAATCCTTCTTTGTTTCCCTTTGTTTTCTTTGCTGTTGGTTTTCACAGCTGTAGGACATCAGAATTTGACATCAATGATCCGTCTGAGAATCTGTCCTGTGATGCTTTTATGCCTCTCTGTCTGCCCAACACCAAATGAAGTCGAACGCACACTTTAGTTTGGAGACAGAGGGAGTGCACAAGCTCTCTGATCGCTCTTTCCTGCACTTATCACAAGCGCGTCATTCACTCATAAATCACATGAAATGTTCAAATAAATCTTTGGGAGGGCAACTCGCACCGATGCAACCCTGTTGACCTCGCATGTTATAAAAATACGATCGCATTTGTGAGCATTTTGGAGGCAGTCTAGAGCCCTGCTCTCATATGTTCTTCAAACAATCTGTGTCACTGCATTCAGAAAACTGAAAATATGTTTATATTTCATTGCTGACCACTTGTGTCTGACTCACATGACACTGTTTTACTAACATAGTTTTACTAACTCTTTCTCTTTTCTCTTTCTGTTTGTTCTGCAGGTTTGCCTCCTAAACTGAAGATGGTGAAAGAGAGAGATTCTGTCTCTCTACACATTGATGTTACTGAAGAACAGAGAAATGAGAAGATACACTGGAAGATCAAACACAACAACTCTCTTGTAGCTGAAATTATTACAGAGAATAGAAAGATCTCAACACCTTTTATTGAAGAGAGATTCAGAGACAGACTGAAGCTGGATGATCAGACTGGAGATCTCATCATCACACACATGAAGAATGAAGACTCTGGACAGTATGAAGCAGATGTCACCATCGGACACACACACACTATACACAAGACATTCAGTTTCACTGACTCAGGTGAGGAGATCTCTTCAATATAATTAAAGTCTTTACATAAAAGTTTCGTCTCCCTTTAGATTAAAGAATTGTGCAAAGACAATATTTCAAAAAAAGTTAATTTCAATAAATCTGTCACAGTAATATTTAAAATGCAGTCGATCAGTATTTGTTTCACAGTTTGTAATGTCCTGATAATTCATATTTACACTTTAACACCTGCTGTGAACACACAGTAATGCATGACATCCACACAATCATTCTGAACATCATTCACTTATTACACCTGACATATATATATTTTTAGAAATTGTTTTCTTGCTGTTTGATTCATTCATAGATCAAATAAAATTTAATGTAGATTGTAGCAGAACACATTTACTGATCATCAAGACTCAAAGAGTGCGTTTATATGCACAGTCTTACTCCCATTATGTTTAATAAACTGATAACAAGTGAGGTCATGTAAACGTATAAAACGCTTTTCTTTTAGCAGTGAAAGTTCATAAACTGTGTAAGTGAAATCCGCTCGCCAGAGGTAGTTTTTTGCCCATTACTCAGATTTCACGCTGCATGTAAACGCCTTTGCTGGTTTTCTCTCAGTTTTGTTTATGTCACATGTCTGACAGCACAATAGTAAAAGTCCCAAACGGAAGTAAAAGTAAAGTAACTCATAAAAGTTTGCTCTCGAATCATTCAGTGGATGTAGAAACGTCAAAATGAAAAACTACTGTTGCACATGCAGGTACTGTGGACATGAGAAGAGATATAAAAATACAGCTTCTGACCGTTTTCTGCTGAATTTTTAATTACTAAACAGACTATCAATGGTGACGTCACTGCACACGAGAAACCTGGCAAGACTCAAACTTCCATATAAACGTGGTTTTCTGTGTAGCCGGTTTATTACTGTGCATGTAAACACATGAAAACAGGTTTCTTTCATAAGCTTGTTTTTGATAGATATCTGTTTATTTTGTGCATGTAAACGCACTCAAAGATGAAAGATCTCAACTGAATCTTTTACAGACACACAGTGTTTGATCTCTCAGTGTTTGTGTCTTCAGGTGTGTTTTATAAGAGAGTGTCAGTGAATGATGGAGGATCTGTGACTCTACACAATCATCTCACTAAACTACAGACAGATCATCTGATAGTCTGGTGGTTTAAAGGCGATCGCATAGCTAAAATCGACAGAGCGGTCAAGAGTGATCCAGTTTATGACCCTGATGAGAGATTTACTGACAGACTGAAGATGAATCCTCAGACTGGAGATCTCACCATCACAAACATCACATCTGAACTCACTGGACTTTATAAACTAGAGATCATCAACAGACAGACGGAAACGATGTTTCAAACATTCAGTGTCAGTGAGTATCACAAGTTTTATTTTGTTATGATTTTATTAACATAATCATTCAACATCCTGAACAATTACAGTGTGAAATTACAGACATTTGTGCTGTTCGTGTTATTGTCTGATGGTAAAACACTCAAACATTCTGTGGTGAAATGATCAGATGTCACAGAACAAGATGACAGAACCCAAACACAGGCAGTAGAAGGGTTAACAAAACTACTTTTATTAATAAAACAAAAACCCACGATGGGGAAAACCGTATGAAACAAGGAATCAAACTAAAATATTTCCCACAAGGGAGACGAAAACAAACAGGCAGAACGATGATCTAAATCAGGGAGTCAAACTCAGTTCCTGGAGGGTCAAGTACTGCACAGCTGCGGTCCTTCAGTAACAGAGTCTGACACCTGTGATCTAAATGATAAATCCAAAACACAAGGAGCAGGAAGACCAGGAACGGGGTGATCCATAATAGACGAACAGAAGAGCACAGAGGATACAAAGTGAAATCATGACAACAATCCAACCAGGTCCAGGAACAGAGAAACAAAAGGGCTTAAAATAGGGAACAACTAACTAAGAATAATTGCAAAGGGGAGGTGACGGAGATTAAACACTAAATGGAAACTAGCGGGAACATAATGGGACAGATGATAGAGATGAAACACTAGTGGAGAAACAAAGGGGCGGAGCTTAACGAAAAACAGGAGGACACGCAGCGCAAAGTGACAACAAAAGCCACGTGTGTCCACACATAACACATCTAAACCTAAAAGACGTGGTTCTGTCACAACTCTGCATAGGGAGCTAGAAAACTCATGACTGGAAGGACGGAGTCCATTAGGGATGCACCGTAATGAAAACCCGAAAACCAAAAATTTGTTTTATTGAATTCTATTAATTACACACTAAAACCACACAAATTAAGGAGAACGTATTTTAAAACAATACAACAAATATCACTTTCCTTGTCATTTTTTACCAATCATCTAAACTTTGTAGTACTAGAATTATTAGGCCTATATGCATAACAGTAGTTAAGTTATAGTCAAACTTAAACTCATTCAAGAAGTTTATATATGGTGCACAATCATTTTAATGAAGTAACAGGCAGAACACAGAGGGGCAGTGAATATTTTTTATGTAAACAGCTTAACATGAGCTTCAGTGATGATATCAGTACCTGTCACATGCCGGATGACGGTCCATGCGAGCGACATCATCACTTTCTGACAGTTCGTTCTGCTGATCATTCAAGTCTATGAAGAGTCTGTTGCGTTTAAAGTTCTGCTTTAAAGGTTTCCTTAGACAACCACATTCAACAAATTGGTATAATTTATTTAAGATCTTCATGAAATTTATGGAACATATTTTGCTTAAAAACACTCAATGGCTGTGTAAACAAAACCCTTCTTGCCTCGACAAAAACAGCTCTGCTCACTTTAACGTTTTGGTGCATGTCTCTTTAAATGATAATGAGTTACAGAGCACCCCTCTCCCTTCCGTCCGGTGTGACGACACAGCACACGTGTAGTACTGCCATGACAATTGTTTAGCAAAATTATGTTTCTTGAACTCGTCTGTGGTTAAACGTCTCAAATCATTCGTCCGGAGACTAAAAATCAGTCACAGCAAACAGTGCTCACGTTGTGCGTTTATGTTTTCCTAAAATCCACTGATTGCGCAGCTGCAGCTGCAGGAAAAACGTGGATTTAAGCTCTTGTTGTTGAAGTTACACACACAACGTGAAAGCATTACTTGTAAGCTGAGAATGTATTTTTCAGTCTAAACATATTAACGCACATAATGTCTTAACATTCATACAGTTAAGTAAGTGTCTCTCTGCACTTATATACAGTAAGTTTAACACAGGGTTTAAATGTTTTATTTAGCCTGTGACTGACTTCGCTATCATAAGCTAACGTTATCCTCCTATATATACGCTACATTTTCGTCAATTCAGATTGTTGATAAATATTACTCACATCGGCAGTTTTGTCTTGTTCAGTCGGTCTCGATCCCTCTTTAGGAACAACTTTGAAGCTTATCCTGCTTGTAATGTCCCAGGCTGAAAAAGCACTCAGGTTTGAAGTGATTTGTGCAAACAAGCAGGTTTTTACTCATGGTTTCTGATTGATTTCCACTAAAAATAAAATAAATCCACTGCTAGGTTTGGACTCTTTCCAGCGACTACATTAAATGTCGTCCACCAACTTTAGCCATGGCGTCACGTACACCGCTGTCTCTTGTGAAAACCACAATGGCGGAGCGCTGGGTGGAACGGAGTAGATTAAGGGCCAGTAACATTGCAATAAAATCCATTTTGGACATCACAACCTGAACGATATCTGAACGACTCGATTTCTCACATGCTTTCAGGCAAAGGCAGACCAAAACAAACTTACTGGGTTCTTATTTTTCACATTTTCTGGATTGCTACATGCACCGGGGAACCGATTATAGCACATAAACATAATAAAAATGGGGTTTTCATAGGAGTAAATGCATCACACAGAGCTTGGCGTCATTTTCTGTTTGCTGGTTTTAAGCTGTGATTGTTATTTGCATTTTTTTTAAACTTTGTTATGGCGTGCTTACATGATCATCCTTCAATAACAGCTAGTAAAGGCATGAACACGAGCACTGAAATCTGTCATGTCACCATCATCCTGTGACACACAACATCATATCTATGAATTAAACCGTTTTATTGCAAGTTATAGTTTTGTTTTAATCTGTTCTGGGCTGTAGACTCATTTTTCCCGCTGGTCGCACTGCTGTGACTCACTTTCTCAGGTGGTCGCACCCGTTTTTATAGCATTATCATAATGACCTTGACCATACCATTATGAACTTCTTTCAAGTTATATTTTGGCAATAAAATGATCTGACACAAATATAAATTGTATCTCTTCACAATCCTTTGTTTTCTTTGCTGTTGTTTTTCACAGCTGTAGGACATCAGAATATGTCATCAATGATCCGTCTGAGAATCTGTCCTGTGATGCTTTTATGCCTCTCTGTCTGCCCAACACCAAATGAAGTTGAACGCATACTTTAGTTTGGAGACAGAGGGAGTGCACAAGCTCTCTACTCGCTCTTTCCTGCACTTATCACAAGCGCGTCATTCACTCATAAATCACATGAAATGTTCAAATAAATCTTTAGCAGGGCAACTCGCACCGATGCAACACCTGTAGACCTCGCACGTTATAAAGATACGATCACATTTGTGAGCATTTTGATGCCAGTCTAGAGCCCTGCTCTCATATGTTCTTCAAACAATCTGTGTCACTGCATTAAAAACACTGAAAATATGTTTATATATCAGTGCTGACCGCTTGTGTCTGACTCACATGACACATTAACACATCCTCTTTCTGTTTGTTCTGCAGGTTTGTTTCCCAAAGTGAAGAAAGTGAAAGAGAGAGATTCTGTCTCTCTACACATTGGTATTCCTGAAGAACAGAGAAATGAGAAGATACACTGGAAGATCAAACACAACAACTCTCTTGTAGCTGAAATCATTACAGAGAATAGAAAGATCTCAACACCTTTTATTGAAGAGAGATTCAGAGACAGACTGAAGCTGGATGATCAGACTGGAGATCTCATCATCACACACATGAAGAATGAAGACTCTGGACAGTATGAAGTAAATGTCACCATCGGCAGCATCACACACACTATACACAAGACATTCAGTTTCACTGACTCAGGTGAGGAGATCTCTTCAATATAATTAAAGTCTTTTCATAAAAGTTTCGTCTCACTTTAGATTAAAGCATTGTGCAAAGACAATATTTCAAAAAAGTTAATTTCAATAAATCTGTCACAGTAATATAAAAAATGCAGTCGATCAGTATTTGTTTCACAGTTTGTAATGTCCTGAAAATTCATATTAACACTTTAACACAGTAATGCATGACATCAACACAATCATTCTGAACATCATTCACTTATTACACCTGATATGTATATATTGTTAGAAATTGTTTCCTTGCTGTTTGATTCATTCATAGATCAAATCATATTTAATGTAGATTGTAGCAGAACACATTTACTGATCATCAAGACTCAAAGAGTGCGTTTATATGCACAGTCTTACTCCCATTATGTTTAATAAACTGTTAACAAGTAAGGTCATGTAAACGTATAAAACACTTTTCTTTTATCAGTGAAAGTTCATAAACTGTGTAAGTGAAATCCGCTCGCCAGAGGTAGTTTTTTGCCCATAACTCAGATTTCACGCTGCATGTAAACGCCTTTGCTGGTTTTCTCTCAGTTTTGTTTATGTCACATGTCTGACAGCGCAATAGTAAAAGTCCCAAACGGAAGTAAAAGTAAAGTAACGCATAAAAGTCCCCTCTCGAATCATGCAGTTGATATAGAAACGTCAAAATGAAAAACTACTGTTGCATATTCAGGTACTGTGGACATGAGAAGAGATATAAAAATACAGCTTCTGACCGTTTTCTTGCTGTATTTTTAATTACTTATTCAGAGTCAGTGAATGATGGAGGATCTGTTACTCTACACAATCATCTTACTAAACTACATACAGATGATCTGATAGTGTGGATGTTTAAAGACCGTCACATAGCTAATGTCAACAGAGCGGTCAACAGAGATCCAGTTTATGAGCCTGATGTGAGATTTACTGACAGACTGAAGATGAATCCTCAGACTGGAGATCTCACCATCACACACATCACTTCTGAACTCACTGGACTTTATCAACTAGACATCATCAGAGAAAAGACAGAAACAATGTTTCAAACATTCAATGTCAGTGAGTATCACAAGCTTTATTTTAGTAATGATTTTATTAACATAATCATTCAACATCCTGAACAATTACAGTGTGAAATAACAGACATTTGTGCTGTTAATGTTATTGTCTGATGGTAAAACGCTCAAACATTCTGTGTTGAATGATCACATACAGTTAACTCAAGATATATCAAATCTGTCATGTCAACAATACCCTGTGACCCACTGTCAAGTGCTCTCTAGCTTTTAGCAAGGTTTTAAACATGCAGAACTCTCACACTTGTAAAGACAGTCCAGTACAAGGAGAATCCAACTGGGTTTATATCATTGACCACACTTTTGACCTCTTTTTATTTTGGGAAATTCAATTCATTCAGTCAATCAACCAGATGAAAAACCTTTAAGCACAAATACAAACACCACATAAGGGTGAGTATAAACACAGTAAATAAAATAACACACAAATAGGATCCAGCAAACAAGGGTGTGCCACATCATACCTGCCACGATAACACCGGTGTAAAATTTAAAATGATAAAAAAGTGTCATATCACTCTTTCTGTTTCTGTTTGTTCTGCAGGTTTGTCTCCTAAAGTGAAGATGGTGAAAGAGAGAGATTATGTCTCTCTACACATTGATGTTACTGAAGAACAGAGAAATGAGAAGATACACTGGAAGATCAAACACAACAACTCTCTTGTAGCTGAAATCATTACAGAGAATAGAAAGATCTCAACACCTTTTATTGAAGAGAGATTCAGAGACAGACTGAAGCTGGATGATCAGACTGGAGATCTCATCATCACACTCATGAAGAATGAAGACTCTGGACAGTATGAAGCAGATGTCACCATCGGCAGCATCACACACACTATACACAAGACATTCAGTTTCACTGGTTCAGGTGAGGAGATCTCTTCAATATAATTAGTCTTTTCATAGAAGTTTCGTCTCACTTTAGATTAAAGCATTGTGCAAAGACAATATTTCAAAAAAGTTAATTTCAATAAATCTGTCACAGTAATATTTAAAATGCAGTCGATCAGTATTTGTTTCATAGACTCTTCTTTATGTCAGTGCTCTTACACACAAATACATGAAGTTTATTTAGTAACAGTTTGTAATGTCCTGATAATTCATATTTACACATTAACACCTGCTGTAGGGCTGCACGATAAATCGCACTCGATTGTCACGCGCGTCTCGTCAGTAAAACCGGTTCCTTGATTAGTAGTATATCGCCATCAGCTGCTTTCAGATGGAGCGGCATTTACTACACAGAGCCGTAGTTCACTGACGAGAGGGGAAATATCGCATTCATAATCGCAGTCGATTCATCCGCGATTATGAATGCGATATTTCCCCGCTTGTCGGGGAAAAATATGAACATCATATTTTTAGATATTGTTTTCTAGTTTGATTCCTTCATAGATCATATACAAATTGTGTTTTTTAATCAAATCTGATCATGGTTACCAATGTTTATGATCAGACTGATCAATTCATTAATATTAATAACTTTCTCTCTGTCATTACTGAAGCCTGTGAAGAATTCATTAATGATGATGATGAATATGTTTTATCCTCCACAGGTCAGTCTTCAGGTGTGATAGCAGGAATATGTGTTGCTCTTCTCTTCCTGGTTATGGCTGCTGCTGCTGCTGGTGTTGTGATCTACCGTCACCTCAAAATGAGACATCAAGGTAAGAATCGGAATAGTAGTGCGATAGCGCAATTTTAAAAAAGCACAGATGGGAGTGGAAATTACTGCGGTGATTTACTGACAATGTGCACATTAAAAAACACAGGCGCAAGGTACACAAGTAATGTTGTACATTATACATTAAATACAACAGTTATTGAGGTTAAATTATTATGTTTATTAAATGTATTAAGTGGATGCCCACTAATTGGAACAATAAAGACCCCCCTGCTACCTTTAACCTGACTATACACTTTATTATTAAACACCTCATTTCAAATAGTTTCTTCATTGTGTTGAAATCATATGCCTGTCTGATCTAAAATGTGATGTGAAAAGGTAGAAGAGTGAAAGGTGGAATCGAACCTTCATCAATAAAGCATCACAACTATGTTCATATGTCTTACTTGCTACTCCATTGAAGCTGTTGGTGAATGAGTGTAGTTTCTACTCTCTGAAATACACATGCTTCTGACGCCCATGCTAAAAAATATACAGGGCAGCATGAAATCCACACCTGTTGAAACATCCAGAATACTGCAGGATTTGGGGATAAGTACCAAAGAATGGATTGAAATCATAGAGACAATAAGATCAGTTTTACGTTTTTTTTTTCTAAATCAGGCAAAACAAAAATATTACAACAGAATTATTTATTGTCTGCTTTTCTTACAGATTCCAACACAAGAGAAGAGTCAGTGGAGAAAAATGAGCCTTTGAGGAATGGAGACGCCAGCAATGGTGATGTGCCTCCAGTGTAACATGATGAACATTACAAACACATCACAATAACACAAATTAGAGAAGCTCAAAGGAAAAGAAGAGTCAGAGCTCCCACTGAAGAGCTTCCAGGGCGATGAGGATCTAAATCATCTCGCATTTCCTTTTTCTACTTTCCTTGACCATGTGACTAAAGCTAACATGACACATTAAAATTGACCAATCAGGAGACCATCTTGAGCACTCACTGTAGCGGTTGATCACCACCAGCACCCCTATCGTCTTTAGAACTCCACCTGGTGCCTTTTGGGCCGAAAATGGATGTTGAGACACTTCCTGTTATTTTTTCAACCCTACCAGCGAAAGGTTTCTCTTTGATTTGCCGACAACATCAACATTCTTTCAATAGAGTTGAATTACATTCAAGTAAATCATCAGTAAATATCAGATTTCATATCTGTTACCTGTAGACATTGGATGTAATGTTTATGACCTTATACTCACACCTGCAAACCTGATATTTGACATTGTTGAGCAGTGAAAATAATACACACCCTGAACGGACACACGTTGAGATTCACTAGAAAGAGATGTAGAGCTAGAAATCAGACTTTGACCCATCAGTGTTACTTTGACTTTAATATTCTGTCATACAGCTTTGATTTATCTGAAGCTTCTGTTGCAGAAAGCTTTTATTATTTTAATCTTACTTAAAAGTTTGCCGTTGGTTTATTGTAAACTTTTATTTTTGGTTTAATTGAGCCACAATTGCTTCATTAAATAACATTTCAAATACATGTTCTATATATAATTTTCTCTATTGAACGGCTTTCTGTCAGAGTGTAATGTTATATCTAACATCTTAAATGAGTTTTCATTGCGATTTAGTTCTTATATACATCTTTAAAGTATATTATACAAAGTTCTCTGTGTCTTTCAACTTTCTAAACGATATCACAGCTTTAAAGCACTTGACGTAATCCTGCTAATAGACTAACTCAGAAATATATCTACATTTACCATGAGATGTTACAATTTAATTTCTTAAAATGAGTCCCTTCATCTCTGCTTGCACTAATGAACTATGGCACTGTTTGCACTTGGTTATATATTGAACTGTGTCAAATTAAAGTCTTGCTACCCAGTACTTTCTTAGGGAAGAACACTATAGGAACACATACGTACCGTAAAATAAAGTGCAACCGACAATTACTTTTGTTTAAATCAAAGACTGGACGTAGTGTCTGTGACTTCACCTGTATGTTTCTGGGGAGCTGTTTTAGCAGCGTGACACCCCTGAAATGGGCAAAGAGGCAGAACATGGTTGGAACTGACGTGCCTGCTTTGGTCCAAACGCGCTGGAGATGCACAAAGGTGCGCACGACATGCAACTCTCATCATCTGTGATAGTGACATACAAGCTGTTATCAAGATGTTGAATGACTCTCAGACAATCCAAATGTAATTCCTGTCCCCCAAAAACCTACAGGCCTATATGCGTCATGAGACGTCTCCAAATATAAGTGCTTCCAACACAAGCGACTGCACAATAACAGTATGAAGAAAACTCTTGTATAATAAATGACCAGAAATCATGTTTTTTTTATCATGTTATCATGTTTTTATTGTGTGTTAGTGTGTTAGTTAGCTGTATTTTGTTTTTGTTATTATGTCGTAAATCATGTGACATGTATCAATGTTTTGATATTAATTGGAATGTACAATAAAATAAACATATCTCTGTTTGGAGAAATAATCTTTATATTTAATTGTTGAGTGAACATAACTTGTTTTTATGATGATTTGCCTGTTTATTATCATCATAATGATAATGTTAATCTCTTTACTCTTTATCATCTCTTTATTCTTTAATGGTAAGTTCTTTAGCAATGTTTTAATACTTTTACTTTTTCTTCTCCACAATTTTGTGTTTCTTTATGTCTATGAGTTAGGCACCATTAAACAACTGTAAGTCAGTGAACATCAGTCTGGTGTTTAAAGTTACGTGTGGTTTGTTGCTAAGCAATAATATGATTCTCTCTTTGTGTTATTCATCTTAACTACACGCGTATATCACTGACTGCTGTTTATTTTCTGTTAATATCAAAAGTCTTAGTCTATCAGTCCAAGTATGCATACTTTCCCTTAAGTACACAAAACTAGTATGTTGAATGAGTGGTAAATCTGTATTCATAAGCAGTATTCAGTGTGGATTGTAGACACTGAACATCTGGAGTCTTTTCTATCCTGTAGTGCCACAGGGGGAGAAAAGCAATGAGATTGATCAAATAAAATATAAAAAAATATCATCACATTAGCCACCCCCAAATGTATTAAATGTCAATATTTTCGTGTGCTTTGTGGTTGAATTTGACTTTTATTGGAACTTGAATAAATCATTTTTGCAGTTGATGGGTGGATATAATGTTTGCATTAGTTTATTATGAGCTTCAGCCTGAGACATGTATGATTTGAGATTTAATCATGTATTTGTATTCATTGTATATAATCAGATGTTCTCTTATCCATGTTTATATTTATATATATGTTTTGACTTTTAACTCATTTTCTATAGTATTACTAATATTAGCAGGCTACTTACTTTCAGTTTCAGTTTGTTGAGGGGTACTGCAATGGACACTAGATGGCGCACTTTACCCTTAAATTACATGATGTACTTTACACAAGTTCTGCACGTGAATAAACTCTGGTTTACTTAACTGACGAAACGCCATAATGTGATAATTTATTATAGTGATCATGCGCATGCGCTTTTCGGCGTGGTGACGTCAAGATGAATCTTGTGCTCTGATCGTCTGAGTTGGATGCGACATTACAGTCGATACATTATTGACACTAGAATAAGTGAATAGTTTGTATGAAGATGTCAGTCAGATGTCTCTCCTCGCTATTCGTGCTGTTGATGGTCGTTTCGATCGGCGCTGTTTCAGGTTGGCGAAGTTCGATGTATTTTAATCCACAACAAAATACTATAACTATGTAGTTTTACGGTTTATTTTCATTGTGTGTTTGTTTACAGGTGCTACTGGTCTGAAATGTTATCTGGGCGATGAAGTTAGTTTTAAACCGAACCCTACACTGTCATCTGGAAGCACCATTACCTGGAAATTCTGGTCTGCTGTTGGGAGTGTGATTCGAGTGATTGAATTTGATCACGGCGAATCTACACATCCTCATAATCCTCTCTTTAAAGAGTCCATAGCAGCAGACAAGTACACTGGGGAACTGACTTTAAAACATGTTAAGAAAGACCACAGTGGACTCTATTACTTTGAGATCAACGGCAAAGAGCATCAGCAGAAGTTCACATTACAGGTTATGGGTGAGTGAACTTAAGTATCATGTGGGGTCATTTGAAATCTTTTTATTATTTGTGATCCCTTCAGTAAAACAACAATATACATACTTTCTGTTCTGCTTGAACATGTAGTGCTTTAATGAATGTTTGCCTATAGAACCTTATAATTCTAAACAGAAAGTGAAAGTGGTTCTATCTGAGTTTGACAGGTTCCAAAAGTCCCCATATACAAATTTCAGAAATCGTTGAAATTGTATTTAGAGTACATTTAGGGTCTTTGTCTTTTTCATGTATGAAAGAGATTTTTTTCACATATCATTTTTGCTGTATGAAATGCATATAGTCCGAACACCTATTGAACCTTATAATTCTAAAGTTCAGTTTATAGACGTGCGTAGGCAAAAACGTGGACCGTACGCAGACCGCAAGCGCCGGGATTGGTCTGTTTGAACCCCGCCCTCAGGGTCAAAAAACTCTGCGATAGAGTCATGTTTACTCAAACACATTTCCGAATGAATTATCTAAATAAGATATTTGCGCTTCTGTATTTAACATCTCAAGCTGCAACAAAAGTGACTATGTTACTTGCGTCTCAAACAAGGTCATTCTTCTTCGGCTCTTGTCTTGGTTACACAAGTAACCGGCGCATGGATACTGATGCCTAGTGGTCATAGCCTGTCGATGTGGACAGGGACGCAGAAGTGTAAATGAAAACTGACACCTATGGTGTAGAGGCTACGGCGTAGGTCCTACGCATGACTATAACTTGGCCTTTAGGCGATGTCATGTTGTCAGAGTAAAAAAGCAAACGTAGCAGAACACAGGTGTCGCTGTGAGTGAATCTAGTGTTGGACGGTGTCCAAACAGCCATTTTGAAGCTTCGAATCAGAATCTTTTGTTTCGAATCAGCGCTTCAGAGCTCTTGTCAAACTGGCCATGTTACGTGTTTTAGTAAACGATATTACTGTTTCGAAACTCAGATGTTTCGTCACTAGAGGGTGTTATCTCTGTAGTTTACATATGTGTTCTCACGTAGACAGACCATCATACTGAATAATGAAGTTTGACGTAGCTTTACCTCCGTGGACGTGACGTCTGAGGCTGACAATCCTACTTTAAGAATTTCTCGTAAAACTCTTTTCATTTATCTTCAGAGGAATCATCGTGATAACTCATCAGCTATTCTTCATGTGTGTGTGTGTGTAGGTTTAGTTTAGTTTAGTCTTTATTTGTCTCTCAGTGTTTTTGAGGCGGTGGCTGAGATCTCAAACACTGAAGACTTGAATAAACTCTTGAATCACTTTACTGATCATCTTTAGTAACAACATGAAGACGATCTCTTTACTCTTTATCATCTCTTTATTCATCAACAGTAAGTTCATTTAGCAACTTTAGTTTCTACAGTGGGAGTACACTTCACAACTTCATATTCAGTGTAAACTGTATCAAAAACAGTTTGGTGATACAGTGTCAGTGAATGATGGAGGATCTGTGACTCTACACACTCATCTTACTGAACTACAGACAGATCATGTGATAGTGTGGAGGTTAAAAGGCGATCTCATAGCTAGAATCAACAGAGAGGTCAACAGTGATCCAGTTTATGACCCTGATGTGAGATTTATTGACAGACTGAAGATGAATCCTCAGACCGGAGATCTCACCATCACACACATCACATCTGAACTCACTGGACTTTATCAACTAGAGATCATTAACAGACGGACAGAAACAATGTTTCAAACATTCAGTGTCAGTGAGTAACACAAGCTTTATTTTAGTAATGATTTTATTAACATAATCATTCAACATCCTGAACAATTACAGTGTGAAATAACAGACATTTGTGCTGTTAATGTTATTGTCTGATGGTAAAACGCTCAAACAATCTGTGGTGAAATGATCACATACAGTTAACTCAAGATATATCAAATCTGTCATGTCAACATCATCCTGTGACCCACAACATCATATCTATGAATTAAACCATTTTATTGCAAGTTATAGTTTTGTATTAATCTGTTCAGGGCTCTAGACTCATTTTACCGCTTGTCGCACTGGTGTGACTCACTTTCTCAGTTGGTCGCACCCGTTTTTATAGCATTATCATAATGACCTTGACCATACCATTATGAACTTCTTTCAAGTTATATTTTGGCAATGAAATTATCTGACACAAATATAACTTGTCACTCTTCACAATCCTTCTTTGTTTCCCTTTGTTTTCTTTGCTGTTGGTTTTCACAGCTGTAGGACATCAGAATTTGACATCAATGATCCGTCTGAGAATCTGTCCTGTGATGCTTTTATGCCTCTCTGTCTGCGCAACACCAAATGAAGTTGAACACACACTTTAGTTTGGAGACAGAGGGAGTGCACAAGCTCTCTGATCGCTCTTTCCTGCACTTATCACAAGCGCGTCATTCACTCATAAATCACATGAAATGTTCAAATAAATCTTTGGCAGGGCAACTCGCACCGATGCAACACTGTTGACCTCGCATGTTATAAAAATACGATCGCATTTGTGAGCATTTTGGACGCAGTCTAGAGTCCTGCTCTCATATGTTCTTCAAACAAACTGTGTCACTGCATTCAAAAAACTGAAAATATGTTTATATATCAGTGCTGACCGCTTGTGTCTGACTCACATGACACTGTTTTACTAACAGAGTTTTACTAACTCTTTCTCTTTTCCTCTTTCTGTTTGTTCTGCAGGTTTGCCTCCTAAACTGAAGATGGTGAAAGAGAGAGATTCTGTCTCTCTACACATTGATGTTACTGAAGAACAGAGAAATGAGAAGATACACTGGAAGATCAAACACAACAACTCTCTTGTAGCTGAAATCATTACAGAGAATAGAAAGATCTCAACACCTTTTATTGAAGAGAGATTCAGAGACAGACTGAAGCTGGATGATCAGACTGGAGATCTCATCATCACACACATGAAGAATGAAGACTCTGGACAGTATGAAGCAGATGTCACCATCGGCAGCATCACACACACTATACACGAGACATTCAGTTTCACTGACTCAGGTGAGGAGATCTCTTCAATATAATTAAAGTATTTTCATAAAAGTTTCGTCTTACTTTAGATTAAAGCATTGTGCAAAGACAATATTTCTACAAAGTTAATTTCAATAAATCTGTCACAGTAATATTTAAATACAGTCGATCAGTATTTGTTTCACAGTTAGTAATGTCCTGAAAATTCATATTTACACTTTAACACCTGCTGTGAATACACAGTAATGCATGACATCAACACAATCATTCTGAACATCATTCACTTATTACACCTGACATATATATATATTTTTAAATAATGTTTTCTTGCTGTTTGATTCATTCATAGATCAAATAATATTTAATGTTGATTGTAGCAGAACACATTTACTGATCATCAAGACTCAAAGAGTGCGTTTACATGCACAGTCTTACTCCCATTATGTTTAATAAACTGATAACAAGTAAGGTCATGTAAACGTATAAAACACTTTTCTTTTATCAGTGAAAGTTCATAAACTGTGTAAGTGAAACCCGCTCGCCAGAGGTAGTTTTTTGCCCATTACTCACATTTCACGCTGCATGTAAACGCCTTTGCCGGTTTTCTCTCAGTTTTGTTTATGTCACATGTCTGACAGCGCAATAGTAAAAGTCCCAAACTGAAGTAAAAGTAAAGTAACGCATAAATGTTCGCTCTCGAATAGGCCTGCACGATTAATCGTTTTTAAACCGAAATCGCAATTTGAAGGGGTGCGATGTTCAAATCGCAAAAGCTGCGATTATTTCGATTAAAAGGGCTTTAAATAGGATATTGCACCTACGTAGTATTTGACAGCAATTTTACGTTTATCCAATTGGGAGCATTTTAACACTTTAGTGATGCGCGGATGGCGGTTATATCCGTGGGCGCTGTGGATGGATGATCCGCGGGGCGGGTAATAAAAAATACATTCTGATTAATTGCGGGTGGGTCGCGTGTGTATGATATCATATACAATATTAACAAAATTTATCATAAAATACGAACATGTTTTAAATGCATTTTTAATCAGGCGCTAATTTGCAGTAATTTAAAACAAATGCGCGCGTGGCGGCGGTACATTTAGGGTCTATTTCTTAAAGCAGAAATGGAGGCAAAACGGATCCGAGAGAAATTTAAAAAGGGAGAATTAAAAACAAAACAAAAGGAAGGAAAGAAAAGTACCGTGTGGGAGCGTTTCAGCGAAGTGGTTTAACGAATCAAGTGCTGGGTATGTAATATGCAACGACAGTGAGACAGTGTATATATATGAAAGCCATAAGACTGGTACCTCTTATATGGTACATCATGTGTGTGCTAAATCGAAAGATTAGATTTAGGCATTTACAGACAAAGACAGTGCTAGAAAATTTACTGAGTAATTAAAGTAACGATCGGGTCCGGATATCTATATCAGAGAAAACTATACGTGCGGGCGGGTGGATAATTTATCGAAGCAGCGGATGCGGGTGACATTTTAGCTTATCCGCGCATCTCTACTGTACATGCTTTGAATTAGCAAAGAACATCATTTGGGAAAGATGAGCGCGACCGGGAGCAGCAGTTCAAATTCGCAACAAAGTAACGTTATGTCTGCTGAAGCGCAAAGTCCTGCAGCAGCAGACGACTTGGTACCTAAAAGAAAAAGCAACGCTTATGTTTGGAAAGTCCGTGTCGACCTCGCGACACGATTGCTCACGCGTTTGAAATAAGCACACTGTACGACACATTTTCACAAAGGTAGGCCAAAATAATAGACGCCATACATAACTGTAATTGTTTACAGTGGGTTTGGGATCTTAAAAGTTTAAGGTTTTATTTTTAATTGTTAATTTAAGTACTTAAGATACTGCTGTTATTCTCTTAATTTGTCATGACATTTTTTGCATGACAACTTTATTTAGAAAAATGGCCAGGTGCTGGAATTTCTTTTATATCGCCCGAATATGAAAATCTGAAATCTGTCATGTCAACATCATCTTGTGACCCACAACATCATATTTATGAATTAAACCATTTTATTGCAAGTTATAGTTTTGTATTAATCTGTTCTGGGCTCTAGACTCATTTTACTGCTTGTCGCACTGCTGTGACTCACTTTCTCAGTTGGTCGCACCCGTTTTTATAGCATTATCATAATGACCTTGACCATACCATAATGAACTTCATTCAAGTTATTTATTTGGCAATAAAATTATCTGACACAAATATAACTTGTCACTCTTCACAATCCTTCTTTGTTTCCCTTTCTTTTCTTTCCTGTTGGTTTTCACAGCTGTAGGACATCAGAATTTGACATCAATGATCCGTCTGAGAATCTGTTCTGTGATGCTTTTATGCCTCTCTGTCTGCCCAACACCAAATGAAGTTGAACACACACTTTAGTTTGGAGACAGAGGGAGTGCACAAGCTCTCTGATCGCTCTTTCCTGCACTTATCACAAGCGCGTCATTCACTCATAAATCACATGAAATGTTCAAATAAATCTTTGGCAGGGCAACTCGCACCGATGCAACCCTGTTGACCTCGCATGTTATAAAAATACGATCGCATTTGTGAGCATTTTGGAGGCAGTCTAGAGTCCTGCTCTCATATGTTCTTCAAACAATCTGTGTCACTGCATTCAGAAAACTGAAAATATGTTTATATATCAGTGCTGACCGCTTGTGTCTGACTCACATGACACTGTTTTACTAACAGAGTTTTACTAACTCTTTCTCTTTTCCTCTTTCTGTTTGTTCTGTGGGTTTGTCTCTTAAAGTGAAGATGGTGAAAAAGGGAGATTCTGTCTCTCTACACATTGATGTTACTGAGAAACAGAGAAATGAGAAGATACACTGGAAGATCAAACACAACAACTCTCTTGTAGCTGAAATCATTACAGAGAATAGAAAGATCTCAACACCTTTTATTGAAGAGAGATTCAGAGACAGACTGAAGCTGGATGATCAGACTGGAGATCTCATCATCACACACATGAAGAATGAAGACTCTGGACAGTATGAAGCAGATGTCACCATCGGCAGCATCACACACACTATACACAAGACATTCAGTTTCACTGACTCAGGTGAGGAGATCTCTTCAATATAATTAAAGTCTTTTCATAGAAGTTTCGTCTCACTTTAGATTATAGCATTGTGCAAAGACATTTTTTCAAAAAGTTCATTTCAATAAATCTGTCACAGTAATATTTAAATACAGTCGATCAGTATTTGTTCACAGTTTGTAATGTCCTGATTATTCATATTTACACTTTAACACCTGCTGTGAACACACAGTAATGCATGACATCAACACAATCCTTCTGAACATCATTCACTTATTACACCTGACATATATATATTTTTAGATTTAGTTTTCTTGCTGTTTGATTCATTCATAGATCATATAAAAATGTATTTTTTTAATGAAATCTGATCATGGTTACAAATGTTTATGATCATATTAATAAATTCATTTAATATTAATTATTGTCTCTCTGTCATTACTGAAGCCTGTGAAGAATTCATTAATGATAATGATGATGTTTTATCCTCCACAGATCAGTCTTCAGGTGTGATAGCAGGAATATGTGTTTCTCTTCTGCTCCTGGTTATGGCTGCTGTTGGTGTTGTGATCTACAGTCACCACAAAATGAGACATCAAGGTAAGAATCATGTTCAGATGATACATCAAGAGTAAAATCATCATCTTTATTGTGCTGCATTGGATATTAAATGTATACATGTAAACATGTTTGTTTTTATTTCTTTTTGTGTTTAGTTTTGCAACAGTTATTGAGGGTAAATTATTACATTTATTAAATGTATTAAGTGGATGCCAACTAATTGGAACAATAAAGACCCCCTGCTACCTTTAACCTTACAATGGCAATGGCAATGGCAATTTATTTATATAGCACTATTTACTACAACCAGAGTTGACCAATGTGCTTTACAATACAATAACTAAAAACAACATTAACTCACAAGAGTAAAACAAGAATACATTTTGACATACACCAAAATAATCATAAACACGCTGTGCTTCAACCAGGATAAAACGCCTTATCGAACAGATAGGTTTTTAGTTTAGACTTAAAAATACCCACAGATGATGCCATTCTAATAGGCAAGGGCAAATCATTCCAGAGTCTTGGCGCAGCTGTAGTAAAAGCGCGATCACCCCTGCACTTCCGCCTCGTCTTGGGAATAAACAAAAGTCTCTGGTTAGAGGACCGAAGAGATCTGTTTACATTATGCTCAATCAATAAGTCAGAGATAAGTCAGAGATATATGGAGGAGCCATACCATTTAGTGACTTGTAGACAATAAGTAAAATTTAAAAATGTATTCTGAACCTATACACCTATACTATACACTTATTATTAAACACCTCGTTTCAAATAGTTTCTTCATTTTAGAAGAGAAGAGTGAAAGCTGGAATCGAACCGTCATCAATAAAGCTTCACAACTATGTTCATGTGTCTTACTCGCTACTCCATTGAAGCTGTTGGTGAATGAGTGTAGTTTCTACTCTCTGAAATACACATGCTTCTGACGCCAATGCTAAAAAATATACAGGGCAGCACGAAATCCACACCTGTTGAAACGTGAAGAATGCTGCAGGATTTGGGGCTAAATCATAGCGACAATAAGATCAGTTTTAGTTTTTTTTCTAAATCAGGCAAAACCAAAATATTACATCAGAATTAATTATTGTCTGCTTTTCTTACAGATTTCACACAGAAGAAGAGTCAGTGGAGACGAATGAGCCTTTGAGGAATGGAGACGCCAGCCATGTTGATGTGAATTCAGAGTAACATGATGAACATTACAAACACATCACAGTAAAACAAATTAGAGAAGCTCAAAGGAAAAGAAGAGTCAGAGCTCCCACTGAAGAGCTTCCAGGGCGACGAGGAGCTAAATCATCTCCCATTCCCTTTTTCTACTTTCCTTGACCATGTGACTAAAGCTAACATGACACATTAAAATTCACCAATCAGGAGATCATCTTTAGCACTCACTGTAGTGGTTGATCACCAGAACCCCTATCGTCTTTAATTCCATTAATGAGAAATTGAACAGGTGTTCCTAATAATCCTTTAGGTGAGTGTATATTAGATCATCTGGATTAACACCGTTAATATTTTAAGGTGCTGGTTTGTTCTTCTTTCAGATGAAACGGTGAAAATAAAAGTACTGAAAATTAGAAAATGTCTTAACTATTTCATGTTATTTCCTCAGTATGTGTGCTGTTGTTGTATTTCTGAAGTTTTTTTTTTTAATTGGTCGTCTGAGATCTGGTGGGTGTGGTTATACGGTTGCTGTTCTGGGACATGTTCAAGATTAATCCGGTGCAGAACGTTTTGCTACGTTTTCCAAGTTGAACGACACGTTTCCTGGAAAGGGTTTGCAACAGGGTTTGAGAGACGTTTGCTTTTGTTTGGTGGGTGTGTCAAGATCATCAGCAGCATCATGTTTATAACCCACGAGATATTAAAGAGACAGCTCGCAACAGCTCGTAACTACTACAGAGATAATGTGTTTGATAATTAACTCTAAATCTTCGACCTGTCCTCTTGACCCTGATGAGGAAAATGTTGATCTTCAAGCTCAAAAAATTGCTCCGACTGGGAAGGTCCAGGTGTCAAAGATTTAACTTTATTTGTACAAGCCAAGCAAAGTGAGATGTTACAAGTCTCCAAAAACTTCTGAAAACTTTTACCAGCCTCTAGTTGTAGTGAAACTCTCAAAGGTGTTTCCTTTCAAAACCGATCAGGTAAAGTCCCGCTATCTCTTATTTTTTATTATCCAACTGTCCTTGTCTGCCACCATTAAGTCTAGGCAACAAGGTTTCTTGTCTAATGGTGGAGTCTCAACCTTGATTCATTTTTTTGAAAAATAAATTTTGCTATAGCGTGAGTGAATGAGTGAGTGTGTGTGCCCTGCGATGGGTTGGCACTCCATCCAGGGTGTATCCTGCCTTGATGCCCGATGACTCCTGAGATAGGCGCAGGCTCCCCGTGACCCGAGGTAGTTCGGATAAGCGGTAGAAAATGGAATGGAATTTATTTTGGTCTGGCCTTTAAACCATCACTGGATTTTGTATCGCTGAAAATGATTAAAATAGTTTATAAAATCAATCACTACACATATGTTGATTCTATCATGCAGAAATATATTGATTCTATCATTCAAACAATCTTATCGTGATTCTAATACTCATCTAACTTAATGTGATTTCTGATCTACTAACACATCTATGTTACAAACATTCCTATGAATACTTCATAACCGGGGTGAATAAAAAGCCCCATAGTATACAGAATATGATCAGGATTATACACAATAAAAGCCCCATAGTATACAGAATATGATCAGGGTTAAACACAATAACCCCTCCGAACATCTTTAGTAAAAGTTATTTACCAGCCCTGTCGCAATTGATTACTAAAATTGTCCACTCTTCACTTGTTTCTGGTTCTGTACCCTCATCTCCTAATTCTTACTCCTATACTTAAGTAACCAGGGTCTGATCCTTCTAACCTTGATAATTTCTGTCCGATCTCAAATCTACGGTTTATCTCTAAGTTTGTGGAAAAGTGTATTGCAATTCAAATTCATGAACACTTTTCCAATAATAATTTGTTTGAACAATTCCAATCTGGTTTTCATCCCCACCACAGTACTGAGACTGCTCTTGATAGAATTACCAATGATCTGTCACTATCAGCTAACTCTGGGTTATTAACTATACATGTCCTTCTTGACTTGAGCGCAGCCTTTGATACTATCTCTCATACTCCTTGACAGGTTAGCTTCTATTGGGATTGCTGGAACTTCTCTGTCTTGGTTTAGGTCATATCGGTCGCACTCAGCCAGGTCAATGAAAAAGTTTCAGATCAAGAACATCTACAGTCACCACTGGTGTTCCCCAGGGTTCTATTTTGGGCCCACTTTTGTTAATTATTTATATACAACTTGGTTACATTTTAAGGAAGCATGGTATTCATTTGAACTGTTATGCAGACGACACCCAACTGTACATGGCTGCAAAACCCACTGGTTCTCTTCCTCAACTTCTTATATTTCCAGTTCTTTGATGATAAATAATATGCAAACACTGTTAAATCCATCCATGTAAATAAATAAATAAACATTCTTTAAATAACTAAACTACAGGACGCTTTAAGGAACAAACTGCTTGTGTTTTTTCAAACCGCGTTTAGATGAAAGTTATTTTACGTCTGACGTTGAGATCTCTGGCAAAATATAAATGCTAAATTAAGATGATACCTTGCAGATATACCATTCATGGATTCATGGCCCTGTGAGCTGCATTCAACACTCTCTAAAGAATTTGATAGAAAAATTATGTATGTAAGATATAAAGCAATTAAAAGATTGAAAATGATTTATAACAGGGGTGCCCTTTTTGCCCTGCACAACTAGCCAGCACCACCCACCCCATCAACACAGGTGACAGTAATATCACTGCTCGATTTAAAGCAAACTTGTATTTAAACATCCACATTGGTGCATTTGGTGCGGTTTTGTGTAGAGTTGAAGAAACTACAAAGGCAGCAAAAGAATCAAAATTTAGGCCGCGATTACATAATGAAAAACTGAAAAGTTTCACATACACACGACAACGTTATCAAAACAATTTGTGTTTACACAGATCCGCAAGATTTTTATTAGGCCTGCGAAAGTAGTAGTTGGCGACATCACTTTGTAAAGAAAAGTACCAGTGTCCCTGACGATTGATGGTTTATTGGAAGCCGGTCTTCCCACCATCTACTCGTCCTCCCTGGTCTGATCCAAAAGCGCTGTTTAAGAAACCTTTGTTGCCGTAAATGAGTGTTAAGATTTTGCTGTGGATAAATAATTTGTCTCCGCTGGTCACTATAGCACTGGTGTAGCAAATCTACACTTTGCTGGAGTAGTGTTAACAAAATATTGAGCTGCACAAAAAAAACCCATGTAATCCGCCATTGTGTATTTGTTTCTTCTTCTTTGTTGTGTTTGGGTGTACACGCACATACCACACCCCCACACCTGATACGCATGCGCACGATGTCGTTTTCTCATTCTTGCGTACTTCGTGGTTTATCTTCCGTGGTTTAAAGGTTCTGTGTGTAAGTTTCAGAGGCCACTATTGGCGATGTGTGAAATTGCAACCTACAGCTCCGCCGAAGCTACGGTTGCCGTCACAGGACAAAAGGGTTCCGTAAATGATAGCGGCCATTATCGGTGGTGTTGATCATGTAATGTACGTCTCACAGGTGAACAACAGACTGAAGTTACGGACACAGGACAGAGATGTCCTAATTTATATTGCGGAAATTAGACAAACCTACCGGTCCAGCACAAAGCTGGCAACTTCGGCGTCGCTTAGCAAACCCTTTCCTGCTTCAGTGCCCTCCTTCTGGGAAAAGCCACGGCGATGTTTATTAAGGTTTTCTCCCGTTTTTTGTCTCGACTTCGCCTTGCTGCATCGTATTTTCTCTTTTTTGAGGACACAGATTGACACTCTGTCGGGTAGAGTATTTGTGGTCCGCCATTAGCGCAAATTTCACTTCTTACTGCAACAAAGAACCGTTTCTGTTTCTAATAAAAACACAACAAGTAAATTGTGTTATTGTTCTTCCTTTTCTTCTGCTAATCCTTTTATGTAGTGGCTTTGCAAGCTACCTCCAAAACACAACCGAAGAAGAAGAGTATACTTGCTTGTAGTAGTTTGTATAGAAACATGGCTGTGCAGTGTGATAAATTACATGGAAGGGTGTGCCCGCGGTGTATTTACATAAAATGGCTCAATGTTAGGTAATATAAACATTTCGGTTCATTTTGTAAGGTATTTCTTCACCACTCACAACATAGCTTTATATTATATCACATTTTGCTAAATAAATCCTTCAAAATGCTACACACTGTACCTTTCAGATGTTCTTGATCTTCAAAATTTTGCGTTATCAGTCCCCTAAAAAGCCGCTTCCGCATAAACGGACAGCAAAATCGCATAAATTGTTTTGTGCTTTCAGTTATAAACGGTCTCGTGTAAACGGCCCCTTAGTTACACATACACAAACACACATTGTTCATACCTCTGACATACACACACAAAGTCATCAACCACAAACTTCAACAGAATAGACAAACACACTTCTCATTCTCACCAACCAAGCCACATATTTTTTCCACTCCACGTTTCACTTCAACCCAGACATTTACAGTTTTGCATTCAGTTAAAAATAAAAATTGTGTTTGAGTATTTGAAACCTCGGGTAATATTTGGTTATAGGGTAAGAGAGCCAAGTTTTGTTGTGTTTTTATCTAGAGTTTCCGGGTGTTCCTCAAAGTGCAAACTACTTCTTGAGGAGTCCTAAGTGAGGATACTCATTATTAAGGGCAGGAGATACGATGCAAAGAGAAAAGACAAAGATGCGTAAACAAAAATAAGAAGAACCATGTAATTGATTGTGTCTTGTCATTCTCTCTGTATTCATACCCATAATAGACTCTTCTCTGACTTTCAAATGCAGTTCATACAGATCACGAAATAAACAGATTCAATGATAGAACACATGTTGACTTGGCCTGAAATGGCCAATGTGCACATTGTTTGCTTGCAATTTAGTTTGTTTTATGTTAATTGTTTTATAACGAATTTTAATAAAAATGTAATGCTTTTATGTCTTTCAGGGTGGAGTTTATGTGATAAGGGCATGTGTTGAATGGAAAGAGGTGGTCTCATTCTGTAGCGAAATCTAACGGAAGTCAAACCACTATACTGTAGACTTTCAGCTCAGGTTTACAAAACAAAGTGAGACTTTTCAGACCCCTGAACTGTTAAAGACGATGTTTCTCATATTTGTTTTTCTGTCTTTGTTCTCCTACTGTATGGGAGGTAAGTTATATACATACTCATCTTTATTTTATTGATTGTATGGTTTACAGGAGCAGTTGCAGATTAATAAACTACTAAAACTGTTGTGTTAAAAAAAGAAAAAAAATTATTGGACAGCCCATTTCATTGTACCGTTTTAAAACACAATCAGCACACAAAATGACACGTTGTTTGTTACACTGAAACATAATGTGTTCAAATTCCATAACAGAAATGTTCATAATCAACATTGTTAATCCTTTTCAAGAGTGTATTTTTTTCCTAACCTAAGAAAAACCTGAAGTATGAGGCTGTGTGAATTCAAAATAATCCGAATGTATCCTGATTATTTTGTACTTTTCTGTTATTTGCAAGAGTTTGACTTCTAAACATTTCCTCAGGTGTCGATGCACATGAAGTGAAGTCAGTGTCAGTGGTGGAGGGACATTCTGTTATTCTAAACACTGATTTTATTAATATGCAGACAGAAGATGTGATAGTGTGGAGATTTGGACCTGAAAAGACTCGTATAGTTACAATCAACTTAGAAGCTAATAGTTTTTTAGAATTTGCTGATGTTCTTGATGGGATGTTCAGAGACAGACTGCAGGTGGACAGTCAGACTGGATCTCTCAACATCACGGACATCACAACTCAACACTCTGGACTTTATCAAATGATCATCAGCGGCAAACAGAAGACCTCATACACATTCAGTGTTACTGTCTATGGTGAGATATTTCCTATTACATATCTGTTTTTATATATTTAAGGACAAGTCAGTGATATTTAGCAGCATCTAGTGGTGAGGTTGCGAATTGCAACCACCGGCTCACTCCACCGCTCACCCCTCCCTTTTGAAGCTTTATGGTGGCTGACACAGAACTAAGATATCATCACATTTTTACTTCTTTACTGAAGGAGATAATGCATTAACGAAATGCGCTCTGTAGACAAGCTTGTACGTTTAGGCTACTGTAGAAACAACATGGTGAATTATCTGCATGATAGAAATCTGAGATAATAAAAACTTAAAAGGACCTAATACACCTCTGAAGACATAGTTAAGTATGTTATATAAAATGTCTGTAAATAGATCCTCCAAAAAATTAAACAAGGGTAATTTAAATGTGTTAATATAAAAATCTTAGCAGTGTAAATTATTAATATGTAAAAGATAGCATATGCAAACATTCCTTTGATGCAGCTCTAAAAACTGTTATTTTGTTTTAACCTTGATACAACCTTGTCCAGATTGGTTCGACATCATGCCCTGTTCACATTACAGGCGACACTGCAAGTCATCAGGGCTTGGTGGTTAGATCGCTAGTGGGCATTAGAATCACGTTAGCTCCCATCTTCTCAACAACTGGCTGTCGTTCCTCATTTGCATAACGTTAAACGTTTCTCAACTTTTTCACGACGCGAGACACGCCCCATCTGGTCGCCAACGGTTGCAACTGATCATTTCGCCAGAAGTCGCCAGCTCTCTACTGAAACAAATGAAATCATGTCATTTTTTGCTTGTAATGTGAACGGGACATCAAGTGACTTTCACACTGCACGCGATGCAATAATGAAAAGTGAAGTGAAAAGTGAAATAGTGAAATAATGCGATGTAAGTCGCTGCCGTTTCATGCGCTGCATCCTGATTGGTCTACTTGTTGCTTTATCTATAAATTCAGAGATGCCGGAACAAGGGGCCGCGGCAGATCTGGCAAGTTAGCGGGGTGGAAAGAGTTAACGTAATGTCGGAATCTCTGAGGGGTTTTATATCCAACTATTCAGATGTTTTGAAAATGTGCATAAGAAAGCTTAAATGGGAAGATAATCGCAGAATTATCAAAGAAATTGAACATGCTATATGCAGATTTAATCTTGAGTTTGCCTTAGTTCAAATGCGCGTTAAGGTGATGGAAACAGTTTATTGTCATAATGATGATGTTAAGAATATTTGTGCATGTAAACAAACAAAACGGAGCCCTCGACATAGAATTTAGAGGTTTAATGTTAAACTTAAATTACAACTGCAGGTGCAGTTGGAGGCTGCTGTGTACAACATTAGGCATGTTAAGCATTAATCATCAGATAATCGTTTACACAAATAAGTTAAAGGGAAGGATATGACAGAGCGCATCCTGTAAGTTTTCTTTATTTAGCAAAAGCACAATGTGCTGTTTTTAGGTAAAGTGTGTAAATGACTACCTAAATGTAGCTTACTGCAATATCTATCTATGGTCAGTATGACTATAAATCATCACAGAGTCTTTTAAGTTGTTTCTGCCGTTAAAAGTAACAGCTCAAGCGGTTGCGCTGGCGCCTTATGCTGCAAACACAATTTTCAAACATCTCAAACTTGATACCTTGTTCATAACCAAAATAAAATAGTTATAACCATTATAATTAATATATGTGCTTTTTAATGAAATATATGCACACAACTGGTCATCACGAACGTTTTCCATTCGTGCTAGAGGAGCGATATCTGCCAAATGAGGTGCTGGATCGGATTTCAGAAGGCGTCGAAATTGAGCACAAATTAATCCCTGCGCCTACTAAAAGTATGTACTGTTTTGTTATGAAAAAGTATAACATTTTAGTGTGAAGCAAAACAGCATGCATGCACTGGGAAATACTGACGCAAAACAAAAGTGAGTTCAAATAGTATTCTATATAGAATTGGTACGTCCCAAATCATAGCATGTTGAAATTAACAGTCTTAAAGTTCCCGCATTCTCAACTGTTTTCTGTGTAATCCATAAGCAATCAAACGATTGATATGACCCACAACTCATTGCGAGTAGGCGGAGTTCAGCTGTTGACAAAATTAAATGAAAGATGCTTGGATGAATTAAATAAATTTAAGTGTACAGTAAACATCATATAAGAAATTATTAATGAATAAATACTTATTTACATTCACATTTTTTCATCTGGCAGACGCTTTTATCCAAAGCGACTTACATAGAGTTCAGGGAGAGATAAGCGATATGTCATACAGGAGCAATAATACAATAGGTGCCAATATGAAGTAACTAGTTCCAACAAATGGTAGACCACTACATGTTGAGAGAAAGATACATTTTTTGTCAAGTATCACAGAAGAAATGGGTTTTATGTATTTTTTTTAATGTTGTGAGAGATGTGGTTGACCGGACCGAGTTAGGAAGAAGGTTCGACAGGAAGTTGTGAATGAAAGTGAAAGTGACCTATTTGTCAGATATGGTGACCCATATCCGAGATATACCTCTGCTTTTAACCCATCCAGAGAGTAGTGAACACACGCACAGCAAGTGGTGAACACACATACAAACATCCAGAGCAGTCGGCAGATATCGCTGGAGCAAGTAGGGGTTAGGTGGCTTGTTAAAGGAGACCTCAATCATTACCCGCCGGACCTGAGGAACGAACCGGCAACCTTCTGGTCACAAGTCCAATCTCTAACCATTAGGCCACGACTGCCCAGAATGAGAATTAGGGTCAAAACTGCCTCACTGTGGAGAGATGCGGAGAATAAATCCTTGTTGCATTCTACAGCATAGAGAGGACAAACATCGGTAAGCCAGAAGTGATAATCAAACAATACATCGCCACAATAAGTGAAGGAAAGCAATGGTATAAATAGGGATGTAACTTAATGAGGGACAGCAATGGGTGATATCGATTCTGATATGAGTAGCTTAATCCGAGACCAGTCGGGAGGGAGTTTAAAGGCAAACAAACCAAAAAAATTAAAATATAAAAGAACAAACTAGAGACAGGACATGACACAGTAAGCAAGCATTTGTGACTTGAATCTGATACTGGCTTCAACCGGTAGCCAGTGGAGAGAGATGAAAAAGGGTGTCACATGAGCTCTTTGGGCTTTTGGAAGACAAGCCGTGCTGCTGCGTTCTGAACCAGCTGGAGCTGTTTGATAGCCTTTCCAGGAAGACCAGGAAGGAGAGGAATGCAGTAGTCCAACCTTGAGATCACCAGGGCTCGCTTCTGTGATCAAGCTGGTTTCCTGATCTGTGAGTTGAGGGTGTGACGAGGCGCATGAGGTCGAACGAGGTGGTTAGGGTGTTTAAGTCAGAAGCAAAGGGTCTGTCCAGGTGGATGTTGTAGTCCCCACAGACAACAAGAGGGCCATCCTCCGGGAATGATGACAGCAGCACATCTAACTCTTCAATGAAGTTGTGAAGAGGACCTGGGGGGCGGTAAACTACAAAACGCTGAGCTGAGTGGGAAAAGTGATATTAACATCATGGTTTTGAAATGAATAGTTGTTAAATAGGGGAGATAATGTGACATTTTCAAAAAATATTGTTGATAGGCAAACCTCTGCCTCCTCTACCGGTTTGGCAGTTTGTGGAGAGAGCAGCGGGTGTGGCCAAGTCTTCAGGACAAACCCATGACATACCATAGAAAGAGAGACGAAAACATTTATTTTGAAGTTCGTGACAGTTTTTCTTCAAATGTTTTCTAGCTCATCTGCCTGTTCCTGTCATCTCTCAAAACTCTTCACAATGTTCTTCATCATCAGAAAGATCTTCTGTGTCAAATTGTTCTGTGTTGTGTTCAGTGATGAATGTGACACATGTGAGTCTCTCCTGGTATAATGAAAGTCATGTACACTCCAGCATCAGTGTGTCTGATCTCAACATCAGACTCTCTCTACCTCTGGAGGTGGAATATCAGGATACAAACACATACAGATGTGTCATCAACAACACCTTCACAAACCACACACAACATCTCAACATCACTCAACTCTGTCAGCCCAGTCAGTGTTCAGGTGAGTCACTAGTGAAATTTGTGTTTAATTACTGATGTTATCTGTTAAATTCCTTTTTATTAGCTTTGATTTAAGTCTGACTGAATTGAGAAACGTTAAAAAGCTATGAAAGTATTGTTGCTGAGCATGTCCATCCCTTTATGACCACAGTGTACCCATCTTTCAGCATGATAATACACCATGTCACAAAGCTCAAATCATCTCAAACTGGTTTCTTTAACATGATAACGAGTTTGCCGTAGTCCAATGGGTTCCACACTTTACTCTTGTGAGCTGTGATGTCAATTAGAAAGATATACAAGATCAAACTGTCAAAACATCCACTAAAGGAGCTGAAATATTTTCAATTCAAATGCATTATTTTGTAATATTATTCAACATTACTGTTTGGAAATGACACACCTTAAGTTATGGTTTCAATTTAGAGCATCATCTCAGTAAAACAATGTTGTGATCTGTTTCTTGTTCTTTAATTCTGTCAGACTGTGGAAGCTGTTGTCACGGTCCTGAATCTATGATCCGATTGGTCATCGCTGCTGTGGTGGGAGTGGCTACGGTTGCTGTTCTGGTTTATGATTTACAGATCTAGGAAAGTTAAGACTTCGCTGCGCAGATCATCCCTGATGATATCTATATGACACGTGTATCTTTGAGTGTACGTATGGAACATTTATCACTTTTTAATGCCAAAGATCAAATTAGGTTTTGATACAACGTTTATTTTTATTATTCTACATTTTTGAGCTCATAACCTTAATTGCATATTGAGAATGTTATGGATTACTGTTGCAATGTTCGTCTTCTCTTTGCTTTTAGGAGAAAATGTAAGAGAATTTAATATTCAGCAATCATACTATGTTTGTAACAATTAATAGAACATGTAGACGGGTGGGTTTTATAAAGGCAGCCATGAAAAATCTGATGGAAAAGTGGATGGAAAAATTCCATCTGGGCTCTTTTTCACAAACATTTGTACTTCTCACTACAAGTTCTCCTCCAGTTTATTGTCCAGAGTTTTTTTATGGCTGTGCTACATCTGTAGTAAAAGTGTGGTTATGTAAATGGTAATAGATACGCAAAAAAAAACATTGTTAGTTAGGCCGGTGTTGTGCCGAATTTGGACACCCCGCCAGATTTCGACTCCCCTCGTTGATTTTGATGGGGTACACCGTCTGCCTGCAATGGGATCTTTCCTGAAAACCGTGACAATCATATGCATGACATACCAACAAAACATGTTCTATACCGTATAATAATAAGCATATGTCAAACAAACTTGTTTTATTTTTTCCCTGCGATATGCAGCGTATGAGTAAGATGTGAATGTCCTGTACTTCAATGTTTGTAACGACTCCATTCTACTTATGTTATGAATGTCTTTACTTTTCTCTAGGCTCCAGTGTCCCAATCTAATTGCCATTTTCTGTTGCACTCTTTTAATATGGGGTGTTATATTTCTACTTGCTTCATCCATCTTGTATGATTCCTTAACCATTTTGTCGACTCCCTCATTGTTGTATTCCCAGATGGGCAGAAAACCCTTTCTTCCTAGATGCCCAACGTCAAAATCTGTAACATAAAAAGCAACAGCGACACCTGCTAATGCCAATCTCAAAATAAAGTGCCTGTGTTACTATTTTATGTGCCTGTGTTGTGCCGAAAAACGGGTCGGGGCTGACGCACATTAATAATCCAACAGTCACCATTACTCAGAGGCGTATTAAGACCTCATGGTGCCCCCCAGTCAACCCATCTTCCCACACTCAAGGATCCACTAATTTTAAAAGATTTTATGCAGAATAGAACACGAAAAACAACTTTTCCATCAAGTATTTTTAACAGTCAGGCCTACTGTAAACTTTATGTTTAAATGTTACAATTCAGGTCTTCATGTAGTGAAAGAAAATCACTAACATTTTTTAACATATATAAATGTTGTACTTGCCACAACGTGGGGGTACAGGGACACACTATAGTTTTCATGTATGTATTCACATTAGGGGGACAATTGAACAATGTACAGATTTTCAGGACATAGGAACTTTAATTCACCAAAGTGGCATTCAACAGATTATAATGTATAGCAAGGTCATCCATAAAAATAACAAGAAACGATATTGTTACTATTTTAACTGCTATACAGCTATTCAAACCCAGATAGCAAATTGACTCAGAATGGAGTCCACTTGAACAGCGCAGCGGATCCATAACAGATAAGGATGGCGGATCCAGAACAGATCTGGGGCAGAACCGATCAGGACCCGTTTATAAAGCAGCTGATCCGTATCTAGTCATTCTCTCTGGATACCTTCAGATCCCTCATTTAATTATAGTATTCTGGCCAAAACTAGAAAAGAAATATTTCAAATTTAATATGCCTGCCTTTATTAATATTAATAACACATGATAAAATCATTCAAAACGTATAAATCTAAATTCACCCATTTTAGCCAGGAACAATTATACTATAAAAATAGTTCATTACAGACTGTATTTAGAGTTGTATTAATTATGTATACAATTGGAATACAGAAAATTAAAGGCAACCATATACTGAACAAATATTTTTATTTAATTAAGGATAAATAACACTTTTTTTAATCTAGCTCAAGAATCATTAAATTACATATATATATATATTTTGTGTAAACTGGGTTTTTAAAAGATTGATGAATATTAACAAGCAATAAAACTATTTAAAGTAGTTAACTTGTCCTTATCTTAACTGGTAAACGAACACTGAACACGCAAGTTAAAGTTAAACAATAAAACACTGCATTTACATCTGCAAGACATCTACAATTAGATAGTTTGCTCATCTGCAATATTTCTCTGGAGACGTATGAACGTCTGTAATACATCTGTTTAAGATCTGGAGATCTGCTGCGTAAAGACATCTGCTAAACACCTTAGAAAGAGCAGCTTTATATCCATTCTAAATCATAAACATCTTACAGTCATCTTCTAGAGGTCTATATGACGTCTGACAGCAGACATCTCCCAGACGTATTGCAGATGAACAAACTATGTATTGTAGATGTCTTGCAGATGTATGCTTTCCATTAAGTTATGCTGCTGTTCATATTTAGCGTACTTTAACAAATGTCTGCATTATAGAAACACACAGAATTTTATGATTTCATTCAATTTATTTATTTTATACATTTGGCCCTTCTCTTCTTTAGTCATTCATTCATTCACTACATCCCTCCACCCCTTCCTCCCTTAGTCACACACTCACTCACCTATTTTATATACTTAAATTGCTGATTGATGAGAATGGCATTGCCCTCTAGGCCTCGTTTATCAATACAGTGTGCCAAAAAAAGTTTCCTTGTCTTCTTGATACTGAAATAACAAGACTAAGTCATCCTTTGCCTTGAAGAATAGATCCCTCAGGATCTTTCAGAGGACATTTTGTTGATCGTCCCCGTGCATCCACAAAAATACAGGCTCTGTCACCTCCCCACGAATTAAGTAACTACAAAATGTAATTTCTTTTGATGTTAAGTGCAATGTTCAATAAAGAGTTTATTAAAAAAGTATAACTGCCCTAAATTGTTTCTGCCGGAAGTAGACGCACCTTTGCGCATGCGCGTATTTGTAGCGGCGCGTCATTAAAATCACAGACGCAGAGCCGACGAGTCGACGGAACTTAAGGTCTGACTCGCCGTATTATTACTCTTCATAGATTAATAAGTCTGCGTGTAGGTTTAGTTTTTCATCATTTATCGGTCATTGTGTTTTTGGGAGCGGCGGCAGAGAGCTGAAACACTCTTGAAAAAGTTTACTCAACATCTACAACAGCATGAAGACGATCACTTTACTCTTGATCAACTCTCTTTTCATCAACGGTAGGTTCATAGACTAGTATTTATATGTATAAGTTCATTTAGCAACGCTTTACTTTCCTACTGGTCAAGACCTAAAATCGCAGCTGGGCTTACGAGGCTGAATCCAGCTTTCGTTTCGCAGTTTCTTATCCGATTCCGACCGGTGCCTGTCTGCGCGTGCTCGTGTCAGTGCGTGCGCGGGTCTGGGTGTGTTTTTTTTATCGGTATGCTCGTGCGTCTGATCGCGTGCGTGTGTGCGTCTTTAGTACATACCTGTTTGAAAGTGCAATATTCTAGTGCACAGCATTTAATACGGTTTATGCATAATTGGTTAAATTAAGTGTATATTAGAAAAAGCCCTGTATGTACAGTTTTGTTATACTTTGCATATCTATAATTAACTGTCCCTCTTAGATCTTATGTAATGTGACGAGGGCATGCGATGCAAAGAGATATAAATAAAAAAACCGACTACGCCACCCCGGATCAGGTCCAGGGACCCACAAGTAATAAACACCACAAAGCTCACAGATTCATTACTGGCTGGGACGGATACAGACAAAAAGGGAGATGGCAAACCATTTATTTCACAGTCAATATAAAATACCAGTTAACATTTAATTTAAAGCCTTAAAACTCATGCCATCAAATTATTAATACTAAAAACACTCAAACGAAAAAAGGCGTCCGATGGATCCAAACACTCAGCAACCATTGTGCTCACTCACGTCACCACACGCCAAAACATCTCTGTTGTGAACACTGCAACCAGACCAACCACAGCACCACACACAGAGGATCTCGGCCGCGACCAATTCCCCAATTCTAGGACAGGAGAAAATTAATAAAACAAACAAACAAATTCAAAACAAAATCACTTTAAACAAAACAAATTAACCACAAAATAGCAGATTATAATTCACATATCACCCCTAGTCCGGTAATCACCCCTCTCGAAGTCCTCAGAGGGAGGAAAAAAATAAAGAGAGTTCAATGTCGTTACCTATAGCCTTATCAGCAGCGAGAAGCGGAACGCTTCACATAGGCACGTCGAGGGAAACAAAATAATTAGTAATTTCTAGAAGTTTCTGTCCCTTAAGTAAGAGTATCACTCGCCTAAGACCCGGAACAAAGACACGGTCTCAGGCGCGGCAGAGAGAGAGAGAGAGAGATCACGTGAATCAACCCGAAAAGCAGCGAACTGTCCACTTCGTCCGGGAATAACCCGGTTCAGGCATCCGCTACGAAGTTAGATGAGAAAGCAGGTAAATTGAACAAATCCATGCAAACAATCGTAACGCTGTCTGTCTCCGGTCAGGAATACAACCCGCTTCAGGTATCCGCTACGAAGTTAGACGAGAGGGAAGGTAAATGAACAAAGCAGCACGGATAGTGGTGACACTGTTGATCTCCCGTCCAGAAACACTCCAGTTCAGACAGTCATTGTACGTGCAGATAATATGATAGCGCTACTCCATAAGGGAGAATCACAGTCTTCAAATGAAGCCAGTTCAGCCTTCTAATAGCGTAGGTTCAGCATTTAACTGACATAGATTCAACCTCTAAGTGGCGCCGGTTCAGCCTGCTGCAACACCTCCAACACCCCAAGTCACTGCAAGAATATAACAAACGAATGAATTAGAGCGAAAATACGTTCCCGTAACCCCACACGTGAAAGAGAGTAACAAACCTGCAGCCAATAACCCGTAATGCACCACGCACTGGACGCGGAACTTGTCTAATAGCTCGCCGAAAAATAACCAGCCATTCAAAAGTGCCCGCAGTACTCCTCAGCCACACTGTAATTAAATGAATCTCCATTTACCCTGTTCGACATTAAATCTCTATACTTTAACTGCCACTGGTAGCTCTTACCTGCTAGACGTGTAGCCCAACCCACCGGAAATGACGACACTTCCTGAAGTCCTGTAGGACACACCTATCTGGCCTACCAGTGCTGCCTACTTTTATACTCCTGGACCGTACCATTTCATCAAGCATAGGTAGATCGGGCGATCGCATCACCACAGTAAATTAATTATTTTCATCTTTGATGTATTTCTATTTTTGTTCTATATGTTTATTTTTTCATTTCCTGTGTTGGTCTATACTGTATTTGTTCATTCTGAGCTCGTTAAACCACAACACCTTGATTGTCTGTGTGTGCACAATAGGCAAATAAAGCTTATTAGATTGTTTGTTTGATCCATTGCTCTTATACAATTTATTATACTCTTATTAGTCTTATCCAGTGCGTTATACAAAAATGTATTGCTACTATGTAGTTACATGTATATAGATTTATGTAAACTTTGTCACTTGTTGTATGTACAGAAAACGACTATTGTTAGAACTGTGTTTTTGTACAGATATGTTTATTGTATTCATTGTCCTTTGACTGTTAGATTCGCTATATTGGTTGGAATTGCACACAAGCTTCTCACCTACTGTTGCATTGTGCATATGCTAGAGTGACAATAAAAGTCATTAGAATTTTTGAATTTTAATATTATGAAATATAACGACACAACAACATTTCAATGTACCATCCTGCTGTTTATACTAGATATGACTTACATGGTGCTTTTACAGACATGTGGACATCTCTACTGTTGCAGTTTTTTGTCATGGACACATGAAGTTATTGGAAGGTACATGAGACATATGAATAAGATATAAGTACCAATACAAATCAGTTTGAAAGAGCACTTTTGGCACATTTTGGGGTGCAATATCTCAACTTTATTTGAAGGTGCGTTTAGAGGCCTACATTGGGGTTATACCCTGTATCCTTGACTACCACCTAGCCAAAAAGCAGACATTTTTACTTTATTACTTTTAAGTTATGGACCACTGAATTTGGCATATCTCACAGTACGTTCTTATGGGCCGTTGCACTTATGGGACATTTTGAGGTGCTACGGCTCAGGGAATAGCTACTGAGTATTTTTAATTAAGTGGATGAACTTATATTTTATACAAAATAAAGTCTTGAAGCTGCTCAACCATCTCGGTTAATCTGGTTGTCTGGTTTAAGCAAGTATAAAATGGAAATAACTGGTTAAGCTGGTCCTCCCAGTCTGTCCAAAGCTGGCAAAGGTAACTGAACCCATCCATACTACTATACTTAATCAACTGCGCCATATAAAACAATCCAACCAGTTTAGGCTTAGATTAAGACTGCTCAACATCAAAAACTGATAAACACGCTCAAACTTATTTTTACCATGCACTATGATGCATCATGCTTTGCACCTAATGCAATAGCCATCCATAACCAAATGTACATACCTATGCTGTACTATGTGCACAATATCAAGTTTGTAAAGTCAGACAGTTGTTTGTCAAACAGTTATCTGTCCAACTGCGTTATACTTCTTGTGAAGGAACACACTTAATACTTTCCACCAAACTTGGTAATGTGACATAAAAAGCGAGTCTGGTTTGTTTGAGTGGCATTTGGAATTGTTGTAGACTACAGTTTATGGAACTGGCCATGACATACCTTTAGTAAAAGTCATGTTTGCTCACAAGTATATTTTGATTGGTCATCTTACACAATAGCTGATCTAAGTACGTTAATTATACTTTATTTATAGTTTGTCAAGTAAACTTTGTGCGTCATCCAAGTAGGCATACTGCCAATTAAACAATAGTGTTAACGTTACATCATACACCATGTATAATAACACTATATTTTCCCTTACATAGCAAAAATGTATGTATGAATTAATTTGCTTACCTGTAAACATCTTCAGACATATTGTCATGGGGTCCTAGCTCGACTAGCTGTCACATTTTTAGTCCAGGTAGGCGTAGGTTTAAGTTTATTTAGTTAGTCAGTTAATTGTACCAATTTACCAACGCGATAACTGTCACACGAAAAAGTATAGTTTACCACGAAAAAGAGTGAGTTCGAAAAACACATATGAACTTCGATGAAATGATGATCTTCGCGGTCATTACAGTCCCTACGTAATTTTGTGCCAACAAATCTGAGCAAGTAAAGGTCGCCTCCAAATGGACGAACAACGAAATGTTTCATATGTTTTTAACATTTTGTTGGCTCATTTAAAAGTAAACCATTTATTAGGAAGTGGAAAATTAAATATTATTTAATTGTTATAAAAGTATACCTTATAAAAGGCTACTGTTTGCGCCTGCACTAACTTCCTATTGCCCTGACCAATCAGTGTCCAGAAAAGTGCACACAAATCTTCTCTGGGACGAGTAGTATGTTTAAGAAGGTATTATGCGCATATATCTATACATGTATGTATGCGGATTACTTTTTTCACGCATTACAAATGATTAATATTCAGAGTGGAGATAGAACAGTTTTTTAGGCAGCCTATCAAAGTAATATTGAGAATGGTAGGGGAGTGGTTAATGGAGGTCACACACGCGCACACACTCAAAATGTCCCTTAAGTGCACACACGCGCATGCACACAGACACACGCACACATACACAAGCTTAGAAAAAAATGTTTTTTTTAACAGACTCAAAAATGTATAGAAGATAAAGGCGAGATGGTCCCCAAGCTAAGCGTGAATAAGAAACCGGAAAAGCGGATGCTCTGCGTTTTTAAGGTGGAACGGATAGCGTCAATAAGAAACTGCGAATAAGAAGCTGGATTCAGACTCGTGTTGGGCTTCCTGGGACTATAACGTCTGTAAGAAAACGAGACCCCAAGGTTCCTAATACGGAGTATCTCCAATGACGTAGAATGTAAACCAGTGTTAACCAGTTGCGTTGCTAGGCCATTTTTAAGGGAGCTAAAACCCCTTAAAGTTCTAGCCTAGCCTCCCTAAAATATTGTGAGTAACTAAGTATGTAATCTGATCAAGTAGAAATCGCTTTTAATGCCCTTTAAAACTCTTATTATGTAAAGGGCAACAGGCTGAGTTACTTGGCGAGCGCATTCTTCAGTTCCCAACAGCACATTAAAGTGAATGTCATAAGCCGAGTAAACAGTGTGTGCTTTAACATGACATCTTTATCCGAAGCCAACAGGAACACAATACGCGTGCTTTGGATCGCCGTATTTATATTAAAATGCCTATTTTTTAAAGCCGCCAGTTGCTAAATTAACGTCATAAGCCGCCACGCCGGGCGTCGATCGACGTTAAGTAAATTAAGTCAAGTCATGATTAAAGGTTTCCTGCAGCTCAGTGGTAAGAGCATTGCATGGGTTTGATCCCAGGGGATTGCACATACATATGTATAAATGTATAGGACATTGTAATGTAAGACGCTTTGCGTCTGCCAAATGCATAAATGTAAATTTAAAGGTAGTTCACCCCCAAAACGAAATTCTGTCATCATTTACCATTGGTCCCCATTGACTTTTATTGTATGAAGAAAAGTCAATGTGGACGAACAGTTTTCTGTTACTAACTTTCTTCCAATTATCTTCACCTAGTTGATTGTGGCATTTATTAAATGGATTTGTGGCTGTTGTTGTCACTTTGAATTGTAAATGTTGCAGATTGATCGATTAATGTGATTCTATATTATATACTTTTCTGCATATTCTTTCTTAATTATTTATTTTAGTAATGTATACAGTTTGTGGCGCTTAGAGAGTGGCTATATATATATATTTTTCTATATTTATAATTATCCCCATTGGAGGCTGAGCCCCCCCTAGTATTGAAAACCTAGAATCGCCCCTGGTGTAAGCCAAAGTTGAGTACTTCATATCGTTGCAGGTTGCGAATATGACTTCCTCTGACTTTTTCCCAATCACATATCAGACCAAAAAGCCAGTTATTCTTAATTAAATGAAAATGATTGAAAAGTGGCTAACTATTGTTTAATAGTGAAGTTGTAGGGTAAGGTTTGGGTGAACGACTGGCAACTTAACTTAACTAAACAAACCTGACGGGCAATATTGTGCCTCCCACCATGGATGAGGGACATCGTGGTCTTCGATGAAAGAAGCTGGAAGTGCGAATTCTGTTTCAGTACAAAGAACAGAAGAGTAGGGTTGGAGAAAGGACTCTACTGTGCTTGTGGATGTGCTATTTTTTCGTAACAGAGACATATGAAGTGATGACAAAACCATATGCCGACTGTACACTACAGTACGTTCTGTATGTTCATGCTGTATTCTGCTTCATTTGCTTTTGCAAAATGCGTTTGTTTGGTAGGCTACTTTACACATCGCATAATGTTTTCAACAAAATATGCACAGCATATAATGTAAGCTTGTAAACGTCCTGGTGTCGCCCCTTGTTAACAGACTTTCATCTCTCACTCTTTGTGTTCTTCAGGTGTGTTTGATGATGAGACTGAGAGAGTGTCAGTGAATGAAGGAGGATCTGTGACTCTATACACTCATCTTACTGAACTACAGACAGATGATGTGATAGTGTGGAGGTTTAATGGCACTCGCATAGCTAAAATCAACAGAGCGGTCAACAGAGATCCAGTTTATGAGCCTGATGTGAGATTTACTGACAGACTGAAGATGAATCCTCAGACAGGAGATCTCACCATCACAAACATCACATCTGAACTCACTGGACTTTATCAACTAGAGAACATCAACGGAGAGAATCAAACAAAGTCAATCCGTGTCAGTGAGTATCACAAGATTTACATAATCATTCAACATCCTGAAGAATTACAGTGTGAAACAACAGATATTTGTAGATGTGATGTAAAAGTTAGATGGTAAAAGTTATCTGATGGTAAAACTGTCAAACATTCTGTGGGAAATAAATTGTCACGTCAGTACAGTTAAATCAAAATATAGGAAATCTGTCATGTCAACATCATCTTGCAATTCACAACATCTTTATGGTCTAATAACAATTAAAACAGAAACACTTTCTTAGATAAATATTGGAAGTGTTTATTTCATTACTACATATGTTTAAAAACATCATAGTCATAATTTTTAGTTGGAGAAGTTTCCCTTTTTCAGTTTGACAAAAATTATCCATTTCATTTTCTGTACAAGTGTTGCCCACACTTAAATGTTTAGATGAGTTCTTTGTTTTCCTTTTTGATGTCCTATTAATCTGGTTTGAGACTGTTTGTGTTCATCTGTATTGATGATAAGTCCTTAAAGCTTGTGTCTTGATCACATGAGACTGAAGAATGAGAAAGTGTCTGCTTGTGTGTAATGTCCTGATAATTCATATTTACAACAAAACACCTGCTGTGAACACACAGTAATTCATGACATCCACACAATCATTCTGTTATTGCAACTGATATATTTTTTAATATTCTTTTCTTGCTGTTTGATTCACTTACAGATCATGTAAACATTGAATGTATTAATCTAATCTGATAATGATTACTAATATTTATGATCAGACTGATGAATTCTTTATTAATACTAATATCTCCCTCTCTGTCATTTTACTGAAGTGATTGAAAGATTCATCAATGGTGATGGTGAAGATGCTAGATCCTCCACAGGTCTGCCTTCAGGAGGGATAGCAGGAATATGTGCTGCTGCTGCTGCTGCTGCTGCTGCTGTTGGTGTTGTGATCTACCGTTGCCGCATAAGGAGACGTCAGGGTAAGAATCATGATCAGCTGATATAACAAGAGTAAAATCATCAACTTTATTGTGAGGCAGTGGAGATTGATTTGATTCATGTAAACATGTTTGTTTAAATGTTTTGTGCATTTCGTGTTCATGTTGGTTTGGTTTTTATCACATATCGACATCATCATATCGAAGAAAAGCTTTGTTAATACATTTATACTCGGGCTTTCAATTAATAACATAATTATTTTATAGTGATTGTGTTAAAGTCAATGTGTAATTTATAGTGTGTGTTAAAGTAATAGTGAACAAGAATGCAGCAGCGCCTGTCGCACACAAATAAACAATCAATTCTGTATGATTAAAAGACGCCAGCAAATCTATAAAAGCAAACACAGAAATCTACAACACCTTAAAGGTCCAGTCAGTGAAATCTAGCGGCAAGATTGCGAATTGCAACTAACTGCTCGCTCCACCCCTCCTCCTCCTGTTCGAAACACTGCGTCGGCTGACAGAACATGGTGAATTATATTCAAGGGGACCCGCGGTGTATATAGATAGAAATAGCTCATTCGAGGGGTGATAAAAACATATCGCTTCATTGTGTAAGCTCTTTATACACCTCTGAAGACACATTTATGTTTATTATATTGCATTTCTGTCAATAGATCCTCCAAAAACTTATACACTGGACCTTGAACAATAAATAGTTCTGTAATTTTGCAGACCTTATATTCTGTTTAATAGCTGTGTGTACTTCAGAGTGGAAATAAAGAGCGCTTTTCGACTATCGCCCTGAATCGTTCTCGTTTCTTAATCGTTTTGTAAAGGATTCTGTTAAATACTCTCAATTAGATCTCATCACAAGTTTACTGCCATAGAATTGTTTTCCTACTATGGCAGTAATGGAGTCTGTTTGGCTACTGACATTCTTAGAAATATCTTACTTTGTGTTCATCAGAAATGTATACGCCTACAGGTTTGAAGCCACCTGAGGATGAGTAAATAATGACAGAATTTAAAATTTAGGGTGAACTGTCCCTTTAAGCAATTCAATTCAAAATGAACTGATCATGTTGTGTTGGTGTTTATAAAAATAGTAAAAATAATGATAGGAATTTACAAACTTTTAAAAAATACTGTGTTATGGTCCCCAAGACGCTGGTCTAAGAGTTTAAAGGGACGCAACAGACTAAAAGGACAACGGGAAACAAAGCTACGTCTTCAAAGTAGTTTATAACCTCACAACATACTCACAATAATCGAGACAGGGAGCCCAGCAACAAAAGATAAAACGTAACTAAACTAACAGGGTACGCTGAGACTCTCTGCTCTAAACTTAAAAGTATGAATGGAGAACAAATTAGAAACGTGATGTTCAGCATGAGGAAAACGGTCGGCAGGTTTACTTAAAATTGCTTTAGTAACCTTATTAGTGAAGAAAATCAGGTTCACTTATCTTACAATTTCTCTGACAAGCTTCATGTTAAACTTTGCCCTGCCCACCTAAAAAAAACTCAGACCAATCAAAACTATTGTTAGATATAAACAAGTGTTGAAGCAACAATGCAAGATGAGTTATTGTGATTGGCTGCAAAAATGTAAAGAGATACGCAGGGATGGGTAATTGATAAGAAATTAACGATTCCGATTCCATAATCGATATTGCTTATCGATCCGATTCCTTATCGATTCTCTTATCGCTTCTCATTGGATGAGGGAATAGGTAAAAATTAGTTTGTTTGCATTAACTCGCTTTAATATTTGATAAGAACACAGCACATACTCAGAGTATACACAAATTATGTGTAGCAACCTCAGAACAAATCTAAAAGTAGGCTACAAAGTAAGGTCCAGGGACCTATAGAGTTTTTCACATTCATCATTCGTCCAGACAAAAAAATAAAATAAAACTGCCATTTAAGTGCCATAAAAACTAAAAACACATACTAAACAGTCAAGGAAGAGCTTGTGCCTTTGGGAATATTCTACCTGAAACAAAATTCAACATAACTGACATACAAAATAAAAAGAAGTCTTCTGTAAAGACCACAACTGTCAACTTAGGCAAATTAACAATTTTTGTGCAGAAAAATTGTCATGTTTGCCCTCTCAGGAAGGATTCGAGATCTTTCTGGACTTAAGGTGTCTCCAGCAGTGGAGAACACCCTTTCAGAAGGGGTGGAGGAAGCTTGGACACAGAGATACTTCTCAGCTAGAGCTGACAACACTGGCAATGTGTCACTCTGGAGATTATTATTCATATAGTAAAAGTTTACACAATGAAATGGCGCTCACATGAACTAAATAAAGAAGTTACCTTCGGCATTAATAGCAGATGACGTCTCGATAGATCCGCTGCTGCTTGACTCACTTGTTGTTGCTGTGTCGCTAAGTATTAGTGTATCAAACACGCGACAGTCCTGCAAATGAATTGCGTGCTGTGTGGCCAAATGTTTCTGCATTTGCCGAAATTAAACTTTTACAGTTGTTGCAAATGACCCCATTGGCGTCTTTTCTAGTGAAATATTAACACGCTTTAGATCGCTTCTGACTCGATGACATGTTTGCTGCGTAGCCAAAACAACGCAGCGCGTGTGTGACGTCATGATGATGACACAACTGCAACGAGCAGAACCGATAAGAGGAATCTTTAAGCAGGTACGCTAAAGGTTCCAAGGAATCGATTCACTGGGAACCGGTTCTAAAGAAGAACCGGTTCTCGATTCCCATCCCGAGATACGACGCTGTAACCTAATCTGGCCCAATTGACCTGATGGCCCATTTTAGCTGCCTTCACCCTACACAAATGAGCTAAAAAGCAGAAAGAAAATGGATGCGACTTCATACTCGTGCCTCAAATCTTTTTAACTCTTCTTTGATCGATCTTTTATGTCATTTATGATTTATGAAGCTTGTAATTCTGAAGGTCATATTCAAAGACGTCACACTCATTGTCTCAGATCATCCCGCAATTACATTTATGCTTTTGTCAGATGCAGTTCTCACTGAGCTACAGAACAATTTGTACAGAAATGTTCTGAAGATGTTTGAAAATGTTTATTAGATATTTTTCTGTGTCTCACAGGTTCCAATCGAGAAGTCTCAGAGAATAAGTCTCAGCTGTTATGAATGAGTCTTTGAGGACTGGATACACCAGCAGTTGTGCTTTCTGGCGTTTGTTGCAACGGCAAGGATCAAACCAGTCCCCACCTTGGGGTACAAACATTTCACGATACAAAAAACAACACTATAGCAGGCTACTTGAACACTATTTTTATTTAACTACTTATTTATTGTAGTATATATTTGTAATGCAAAAATTCCACACTTTACCTGTCAAACTGGAGGAATAGCTGCTCGATGTACTTTAATGTTCTGTTACTGTTTTTTATTTGAATTCCTTTGAATACTTGAGCTTAACACTATGCACTTTCTTAAGTGTTAAAAAAACGCAGTATTACAAGGCATTACAAGAACCTGAAGGACATATTTAGTGGGAAGTATGAATAGGAGATTATGTAGTGAATGATGTGTGCATTATCCTTTAAGACGGTCCGTACTTGAATTGTGGGGCTTAGCACAACTATAGTAGACAGACCTACATCTCAAACACTGTCAGCTGCCACATGAAGAACAATCAAACTCTGTTTACTCCGTTTAATGAAAAACACTGTGTCTTACCTTTAAATGCCAAACACATTACTTTCTATTAGTAAAAGTGCTCTGAACGTTAACAAACAATACCAGCTGCTTCCTATAAGTCATATCATCATGGATGTGATAAGGTCAGAGGACAAGCCTTAAAATGTTATATCACAGTCTTGTTGGTATTAGTGCGGACTTTGACACTTTGTGAATTTGTTAATGATTGTATGATGTCAGGTACAGTTTTTTTTTTTTATTGGGTTGACAGCTGTTCATTTCAAAACTGTTCAAGTAATCATTTAGTTTGTTTGGGAAATTTTGTCGTTTTTTCTGGGAAATAATGTAATGTGATACCAAAAGAAATGTGAATACTTATTTTAGTACACCTCAAAATCTAAATCACGACTTCATTAAAGGGTATTACTGAAAGGGAGGGTTTACAATGTGACCATAGGTACACTAAAGGTGCTGCTACAAAAGGTTCTTTACAGTGATGCTTCCCCAAAGAACCACTTAAATGTGCCTCTCTTCCACAAATTGGTACGATTCTGTATGGCCTCTAACTGCACACTCCTGCCAAAGCACTGTTTATTAATCACCAGCCAAATGTCTGTAAAAATACTTTGTTTAAAATTCCACAATAGTCCTCTAAAACAACTTTGCCTTTACATTGAAAGTCAAACGGCACACTAGAGTTTGGGTCACCGCCGTGTACATGGCGAAACCGCTATGACTCTTAAAGGGAATGGGAGATGAGACTCTGATTGGATAACTGCATGTTTAGTCCAAAACACAGTAATGACTCATTAAGAGAATAAGGAAAACCCTTTTAGACAATCCGCTTGGTGTGGCAAAATTAGCATTAAGCAGATGCCTTTATCCAAAGTGACTTACAGACCCCTCAGGGAGCAATAAAGCAATATGACATACAGGAGCAATAATACAATATATGCTAATACAGAGTTACTAGTTTCCACAAACAACCTGTTGAGAGAAATAGAGATGGGTCATTTTTTCTTCTTCTTTTATTTGTCTGTCATGTATTCACAGAAGAGATTTTAAGTAGTTTTTTAGTGTTGTAAGAGATGTGGTTGACCGGACTGAGTTGGAAAGAATGAAGAATGTTCCACCAGAAAGGAGTTTTGAGCACTTTCGCATCTGACTGCACTTAAAAGGAATTGTGAAAATTAAGCTAACTGCCCCAATGTTATTTCATATAAAAGATATACATATATATAACATAATGTCCACAACACAAAATAATAACTTTATTTAGAAAAAGCCAGTTCGTTAGTTTACATGCGCTGCAACGTAGATAATCAAAAACGATATGCAGTCAGTATTTTGAACTTTTCAAACAACTTTTACAATATACACACACATTACCTTTTGAATTTGAAAATAATAAGTGGTGCCAGTCGTTATTAACGTGTTATTAACATTCCAGCAATTGAAGCATTTTCATACAAAACTTGATGGTATTTTGAGCCATCGGTTCAGATTTTTATAAGCTTGTTTTGTCTTTTTTAAGCTTTTTTTTTCATTTTGCACAAATGTAAATCAATGTTATTAAAAGTTAAAAATATAAAATATATTATTTTCATGTGCCCATTTATGAAGAATGTGGCCCATTATGGATGTGACAATCTTGGCTGACTATGAAAAATGCCTTAGAAACTTTGAGACCTCACATGGGAATTTGAACCACCAAATGTTGACCAAATGCTGTTTAAACTGTTGGCAAAAACTTTCTTTTTTCATGGTAGGGTTTGTTATTTTCATGGAAATACCCTAATGTAATATATTTTTCAAATGTGTTCAATAAAAGCCTTGCTGAAAGCCACAGTGCAGTTTAATGTTTATAAGACATTTTACAAAGACATTTTCATTCTTAGTGTTTTTAAACTAATATATCATTTAGCTGTTATTGTGTGCTTTGTTATGTTAGAGTAGTTTTAACCGGTACATGGTGTCATGAATAGCCGAGGGAAAACAAGGAGCGGATCCACGTGCAGTAAATTATGTTAAATATGATCCAAAAGGAACACAAAGCGTTTAATCCAGGCAGATGACCACAAGGGAAACGTACATACATACAAACAATAATACACCGAGATAGCTGAACACAATGAATATATATACACAGACGAAGGAACAAACAGGTAATGAGACACAGGTGAAAACAATACATGATAACAAGACAAAGCATGATGGGAACTGGAGTCCTTACAAAACACAGAGTGGAATGGCGCCCTCAGGTGACAGAGGTGCCAGTACCAGGGCGGGACACACGGAATATGTATAGAAAAATTAACATTATTGAAGAGTTATTTGAAGGAGTTCGTTATTACTACAAACTTCAGATACTTTTGTTAATTTAGATATTTGATGGGGTCTTGTCATTGGTTTGTTATTTTACATTAGCCTTTTATTATTATTATGTGTAATTTTATGTGCTGCAATTTCTCGTTGGCCAAAACCTTTATGTTGAATCTGTCATTCTACTGTATTGGCAAAACCTTAAACAAGTTCAATTTGCACATATAATACACTTTATTTTGCAAAACTAAACACAATCTCTCTAAAAGATATTTGGAACAGTGATTCACTTGTATTACAAAATGGTAAACACAGTCGGCAAAAGTAAAAAAATATAAGGAGGATGAGCATCCAGCACACGACCCCAAGGCCTGTAGACTAGTATTCATTATTGAGCTCGTGATCACTATAGATTTGTGTACAATGTTTGAAAAGTGTATTGCTATGTACAAACGTTTATGCCCTGGATGCTATTTTCTGTTTTATTGTGTGATGAATGAGTTGTTTATATATGTTACCCTGACAAGTATTTAATATTATAAATATTGCAAACAAATACAAATATGAACATTGTCAGCCAGCTCCACACATTTACATTTAGTCGTAGTGTCAGTAGAGGTGCTGTTTTTCTCTGGTGCTTTGTTTGGCCTTTCCAGGAAGAATGTTAAATAGTTTTTAAAGGCTTATTATCTTTAAAGATCCCATTCCACGCGATCACATTTTCAACCTTTAGTTAGTGTGTATTGTTGCTGTTAGAGCATAAATAATACCTGCAAAATGATAAAGCTCAAAGTTCAGTGCCAAGCAAGATATTGTCTTTAACAGAATTCACTTTCCAAGAACTACACAGAACAGCTGGATCGGACTACAGCCCTCTAATTCCTGGGTATCTTATGTCACTATTCTGAGTGCTTTTATTAACCTCCGCCCAAAGGAATATGCCAAAGAAGGGGCGAGGTCTTCCGCAGAGAAGAAGAAGAGCTGCTGGAGTAGTGTTTGGTTATCAGAGATCATAAACATTTGACAGAGCTATGCGCTAAACTACTTTCACTTTCATCAAAGTCCTACAGCTGGTAAAAAGAGTTCAGCTACAAACATTCTAAGATAACCAACGATCAAATGACAGCTTCCATGACTTTAACATCAGCTGTGAAAGCCGTTCTGTGAAACACACTGATATTGTGTGTGTGTGTGTGTGTGCATACCTCTTAAACACTTCTATGAAATGTCCTTTGAAGTCCTGCTTACAAATGTCTCCGGGTCAATCGGTTATTTTATTATCCAACTTATGACCAATATAAGGCAAAACTTATGCTTATGTAATTAGTGTTAATTAATATAACCGGTCTGACCCATTGTCATTTCCCTCGTCATATAAGAAAAAATCCCCATACCTAACAAAGATTGAAGTTTGCACATCCACTAGCAGACCTTTGTTACAGTTTGATGGATCCGCATGTTTTTAACTGATAAAGTGAAGTTGACGCGATTGTTACTTTCTATTGCTCAAAGGCTAAGTTTATGAATACACATGCGCTGAGAGGGGCACGGACCAATCACAGCAGAAGCGGAGAAGCGGAAGCTCGCTGATATGGTATGGGTGGGACATCTTCACACGTACACTCTAAACTGGGAAACAATCCCGGCAGACCTGGTCAGCTATACCAATCGGAGCGTTTCGGAAAGAGGGACTTTATATAGAGCGGAAGTTGAAATATTTGAAATATAAAGCGTTTTCTTAAATTAGAAACATGAACATCCATTGTTAAACACCCCCCCAAAAAATATCAAAGCCTCAAAAACAGCGTTTATCTATGATTTGGTTTGGAACTCCTTTAGGGTGCTGAGTAGCTCCCCCTAGTGTTTAATATCAGACACTGCTCCTAAACATACTGTGTCTGCAGGGCAGTGGCGGTTGCTGGTCTTTCAAAGAGGGGAAGCTCATTTCACAATGAATGAATGAACAAACTATCTAAAAAACATATATAAACACGACAGAGGAAATGTGGGTATACATTAAACTGAAACAAGGAATGTGGTGTAATTGTGTGAAATGTATAATGAAAATTGGCAAGCAAATACCAAGAAATAGGTTGCAGCAGTTTGTCTTTCAACTACACTTGAAAAATCCGCAATGGGACTGAGATTGAAAAGCTTTAGCGTCAGCGACTTTTTATAGAACAAAATCGCTGTCAATCAAAAGGAGATGCAGTCTTTCGACAGACCCTCCAATCATCACGCAGTAGCTTGTAGTCCAGGCCATCCCACTCCTCCATTCACCCCCAGAGACGCTGAGCGTCCGTGGGCGGGACATGATAGCAGCATTTAACCAATGATCGTCTAATTTCGAAGCACTGAAAAAAACTGTTGAAAGCATCCCCATTGAAGTCAATGGACGCTAGGCTTCAACAGGGAAATGCACTCTGACGCTACGGGAATGTTTGAGAAGGAAATAGAGTCAGCCGACCTGCTATAGGTAGCTGATTATGAACAAACTCGTCTATGTGATGTGCGTGTTCAAACATATTTTTATTCAATAAAATGTTAACACCAAATTTCCTTGTTGACCAATAGTTTTTGACATTATAGGGGAAGTCAAGCTTCCCTTGCAGTCTTAAAGAAATCCCCACTGCCACACACACAGGATGCAGACTGGTAGTGTACCTTATTCTTTGAAAGTCTGTCATGACCCTCCTCCTGCTTCTCACCCTCCTGGTGCTTATATTTGGAAGCCCCTCCCTTTTTATTGTCAATCTTGAGAGACAGAGAGAGACAGACTGACTTTTAGCCCAACTCTTATTAACTTAAGTTACACCACCTTACACATACATCTTGTCAACAAAGCACATGAAATCATCATAGATGACACAATAACAAACCTACACACATGCCTCCACATTAAAAAACAAGAGAGAGAGGGGGAGATAACTTTAAGTAAAGCATCTTTTGCGGCGTATTTTACACAAAATCTAAACCAAACGCGACAGCGCAGCAGGCTGAAACATGAGGATTAACAATTGAAGACGCGTCACGCTGAACCATTGCACATGATGGAATGTCTTTATTACTCTTTATTGCTCTCTTTCACAAGCTTATAAAACATAAGCACTTACGCTGATTGATGTCCTCATGAGAACGGTGCAAAGATACCTCAGACAATGCATTTGATGGTGATAATGTTGGTGATGGTAACGGTCAATAGAAAGTTTCTCCCCATGCTCACCCTGCAGCCATGATCCATAACCCCCAGGTGAACACACGCACACACACTAATGTAGACACCACACCCCCGGTTCCACCCACAGTAATGACGTCACAATGCGTGTGCACATACACAACAGTACAAGAAGAAGAAATGAAGTCAAACCCAATTTGTGGCTCCTACAGCACCAATTGGTGCAGTCAGTTACCTTTTCTTTGAAGCCTTCCCAGTCTGCCCCTGCTGCTCACTGTACTTTGATTTTGGGATGTGAGGACATTTGTTTGCCCTTGTGTGTCCTCCTTCTCCATCTCGATTGCACACAGTTTAATTTGGAGAGTTTTTTCAAATTCTGTTGCAATAAAATTGAAATGTTATGCAAACGTTTGTCTAATCATGTTTAACCTTACCAAATCTAACATTAGTCCCAATTGGACTTCGCTAACATTAGCACATTAGGTAGCTAACATGAGCCAGAAAGCTAAGCTATTGCTAGCCAGGTACCTAGCAAAATCCATTTTACACTTCTTTAAGTACGAGCAAAACCATTTAATCTGGTATGTAACTACGTAACGTCAGCTAAAGTTAGGGTGTAACATACTTGCCACGTCAAAAAATTTGGCTCGGTGCACCAGCCAGGGTTTGCCTTTTCGCCATTCCACCAGCTTCTCGGTTTTTATCAGTCCTTGCAAGAAAATCTTTAAATGAAAAATCCGGGACACAGTCGAGGGCAAAAATAGTATAGGCCCCTCTATCCTCACCCTCATTCCATTCAAGTAAGACATAGCGGATCTCCAATGTTGATATCGCCATTTTTTCTCCCAGCCGGTATCTTTCGCCGCATGCGGATGACGTCATCAACTAGAAAACATTGCATTTTGCATTGCATTTGTTGGATGTAACGGTGAATGTGTGGATGTGTATGAGCTGTAATGTGAATCTGGAAGTGACTTGAAATTGGAAAAAAGGCTTGATTGACAAAATAAAAAACGACAAACCATTTTGTTGTACATTTCCTTCCTTTCCACTATCTTCATACAAGAAAGAATTGACCTTAAATGTTTCAGGAACACGTGTAGACATAGCTTTCCATCTCTTCTCACTTATTTGCCATAGTTAAATTCCATAACATGCCAATTACATCTGATACCAATTTCACATGTTCGTACATACATACGTTTTTTGCATTTTTTTTGTTTGTTAGTTATTGCCTTGATTTTAGAAAATATGAGCTAGGCATCATGTATGACAGTTGCCAAAGTGAGATATGAGCTACAAAATCACCAGATCCTGCCATGAGCTATATAGGAGACATATCTTGTATGTACATATAGGGCTTATAGGTGGATATGAAGAAGCAATACAGGAGACCTATATGGCCTGTATATGGACATATATGCACCTCAATTTTGCCTATATGTGGCATATATACGCATATAGGTTTCATATATGTGCATATATCCTCATATACTGTAGGTTCTTTCCATGTGGGAGTATGAAGACAAAGTATTTATCAATGTGTAAATTATAGAAACTAAAGTATATTGTTTGAGTCAAACTGTTGTCTGAATGCTGTCTGTTTTGAGACCTGTTAGACATGTGAATAAAAAATAAAACATTTCTTGGTTTGGACCAACGTCTATAATTTGTTTATTAAATAGAAAATACACCAGAAAAGTTTGAATGTTAAAGAACCGTTAACTAGTGTAAAGTAGGCTTGGTACATCATTTTCAGGGGTAAAAAAGAGAACTTATGGAAACCTTGATTTCTTCAGTCAATGTTTTCACACACTATCGAGGAGTGACTACGCTCTGCTTTGGTCTTTGTAGGCATTCTGAAGTAGTTGCTACAAACTGGCCACTCCTGCGTGATCAATGTGATGCTTTTCACTGACGCACATTTTATGGTAAAATAATCACTCAGAAACTTTGGTTATGAAAAGAATCAAATGGTTCCACAGTTTGCTCGTATAAGGACAGAAAATACAGTGCATGCTTATTTTTTATATAATAGTGTGTTCTTATAACTATCAGGCATATGCAGTCGCTTTAGACTGTCAGAAAAAAATGATCCTTATATGAACCTCTGTGATCATAACATGTTTGTTCTAATGATTTAAATGCATGTAATAATGCATTAGATTCAATTCTTCGCCTATATTGCATTTTTATATTGTAAACGTAAATAACTCTTGTTTTATTCTTTAATGTGTTGCCTCCTGGTATATAATGTTTCACAGAACATGTGTTGAAGTACTGAAGGGACAAACTCTCACTTTGTGGCTCCTGGCGGAAATTTCTTGAACTAGTTTCACATGTAAACTCTCTTCCCCACCGGCGGCACTCAATGCGGCGGTAGAGAGCATTCTGGTTGACTACCTAGTGTTTGTTTTTTCACCTGAAAGTCTGAATGAACGGCAGAAAACTGGTTAAAGGTCTCATGAAGTGTGCTTGTTTATTGTTTTATATCGTTGTACAAGTTCTGCTTGTGACGTTCGCGTGGTTTTTACATTCAAAAACATCAAAATCAATAAGTAATAAGCTATTTTCTACACAGGTTGAGGCCAGCTCTGCAAAAGCTCGCTTTTAATGGGCGAGCTGCATTGAAGAATTAAGTAAACTAAGTAAACGCTCACTGCTATGATTGGATAACAGTTTGTGTAGTTGGAGCCTTATGTGAATTTGGTTGGAGACGTTACGTTAGGTTACACATTAGCACCATTCACAGTTTTCAGAGGGCATCAGTATTATCTGGAGACCTCCTGTGATTTATAAATGACCTCACATCAGTATTTAATGTGACGCATTCGCACAAGATGATATTACTCAAATTTACTCACATTTCCAGTATGTGATGGCATACTTCTCGTTTGGCTCTCAGCGGAGGCGGTCGCATTTTCTCACTCCCCGTCCTTGCCCATATTTTCCCTGCTTTGTCTCTTGTCTTGTCTCGTCTCATCTATTGAGAGACTCTCTCTGCACTGCACTCCAAACTTCGAAAATTATGGATGTGATCAACGCAATTGACACCATTTTCTCAACGAGAAAACTGGGTTCGGGGGAACCCCCTTGCCCTGACGGAACGTACGCAGCTGGTTACACAATGGACGGGTGGGAGAGATGGCGGATCGTGTGTCTGGCGGCTCTTTCAGTCGAGGATATCGAGGATATTTACCTATTTGGAACCATGATAACAGGTCTTGTGGTGATTGGATTAGGCTTTGCCCTGGGTTATCGAAAAATTCACAATACGGGAACAGCTGTCATAAGGCTGCCCGTATCGATTGAAGCTGTTCGAAGAGCGGTCAGCATTGAGACTGAGACTATTAACCGAAATATGGTCGTTATCAGGGAAATCCTAACAGCTCTGGGTAGAAAAATTTATAATATCGGAGATAAGAATCACCATTGAACCAATTGGACTATGAGGGCTGCCGTGACATGTTGGAATACGGTTTCCCGACTAAACAAATCACAATCTTATCTATTCGGCTCCCCTGCTCCAGAAACGGCCTTGGTAAATCTGGAGCTGGAAAATTTAACCCTGTGAGAGCACTGCAGTGAGACGGTCTTGCGTTCCTCCCCCACACAAAGACTCAGAACTATCACACACACAAAGACTTATCCCTCCCACTCCTCTGTATGATTTGAACCGCCAGCCTGACAAGCGGGTCTCTGAGAGGCACCGTAATGGCACTGGGCCAGATGGCTGCTGGTCGGAGCTGGATTATTTTACCCTGTTGCGAGTCTTGTCTATGGTGTATTATGTGTATCTGTTTTTTTCCCTCCACTTCCCTCATGTTTGCTGTATTTTTCTTCTTAAATCCATATCGTTACACTGTACTTGTTATATGTGTAATGACAATAAATTGAATCCAATCCAATCCAAAGACTTTGCGTATAGTTTGTATAATATAGGTGTATAATGATATATGATTGTGTCTGTCAGCTTTTGAGACCAGTGATCCTGAACCGGACAAAAGATCACTGCGATCACAGGTCTCAAACCTTTCGAGAGTTTCCATGAGATAAAAACAAACAGGAGACTCCCGGTAACTTATGCATATCACACAGCACTCGAAATAATACCAAAACACTTCTAAACAGCCTCCATTATTCACAAACGGTGGATACAAATTTGAAAAATTGTTAGGGTTTACCTTTAAGTTTATTGTGCTGAGCGATATCACTTTATAAGACGTTAATTATTATGAAACTTTCATATTGAATGCAGCAGCGTTTTGGACTTTTAAAGAGTTGGCGTCTCAGGAGGACGTGCATTTAAATCACACTGTCCTTAATGTCTCTCCACTGATTTGAAATGTTAAGGTGTGCCAGGTAAAGATGATTGACAGGCCACATTTGGCCCGCAGGCTGCCAGTTGAGCGCTGCAGTATAAGTCTCTTCTGTGGAATCCTGATGTAAAATTATTTATTATTGTATGAGTCTGCGTGTACGAGGAAGTAAACTTGCCGAAACTCATGTCAGTTGTTACTGGATGGCATTTTTGTTCTTAAGAAAACAACACTGCCATTCTCAAAACAAAAGATTCAAAAACACCTGAGATCTTATCTTGAACAGACATGCAGAAGAGATATATAGAGAGTTATAAAATAAGATCATACAATGACTTGAATAATGTAAATTTAGGCTGTTGGGCTTGCATGTTTTATGGGTTAATTTCATAGACACAACGGTCTTTATACTGTACAAACTATGTAACATATTCCCTAAACCTAACAATCACACAAAACTGTCTGCCATTTTCAAAAAAGTTAATTCTGTATGAACTACAGGCTTGTTTCCTCATAAGAACCAAAAACATTCCCCATAAGGTCAAGGATTTTGGATATTGCAGTCTTTGTGGGGACATTTTGCCCCCATACCACATACCTCAGGGACACACACACACACCTACTTGTTTTTCTGCCATACACTCACCTAAAGGATTATTAGGAACACCTGTTCAATTTGTCATTAATGCAATTATGGTGGTGGTGTAATGGTGTGGTGGATGTTTTCTTGGCACACTTTAGGCCCCTTAGTGCCAATTTGTTTAAATGCCACGACCTACCTGAGCATTGTTTCTGACCATGTCCATCCCTTTATGACCACCATGTAACCATCCTCTGATGGCTACTTCCAGCAGGATAATGCAGCATGTCACAAAGCTCCAATCATTTCAAATTGGTTTCTTGAACATGACAATGAGTTCACTGTGCTAAAATGGCCCCCACAGTCACCAGATGTCAACCCAATAAACATCTTTGGGATGTGGTGGAACGGGATCTTCGTGCATTCCACAAATCTCCATCAACTGCAAGACTCTATCCTATCATCGTAAAGTGCAGCGAGTTTTATTTTCTTCTGTACATAAAGTGGCTTACTGGAACTCGAAGAGACAAAGATAAAGCTCATTTAGTGTGAAATGACAGCTGAGCAACACAAACGCAGAATTAATGCGTGAAAAAAACATCCAAGTTAAGACACGCAAAACTTACAGAACTTTTTTTGTGCAGTGTTGTTTTTCTGTCATGAATGATGTAAAACTGGTTTGATTCGTTTTCTGTTCTAAAGAGAAACAAACCAACATTCCTGAAAGGTGACGTGTTAAACAGAAGCGCAGAAGAGACGCTGTCATTGCATTTACATTTAGGCATTCAGCAGACGCTTTTATCCAAAGCGACTTAAAGAGAAGAAGATTACTCATTATTACTCATTTTATTACTCAAGATTAATCATTACTGAAGGTGAGTCATGAATTATTATCATTATTAATGTTTCTGCAGTAATGTTTTATTATTGGTCATCAAACAAACCTGTTTAATCTTCATCATATTGAGAATATCAATTTTTCTAGTATTATTGAGTAATATTATCATTGATTGTCATGTTTGCTTTTTGTGTTTTGTCATCAAAAGTATGTGAGTTTCTCTGTAAAATCCAATGCACTTTACTTAGAAAGCAAATAGATTGGCGACTTGTCAATGTCAATGGCATTGAATCAATATTACTTTTGCACCCCCATTAATGTACAGCTGAACACAGAGCCTTACAAACCGGGCCGGATTAAGAACACATTGGGCCGTGGGGCTATAGCAAAACCCATCAAGGGCCCCTTCATTTTATGCCACGCCCGGTGTCTTCTGCACTGTTGATTACATCTTGAATGAATTCAATTTCATTTTATATTTATTTTCTTATTATTTTATCTAATTACATAATTTAGCCGTTCAACAGTGTAATTGAGAGCTATCCTGTCTAGCAGGTAGGAAATACACAGAATTGAATGTTCTCAAAAGTCGGCCCCTTTAAGAGCTTAAGTGATTTAAAAGCCTTTACATAAATAATAGCGTTATTATATAATGCAACGCTAGACAAATGATTAGCAAACATACACATTCTGCATTAATTGTGTTAAATATTTTTCTTTAAAAAATGTTTTTGCAGGCTTCGACCTGTTAACATTAAAAGCCCTACAAATGTTCTATTCGTGTAGAAAATTACATTATATTTAATTTCTTTGTTCTATAAGCACAAGTTTGCAAAGCCGACTAAACTTTTTAGGCTTTTAAAAAAACATTAACATTAACTCCAGATATGAACTTCTAACGAACAGGTTTCCAAAATCAGCAAAAACATTTGCAATCACTTCCTGAATGAGTATTTAACAATAAATACTTTATATAGGGTCTTAATGTTAAAAAGTGTTCTTTCGAACTTTAGCTGAGCAAAAACCCATATAATGATACTGTTGTAATCCATGCTTTTAACCATGTGACATGTCGCATTCCGGTGTTAAGTGTTAAATGGCTCTTACAGCACTGTGGCCGCAAACAAGCCTTAATAAAAGATAACTTTGATGAGGAGCGCTATTCATTCCATCGCATTTGTTACCGATCAGATGAGCTGTCTAATATGTTGCTGCACTATTACTGTCGTTTTCATCTAAAGGGGCAAAGTAAACATTCATGAAACCTGTGCTTTCTAACTGGTTGTTTATAAGAACAATAATCTACTGCTGCTGCTTACTAACCTTCAACATAATAAGCACGTTGATCTGTGACGGTGTGATGCTAAATGTGTATTACAGTTGCACACACAAGTTTCCTCGGGCATTGATGGTTGTCCCAGAGGGAACTGAAGTAGTTGGTTAGATTTGGAACTTTAGCTGTAATTTAATCTCATGTTTTCCCTTTTCTACTTTATTTCTCCTTTTTGAGCACAACTATCACTTTTTTGAGCACAACTATCACTATCAGAATACGAAGGAAGCGACTGTTCTTCCACCACCAGGCACTGCACAATGTTGCATGTTTTTGCTTGGTCTCTCTTGGAAATCCTTGTTTTTGCTCATATGACACAGGGTTAGCCGCTTTCGAGAGCCCGTCGCTTAAGTGACAGTGTTGCCAGATCTTCAGAGAAAAAATAAGCAAACAAAGACAAGACGGAAATAAACTAATAAAATACAAATTATTTATACATTTTATAAGAAAAGAAAAACATTTATTAAGACCTAAGTGCCGAGGCTTTTTGATCTAAGACCAAGCAACAAGTATAAAAGCGCATACTAATAAAGAACATGGCAACATTGGGAGAGAGCAGAGGTGCAGAGATGTCGCTATGGTTACCAGATTGTCAGTCATCCCAAATGCAGGAGTGTGTAGAATGTGTACATAGCTTAAGTCATTCACTCACCAGTGGGAAAGGCTAGAGAAGTCGTTGATATTCTTCTGTGTAGGCGGTGTTCAACCTATAGATATGTACATTTCAGGACCTGGTGTTCGCTGGGCCAGGTGTCAATAACAGTTGTCATTTCAGTAACAAGGACGTCTTCAGTTCTCACACTATGTTCACTTCAATACTATACGGAGTGTTTATATAACAAAAGCTCGAGTTAAATAGATATCTTAATTCATGAGGCAAAGATACTTTCATGTTGCCTGTATCTGTATTTATTTAAATAAAAAAACATGGAAGGTGTGGACTTGCATTTTATGAATGACTAAAGATCACGATTTCAGGTACTGGAAAAATCAACAAAAAAAACATTTTTTGCACGCAGTATTTGTGAATTTTGCCTCTTATTCATTAATTCCCACACTGACTCCTATAGACATGACTCTACACTACTGAAATTGCATGAATTGTTTTAACTGCAAAACTTCCAGCTTCTGGTGGAAATGATCAAAAGCATAAAGTGACTCTTTCAAGACATGTTCCCAGATAGTGCATGTTCATCTGTTGTGACGATCCTGTCCTGTGCCTTGGGGACAGTGTTGTTACAGTACCATGTCTTGTGTTTATGTTTTGTTTTATGTGGAGACACATGGCGGAATGTTTTGATAATTCGACGCGTGTCCTCCTGTTTTTCGTTTAGCTCCGCCCCCTTGTTTCCCGTCTGATTTCCCATTAGTGTTAAGTCTTGTCACCTGTCCTTCTCTGTCCCTGCTTAATCTCCTCTCGTTGACTTGTCCCTATTTAGTATCTCTGTTTCCCTCACACCTCGTCGGTTCATTGTTATTTCTTGTCTTGCCCAGCGTAACTCTCCTGACGGTTTTTGGATAACCCAAGTATGTTTCCTCCCCGTGAGTTTTGTCTGTGGATTGCGTGATTTGGACTTATTTAATTATTTGCTTTCTTGTTTTGTTTTGAGAAAATTCTAAGAACATTCTTAGAAATGTGTGCGTTTCCCCTTAGAATTACAGAAAAGATCCTAGTAAAGAAATAAACCAATTCATAAAGGATCTTATCCCTTAAAAGATCTCTCATAAGGGCCAACATTTTAAAAAGAGCTATAAAATACAATTACATTAAATAGAATAACAGTGAGTTAATAAGACACAGCACATTTCATCTTTATGACCGATCCTTTTAGAGACAGGCTTACATCTCCAAAACAGCGCAGAAATTCCATAGCACCAGAAATAGAAGAATCTCTACATGAACATTTTCAGCATCTGGAGAAGTGCAGCTATTCAGCAGAGATGATTTGGTTCTGTCACAGCCTTCTATGGGAATCACACAAACAAAGCATTTACAAACTTATTGTGTAACTGTTCATTTTCGTGCGTGTGTGTGAGTGAGCGTGAGTACAGTAAAACAGAGAAAATGATGTGCAATTTCAAACTAACAATCCCAACCAACCAATCACAGGGTTTAAAAGACTGTGTCATACAAAGCATCGGGGTCAGCCCCGCCTCCTCACTAAATAAAAGTTGCTCAGAATTTCTCTCAGATTGGTCCTGACTCTCTTTTAAGATAAGACTCCTACGTAGTAGTTTTTAAGATAAATTAAGAGCTTTCTAAGAGGATTATTGGAAGCTTTAAGAATACAGACCCTGACAGACATCTTAAAATGAGTTTTACCTCCATTCTAAATCATAAACATCTCACAGATATGACATCTGACAGCACACGTCTCAGAGACGTATTGAGCAAAAAATTAAAATACTGAAACGTACATTTCCATTCAATTTGCTACTTTAAACAAAATCTCACAACCCTTGCTCTGCCTCTGGGGTCTGGTACTGCAAAAGATGCCAACGCATCAGTCAAATGTGCGTTTACCCCGTTGGGAACCCGGCTTAGAGCGGCCCTGACAGGATGAGCCATGGTTCTGGAGAGTGCGCTCTCTCTCCAGGCTTCCCCCAGGTGATATCACTGCCTTCCGCAATCTCCACGTGACGTTCCGTTGGCCGGCGGTAACACCAAGCAGATAAGAAGGCAGAGCAGTCAACCTCTTTGGGGTCCCCCACAAGTGCAAGGTGACAGCTCTGTCAGCCACTGAACCAGCCTCCCATGGCACATGGCAATGGATGAAACTGATCATTTTCAAGGTCCAAGGTCCCACTGAAACACTTTCAGAGGCTCCTAGGGCACGTGGCGTCCTCGAGAGGGGTAATCCCTCTTGGATTGATGCATATGCAGCCACTTCAGCACTGGCTCAGAGTGCTGACACGACTCAGAGTCGTGTTCCTTGGATGGCAGCACACCAGCACCAGGCGGCACGGCTGCTTTGGTGCACAGCCGCCCGCGGAACATGCGGAAGTAGTACTTTCCCACAGTGAGCCTCCTTGCACAGGGGCTGTGCGCAGTCAAAGAAGAGCGGCTTCAGTTACTGCTAGTTGTGACTTACTGGCCCAACCAGACTTGACTCTCAGTCCTCTCGGTTCTGACGACAGCCCCTCTGGCCGATTCCCCTGAAGAAGGCAATCACTGAAGAAAACACAAACAACGATAGTTAATTTTGAGGTCCCCTTCATGAATTAAATGTATCTGCCCTTCCATTCCCATTTAAAATATATTCATTTGGCAGACACTTTTATCCAAAGTGACTTAAAAGTTGGATGCAGTGGGCAACTATCACTGCAGAGCAAACAGGGGTAAGGTGCCTTGCTCAAGGGCTTTTCAGTCATTTCCTTGTGGTACTGAGAATTGAACCAGCGACCTTCTGGCTACGAGTCCAAGTCTCTAACCACTAGACCACAACATTACCCTTTAAAATGGGCAAATTGAAATTGCGCATTGAAAATACGCCAAATGGAAACGTCAATTTCGCAAAAATAGCACTAGGCACTAAAGTTTTTTATTTATTTATTCAACCAGGATACAAAATCCCATACATGGTTTAACGGGGTACGCAGTCGTTCTTCAATACTGTTTTTGATCAACATTTAGCAAATACATAAGTCTGTAAATCTGTAACCTGGGCCCGTTTTCATGAAAAATCATAGCGCAAAGAGTTGCTCCTAGTGACTAAATTCTAAGAAAATTCTGAGAAATGTGGACGTTTCCCCTTAAAATTACAAAAAGATCCTAGTAAAGAAAAAAGAAATTCAGCAAGCATCTTAACCCTTATAAGAGGTCATAAGTCAAACATTTTAGGAGTAGCGAGGAGGACTTTTAAGAGACTTAAGAGATTCTTAGCAGCAGACGAATGGACGAAACACAAAGAGTTGCTATTGATGACAGTTTACATATTTCTTTTAAGGTTTATCAGATTTTTTTTTGTGTGTGTGTTCAACTTTAGTTTTTTTCTGGTTTTGGTTGTCTTGTACAGCTGCATTAATGCAATGCAAAATGTTTAAGCGCTATATTAAATTAACTTGAATGACACTGAGTAAATAAGACTCAACACATTAAATCGTGGAGGGTTCATGTTTGTGACCAATCCTATTAGAAATGCCATATCGCCAGAAATAGGAGTAATCGTATTAAGATATTTGGCAACTGGAGGAATGCAACTGTACAGCAAAGATGATTTGGTTCGTCATAACAGTCACAATCTGATCACACAAACAATTACAGCAGTTCCAGAAACTTACTGTGTCAATGTTCATTTTCTATCAAATACTGTTTGTTGATATTAACAGAATGGAAAAATATTTGTTTATACACACACCCATATAGTTATATATATATATATATATATAACATATATAGTGCATGTGTGTGCATGTGTATGGTAAATCTGAACAAGGTTAGTAATGCAATTTCAAACTAACGACCCCATACTCAACAGTGGCCTTTTTTCCTTCTGGCAAACCAACCAATCACAGTCTTTGAAAGACTGTGTCATGCATAGCAAACGATGTCAGCCCCGCCTCCTCACTAAGATAAAAGATTTTGTATTTTCCACACTCAAAGTTTCTCTCAAATTGGTCCTCAATCTTTTTTTAGCCAATATTCCTACGTAGAAGTTTTAAAGCTTAATTAAGAGCTTTCTGAGCGGATTCTTGGAAGCTTTAAGAATAAAGACCCTGATGTTCATTGTCTTTCAACAGGTGCATTGTTGTTGTCCTAAAGGGATCATTTGACGCGGCTAAAACAAATATTATTGTTCGCTTAAGATGTAATGTAATGTGTATACAGGATTTAAGGTTGATAAACGCTGTATTTTCCACATAGTTTGGAACAATCTCAGGGCGATTAAATGATGCTAGAATGCTTATCTTTGGGTGAACTAACCCTTTAAGTAGCATGAATGAATCTCATTGTAAAATGTGTCTGCTGCAGATGAGTAAAGTCAGTGTTGATGTGAAGGCGGACACAAGTTCAGCTGTAAATGCTCCTGTGGTCACTGGAAACACTATAACAGGACCCGTGACCTTCATCTGCAGCTCAAACACTGCAGGTACAATAGAACACAAACACAAATACAACATGATCAGTTTCACAGTGTTTTCATTCATCTTTTCTCTCTTCACAGAGCAGCAAAACTCCACAGAGAAGCTCACACAAGAACAAGGTGAATCATCACTAAACATCAGACTCTATAGCACTTTACATTCTGTCCTGACTCACAGAAAACATGACTCAGTTAGTTACAGTTAAGTGTCGAGTGAATGAAACAGTCGACTTAGAGACTCGAACTTTAAACAATCCAGTTGAGTGTAAAAAGGGATTTGTTGAATCAGAACAGCATTACTATCATGACTTACTACACATCAGTTCCACTTACATACGTCTTCAACTAATGCTTTGTTGGAAGTCACTGGCCTGTTTAAACTCCATCATAAGGTTTGTTGCTCAGAGATGATCGGCTCATTTCACATGATACAGAAGAACTTGAGTGTATTTCAGTAAGAGCTTGTGTTCAACTACACAGAAATAAAACACTAGACTGACTCCTGAAATCTTTTTTCAGTTTGAATTCAGTTGTCTAAATATCTGAAAACGTAAATGATCGTGTTATTTTCTCATCTCATAATGAGATATACATACGTGACACAGCTCAAGACAGCTACACTACATTAAATTAACTTAAAAATTTACTGCATCATGTTTGTGACACTTCTTTCATTTTCAGCTGCATTACCTAAAAGTCTTTAGTTGACAATGCTCAATGTTCTAGCAGGAGATTCTGTATTTTCTTTATAAGTAAAAAATTTGATAACCGGTTGTTCATAGTACATACCGACTGTCATATTGTCATAGAACATTCCTTGTGTAAAGTATTTCCATAGTACATGCCCATTGTGTATCCTAATATTGTATTCTGTATTTATTCACACTGTATATCCTGCACTTGCTATTTGCACCTGTGGTTAGACCTAAACTACATTTCGTTACACTGTACTTGTATATGTGTAATGACAATAAAGTTGAATCTAATCTAATCTAATCTAATCTAATCTAATCTAATCTAATCTAATCTAATCTAATCTAATCTAATATATTTAAAGGGATAGTTCACCAAAAAATTATATACTGTCATCATTTACTCACCCTCAAATTGTTGCAAACCTGTATACATTTCTTTATTCTGCAAAACACATCTACTGTATATAAAACATCTGAACTATAAACACAAAACTAACTTAGAAAGCAAGATTCTGAAGACTGGAGACGGGTCAGATATACAGTATAAGCACATCAGATATATATATGCTTCATATTTTCTCACTTTTCATTTCGCTTAAAAACATTTAATGCCCTATTTATTGAGTCCACCCAATGTCATGATGTGTTGATCTGTTTCATGTGAGATTTGTTTCATTTAGTCTGTAATCCTCCATTAGATTAATTTAATGTGTGAATAATGATGAACATCCTGATGTGAATAACATTTGTCTTGAATCATTTCTCTTTTCTTCTCGTCATTTATGATAACAGAGGCTTTAGGACTGAAAGAGTTTTTGAGAAGTCATAAGATCTACATGAAGGAGAATTCAAAACGTATTTTTGAGGGTATGAAGGAAAATGAAGCCGATCTGAATGAGATTTACACAGATGTGTTCATAACAAAGGGGGATATGAAAGAAGTCAACCGTGAACGTGAGATTCTGAACATTGATGATGCCTTCAAAAACACAACCAAATCATCAGAGGACAAACACATCAAATGCAATCTGATATTTCAGTCACTGAGAGACAAGAAGAAGATTATTCTGACCAAAGGCGTCGCTGGAATTGGTAAAACAGTCTCTGTGCAGAAGTTCATTCTGGATTGGGCCGAGGGAACAGCCAATCAGGACGTAGACGCCATGTTTCTGTTTCCATTCAGAGAGATGAACCAGATTGAAGACAAAGTCAGTTTTCATGAGTTTCTGCTGGAATTTTATCCTGAAATGAAAAGAAATGTCATAAAGTTAACAGAGAAATGTAATGTGGCGTTTATCTTTGACGGACTTGATGAAAGTCGCTTGAGTTTTAATTTTAAAAGCAGAAAACGGAGTAGTGTTGAGGAAAGATCATCTGTAGATGAAATGATTATAAATCTGATCAGAGGAGATCTGCTTCCATCATCTCTCATCTGGATCACATCAAGACCAGCAGCAGCCAATCAGATTCTTTCTAAGTTTGTAGGTTTTGTTCACTGAGGTGAGAGGATTCACAGACCAGCAGAAAGAGGAATACTTCAGAAAGAGAATCAAAGATAAGAGTCAAGCTGATGAAATGATCAAACACATCAAGAGATCTCGTAGTCTCTACATCATGTGTCACATCCCCGTCTTCTGTTGGATCACTGCGTCAGTACTTCATGATATTCTCATCCAGAACCATGAAGAAAACATTGACACGACTCTCACTGAGATGTACATTCACTTTCTGCTGATTCAGATGAACATGAAGAACCAGAAGTATGATGAGGAAGATGAAGAAGACTATACAAAGCTCTTAGAATCCAATAAAACCACCATTCTGAAGTTGGCCAAACTGGCGTTTGAGCAGCTGAAGAAAGAGAACATCATCTTCTATGAGAAAGATCTTAAAGATTGTGATATTGATGTGAGTAAAGATTCAGAGTACACAGGAATGATCGCTGAGATCTTCAAGAAAGAATCTGTTCTTCACAAGACAAAAGTCTTCAGCTTTATTCATCTGAGCGTTCAAGAGTTTCTGGCTGCGCTGCACGTCTTCATCTGCTACATGACCGACAACATGAAGGACCTTGAGTTTTTCATCACACCTGAACAAGACTGCTACATGACCGACAACATGAAGGACCTTGAGTTTTTCATCACACCTGAACAAGACTGCTACATGACCGACAACATGAAGGACCTTGAGTTTTTTATCACACCTGAACAAGACACAAAGATTTCTCTTCATGAGATTCTGAAGAAGGCCATTGATAAAGCCACAGAGAGTGAGAGAGGACATCTGGATCTGTTTTTACGTTTTCTGATGGGCCTTTCACTTGAGTCTAGTCAGAAGCTTCTCAAAGGTCTGCTCACACGCACTGAAGACACTAGAGACAGCATCAGAGAAACAACTCAATACATTCAACAGTTACAGGATCATTACAACACCTCAGATGAAGCTTCAGTGAACCTGTTTTACTGTTTACTGGAGATGAAGGATCAGTCATTATACGAGAGAATCCAGAAATACTTACATCCAGATGATTCAGATTCAGTCATAGAGCTCTCAGATTCAATGTGTACACTGATGATCTATGTGCTGCTCATGTCAGAGAACGTGCTGGATGAGTTCAACATGAACAGATATGATGTAGAGGATAAGAAGAGACTCGTTCCAGCTGTGAGATGTTGTAGACGAGCGATGTGAGTTCATTCAGTGTTTTTATAGCCTCTCAAAATAACAATATTCACTCTGTGAAAGTACAGGCTGTGAATGAACACTGGAATATAATCTAGATTAATCTTCCTCTCACAGATTTTCAGGGTCTGATCTGACTGCTGAGTCCTGTGAAGTTGTGTCTACAGCTCTTCAGTCCTCAAAGTGTCCTCTGAGAGAGCTGGACCTGAGTAACAATGATCTGAAGGATTCAGGAGTGAAGCTGATCTCTGATGCTCTCAAGACTCACAACTGTCAACTACACACACTGAGGTGTTTCTCTCTACACACTGATCTCACAATAGAAAAGTGAAGAGTGTGTTGACATGTTGATGTGTGTGTTTGTAGGTTATCAGGTTGTATGGTTGTATGGTGACAGATGAAGGTTGTTGTTCTTTGGCTTCAGCTCTGAGTTCACAGTCGTCACACATGAGAGAGCTGGATCTGAGCTACAATCACCCACAACACACAACACTTCAGCTGCTCTCTCACAAACTCAATGATCCAAACTACACAATCAAGTATGACACACAACATACACATGATTCACACACACCAGACCAATGTCACATCATGTTTATGTCTTTAATGTGTGTGTGTTTCTGTAGTGTGAGTCATGGAGGAGAGGAAAGAATTAGAGCAGGACTACACAAGTGTAAGTCTACACACACACACACACACACCCGACACACACACACACACACACACACACAAACACACCTGACACACACACATATCCCACACAAACACACCTGACACACGAACACAAACACAACTGACACCAGAGGTGGGTAGTAACGAGTTACATTTACTTGAGTAAGTTTTTGAAAGAATTATACTTCTAGGAGTAGTTTTAAATCACTATACTTTTTACTTTTACTTGAGTAGATTTGTGAAGAAGAAACTGTACTTTTACTCCGCTACATTAGGCTACAATAAACTCGTTACTTTTCTTTTGACCTCTTTGATATTCTACGCGTCATTGTTTTATTTTGACAGAGAGTGAGACTTCTGCCAAAGGCTCTACCATGTGACTGTGTTTCACCAATCAAACGTAGTTGCGCAGTCTCGTCACGTGACCATACTCAATCTCAGCGGCGTTCGGCGGGACGGGTTAGTTTACAGTCGTAGCAAAAAAAAAATGTCACAATCAACCATCGGCAATGCAGACACAGGCGAGGAGGAACACCCCTGGGGCCCGTTTCAATAAGGAAGTTCAACCAACACCGAGTTAAAATCTGAACTCTGAGTTGATTTACTCAGAGAATCGCTACTCTGAGTTTTCAGTTTCAGAACAGCTGATTTGAGTTAGTTTAATCAACCCTGAGTAAGTTCACTCTAGGTTACGCGCGTGCAGCATGGCGATGAAAAGCCATCATCAATTGAGTGAAGATAGCACGATTCACCATGGCAACGGCACGTGACAAAAAGCGCTCTGTTCATTTCTCGCCAATCAAATTGAAGGAACTGTTACAAGCGTACAGTGAATATGACCAGATATTTAGAAAAAAGTGCAACACAGCCGCAGCAGCAAAAGAAAGAGAGTTGGCGTGGGAGAAAAGTGCTTCACGTGTTAATGCGCAAGTTTATATGTCAATCACTTTTATATTTATTTTGTTGAAACTGTGAAAATGTAAATTATATTTAACTCTCTTGCTCTCATGTAGGTGAAATCCTTCTGCAATAAAAAGATCTTGGCAGCAGCTGAATATGAAATATACGACGGCGTCGTAAAAAAAAGATTTCGAGAATAAAGTCGAAATGTTACGAGAATAAAGTCGAAATGTTACGAGAATAAAGTCGAAATGTTACGAGAATAAAGTCGAAATGTTACGAGAATAAAGTCGAAATGTTACGAGAATAAAGTCGAAATGTTACGAGAATAAAGTCGAAATGTTACGAGAATAAAGTCGAATGTCAAATCTGACATGAACTACGAATTAACTCACTGATTCAGATGACGTACTTAAACATAATTTAAACTCTTAAACTACAACTTTCACGAAAATAATATACGTATTACGACGAGTTTATTCTCGTAACATTTTGACTTTAATCTCGTAAAATTTCGTCTTTATTCTCGTAATCTTGAATTTATGTTATTTTTAACGTGGCACTAAAACGCCGTGGTAGAAATACAATAACATCATTCATTCAGGAAACTTTAAAGAAATAAAATGGTCTTGCTAGTAGGATGACTGATTGGGAAATGTTAAATATACTTCTTAAACTGGCTTTAAAAGTTAAGATAAAACGTCCAAACGGGCCTCAGAATTCTCTCCCGACATAAATATAATTCTCTGCGAATTAATGCAGCTTCCTCATCTATGGGTTCATGAATAAACGAACATGCTATTTTAAGTTCTGTGTGACTAAATAGAGCGCGATTAGGAACACGAATCAATAAACAGATGACGTATGTCATTTCAAACCCGCTCGCGCTTCGAAAAGGGGGCGGAGATTGTAACAAACCCTGCGTTTGCGGAATAAAAACCTGCTCCCGACCAGGTTAGGTTCACGGAGTAGGTTACTCTGGTTACTCACTCGGAGTATAAGATACCTCGATTTCTGAAATGGGCTTGACTTACTCCGCGGTCGCGGGTTTGACATTCCTCGCATTCAGAAACCAAAAACCCTGAGTATTCCGTTTCTGGGATTGACTTACTCTGAGTTTGCACTTACCCTGCTTTCTGAAACGGGCCCCTGGCCTCATATTGAAAAGCATGTTTACCTTAGTAAAAGTGCGAAACAGCAGCTACATTATGCGGTGTCTTCTGTGTCTCCCAAAACAAACGGACATTTCAGCATTCAAAAACTCAACATCTAACTTGAGGAAACATGTATCGCTAAGTGTTCTAAAATCGTTTTTTTTTGCTGTGGATAGACGAATGTTTGTCTTTAAAGTTACATATGTTTTAAACATTTCCTATATATATTATGTGTGGAACGGTACGTGTATTTGTATTGAACCGAAATAGTATGGGCGTCACGGTTCGGTGCATACATTTAACTTACACAGAGAATAACTTACACGGTATAAAAATAAATAAAACTCGCGTGCAAATTAATTAATATAATGCAGAACTACTGTTAGATACGTGGGTTCTTTAGGGAGACTTCATCTGTAGTCCCACTTTAGCTTGAAGCAGGCTGCCTTTGCATTGCAATGCATTAGTATATTGTGTGAGAGAGAGAATGGCGAGGGCTCGATCGAAAAGTCACAAAGTGTTTACTTTACTTATTTTCCATCATTTTGTTTATGCAGGACATCATTCAAACTGCAAGTGTTGAAGTCACACATAGGTCCGTGTACGTTTTATTCATTTGATATCCTATATTAAATAAATTAATGGAAACTGAAAGATGACTCGTTTTTTCATTTTTCGTTTAGTTCAACAAACGAAAAATTAGATTTCGCCCCGATTTTTCATTTTTCGTTTGTCGTTTAAAAAACGGATTTCGGACTCAATATGGGATTCGTACATGTGGGCGGTGCTGTCACGCCCCTTTCACCCGATTGGTCAAATCGCTCACCATCTGTACGGACTTAATTCTACCCAGCAGATTAAGAGTCTGTACGAGTGCGATACTGACAAGTGTTTGCACTTTAAAATATGTTTACTTGAACACCAGACAGCCTCGCATATCTTAGACCCGCTAGGTTAAGAGGGACGTGCTCACTGGACTTTCTCTTGTTTTCTGTGCACCTTGTCTCACAGCAGTTTAGGCATGTTATGTTTTTTGTTATAAATCAGAAATGACAAGGATGCATTTTCCCGCAATAGAAAGTGGGTTGGGATTGTTTCCCCGGTGTGGGCGTGGCCTAAATGCGCTCTCTCTTTATGCGCTAGCTCAAGTTCAAAGTCTACTCCTGATGCAAGTTGGGCCAATTTTCACTTATTTTAATGTTTATTGTTATAAAAAAGTGGATGAATAGGCTCTATATCACGAACTTTGATACAGATCATTTAGATCAAACTCCAAAAATTCCATGATGACCATAATTCTTAATGCTGTCCACAAGAGGGGGTGTCAGCCTCTTTCAATCTAATTTATCCACTCTCCATACAGATAAAGTATGAATATGTTGTAGCTGTATTTCTGAGAACAAACATCACACATAAGGAACATCATGAATCTGCACAGTTGGGAGCCTGCATGCAGATGTGTATGTTAGTTTGTAAAACACAAAATTTAATTCTGCAAAAAAATTATTTTATTCTCACAACATCACATGTAACCAAACTAAATGTGACCTGAAATGTTTTAGAAATTTAAGTCAATTTATCACAAATAATTTTCTTTCAACAGCGACATTTTATAGTACAAGTTTATGAACATTGCTGAACTTAAAACAGCATTCTGTAATGATGATTGGGAACATTCATCGATTCATGTTTAAGGAGAAATAGTTCACGCCATGAAAGTGAAAGTGACCGATTCGTCAGGTATGGTGACCCATACCCGAAATGTGACCTCTGCTTTTTACCCATCCAGTGATTAGTGAGCACACACACAGCAAGTGATGAACACACGTACACCCGAGCAGTGGGCAGATATCACTGCAGCGCCCGGGGAGCATGTAGGGTTAGGTGCCTTGTTCAAGGGCACCGCAATCGTTACCCGCCGGGCCTGAGGATCGAACCGGCAACCTTCTGGTCACAAGTCACAAGGAGATGGTGGTCTAGTGGGTTAAACCACTGAACTGGTAATCAAAAGGTTGCTGGTTCGATCCCAGCAGCCACCAGTGTGTCCTTGAGCAAGACACTTTACTCCATGTTGCTCCAGGGCACTTATTGTAATAAGTGCCCTGTAAGTCGCTTTGGATAAAAGCGACTTGCCAAATGACTAAATGTAAATGTAAGTCCAACTCTCTAACCATTAGGCCATTATGACTACTACTAACCGTAATTGCCCCATCAGTTATATTCCAAAAATAAAAAATTCAATCAATATTCTTCTCCCCAATAATTATTGTGATCCGAGTAAATTATATGTACAGTATGCATGTATGTATGTATGTACAGTGAGGGAAATAATTATTTGATCCCAACACTGATTTTGTAAGTTTGCCTGCTTACAAATAAATGCAGGACCTATAATGTTTAGGTTTATTTTAACTGATAGAACCTGAAAATCAACCAAAAAATCAGTGGAAATAAAGGTTATAAATTGATTTGCATTTCAGTCAGTGAAATAAATATTTGATCCCTACCAACAAGCAAGAATTCTGGCCCCAAAGATTGGTTATGTGCCTACATGGCCCACAGATAAGTCCTGTCACTTTAAGACAGTACTCCTAAATCATCTTATGTATATAAGAGAGGCCTGCCAACAGAATCTGTATCTCCCATTTCAACCTCTCCACCACTATGGTCAACCAAAGAGTGGCTTAAGGAGACGCACATTAAATGTCCTAGCCAGTCTCTAGACCCTAGTCCTATAGAAAATCTGTGAAGGAGGTTAAAACTACAATTTACTGAGCGACAGCCAAGAAACCTTAAAGATATAAATCGTGGCCTAATGGTTAGAGAGTCGGACTCGTTACCAGAAGGTTGCCAGTTCGATCCTCACGGCCGGCGGGTAACGATTGTGGTGCCCTTGAACAAGGCACCTAACCCTACATGCTCCCCGGGCGCTGCAGTGATAGCTGCCCACTGCTTCGGGTGTACGTGTGTTCACCACTTGCTGTGTGTGTGCTCACTAATCACTGGATGGGTTAAAAGCACAGGTCACATTTCGGGTATGGGTCATTTCGGGTACGGGTACGGGTATAGATATTATCTAAATTATCTTTGGCTTATTTGTATCAGTACCTATTGTGTGATTGCTCCTGTTTGACATGTCGCTTATTGCTCCCTGACCTCTCTGTAATACTCTTTGGATAAAAGCGTCTACTAAATGACTAAATGTTAATGTAAATATATAGTTCTATCATTTTGGTTTTGTAACAATTTCTGAACCAGCTCATGCAGACCGAATGAGAAACCCAATTATAAAGCAGATTAGTTTTTGTTGAGAAAAACCAGCACATCTAAATTTTCAGGTGAAAGTCGAGTCTGTAAAGTACCCTAGGTGTCGACAGAGACACTTACATACAGATGTCACGGTTTGTGAAGCAAACACTCAAGACAAGCAGATACTCCAAACTGGTATAATTTAATCCACAGAGACACAGGAAAAAGCACAACACCATAAACACATTCAACAGCGGACAAATAACAAGACCAAAGGAATAAGACAGTAAACAAGGGGTAGACAAGTGATGGGAATAGTGTCCAGATGATGGGGATCAGAGTTATTCTGCTATTTTTTTTTTATAATTGAGGAACATAAATTGCTGAATTGACGAAATGCATGCAGCAGGCAGTGAGTAGCTGGACTGATGCAACTCTGTCAAACACCCGCAATGCCCCGTGAAAAAGGATCTTTGTTAACGTTTTTACTTATGCTATTACACATGTATGTTTTCTATGTCTGCGTGTCAGCAGAGACCTTCTGTAGTACTTCGAAGAGGTCACATTTCTTATTCTTGACTGTCTGTGTCTTTTAAGTGTTTATTGTAATGGGTGACTTTTGTTGGAAAGATACTATATCATCATAAATCATCATAAATTACTGTATACAGAGGGATCTTCAACCCTGGACCTGGTGAACTACCGTCCAGCAAATTGCAGCTCCAACCCTGCTTCAGCACACCTTTCTGTAATTATCAAGCAACCCAGGTGTGTTTGATTGGGGTTAGAGCTGAAATCTTAAGGAGAGTAGCTCACCAGGAGCAGGGTTGGAGACCCCTGGTATTCAGCATACTGCATCTCTTAAATGTCGTACATTGCAACAGATATGTCTGCTTAAATATCACGCACTGTTAACAATAAGCAGTGGTTCGCGCCGACATACTTGCAATAACTTAAAAATGAAGGACTAGAGGTGACTCTTATTCTGCCTGGCAGAATTAAGACCGTACAGGATGGTGAGCGATTTGACCAATTGGGTGAAAGGGGCGTTACAGCACCGCCCACATGTACGAATCCCATATTGAGTCCGAAATCCGTTTTTTAAACGACAAACGAAAAATGAAAAATCGGGGCGAAATCTAATTTTTCGTTTGTTGAACTAAACGAAAAATGAAAAAACGAGTCATCTTTCAGTTTCCATTAATTTATTTAATATAGGATATCAAATGAATAAAACGTACACGGACCCACATACTCTATCTCTCTCTCACACACACATTTTATGAGAGTTTATGGGCTGCCATGTTCTAGTTCTGTCTGCAAAGCCTGGTAAAAAAGTATAAAGGTTTGGAAATTTGTGTTTACTTGTGTTTATTTATTTTTTATCATTTTTTTTTTTAAGTACTTGAATTTACCTGGATAATTTTAATTTAAGCTATTTTGTAATTAATTCATAAATTTATTTTAATGTATTTTATTGATTTCATGAACTATAATTTGCTTAAACATTATTATTTGGTATTTTTGTCTGTCTGATTGAATGCTTGTTAAAAAATAAATCAGACGTTACTCAACAGTTACTCAGTACTTGAGTAGTTTTGTAACCAAGCACTTTTTTACTCTTACTCAAGTAATTATTTGGATGACTACTTTTTACTTTTACTTGAGTCATATTATTCTGAAGTAACAGTACTTTTACTTGAGTACCATTTTTGGCTACTCTACCCACCTCTGCCTGACACACACACAAACACACCTGACACACACACACAAACACACCTGACACACACACCTTAAACACAGACCCACCTGACACTCACACACACACAAACACACACACACCCCTTTAACACAGACCCCCCTGACACTCACAGATTGATTTAGTGATTGTTGTGTTGTTGTGTTATAAATGTGTCTTCTTGTGTTCAGATGTCTGTGATCTCACACTGGATCTAAACACAACAAACAATGAACTCAAAGTGTCTGAAGAGAACAGAAAGATCACACGTGTGGAAGAGTGTCAGTCGTATCCTGATCATCCAGACAGATTTGATGAGTGTCCTCAAGTGTTGTGTAGAGAGAGTCTGACTGGACGCTGTTACTGGGAGACTGAATGGAGCGGATCAAGTGTTGATATATCAGTGTCATATAAAAGCATTGAGAGGAAAGGAGAGAGTAATGATTGTGTGTTTGGACGCAATGTAAAATCATGGAGTCTGTGGTGCTATAATGACACATTCACTGCATTTCACAATAAGAATGAAACACTCATTAGTGTCTCTCCAGGTGTGTGTAAGAGAGCAGGAGTGTATGTGGACCAGTCGGCCGGCACTCTGTCCTTCTACAGCTTCTCTGACACACACACACTCACACACTTACACACATACTACACAACATTCACTGAGCCTCTCTTTGCTGGATTTGGTGTGTATGATGATGACTGCTCAGTGTGTCTGTGTGACATAAACAGTCTCTATAGAGCCTCCTGTTAAACACAAGAGAGACACACACATAACCACATGAGTTATAACACAAATACTGTCAAATCTTTCTCTTCTGCTTTCTTTCATCTGGACATTATGATCTGTGTGTGTGTGTGTGTGTGTGTGTGTGTGTGTGTGTGCGTGTGTGTGTGTGTGTGTGCACACATGAACTCGTCTGGCTCTCCATAATCAATCACATCAATCATCTGAACAGCCTAGAAGTAGTCAAGCCCCTCACCTCCATTCTCTGGTTTCACCACATCCCTCCTCCACACCACGAGACCGTCTTTACTTCAGCTAGGGGGTCATGATAAGGGTCCGGACACACTCTGAGAGCCCTCAACCCCGGGACAGTTCGACAAACACACATACTGTCTGTCCCACTTCATTATCTGTAGGATGAACTTGTGAATTCACTGTTTCTCTCTACAGAAATACATAGAAAATAGAGACGAGGACGGAAACATTGACACATAATTCATTAACATAAAATTCCAATGTAATATTAAATGATTGACATTATTGGTTTATTACCATAACTTGTTCTTTGTAAATTCATGTTTCTTTGTTAGAAAATTAATCAAGTAATGCTCATTTAAGCTTAAAACATGAATGTAGATTTGACATCAAGTGCTGAATGTGTCTGTAGAATAAGAATTCAATGTCTCATGTCATGTTTCTGTCTTCACTGATCTTCTTTCTCTCCTGTAAGAGGTGAATGAGTGTCAGTCAAGACTTTTCTTTCATCTTCTCTCTGAATATATCAACAAATCAAATGATTCTTGACTGCTATGAGTTGCCTTATTTACTTTCTATTACTGCCAAACGTATTGTTTCTTACATTCAATGATTTACTTGTGTGTGTATTCTTTGGTTATAAGAACGTTATTCAAAAAGTTTTTAGAACGGTTCATTCTGTTGTTATATTAATGTTCTAAGAAAGTATTTTTAAACGTTATTAAAACGTTCCATTCGCCATGATTATAATATTCTGAGATTGTTCTTTAAAACGTAATCGAAACGTTCCGTTTAATATTATATTTATGTTCCAAGAACGTTTTCTTAACATTGACAGTAAGTTTTAAAAACAACAAGTTTGAATGTTCTTAGAACGTTTGAAACATCCAGTTTTTAGACGTTGTATCAACCTTATTGTTTGGTTATAATAACGTTATTAAAAGCATTTTTTGGAACATTACAGTCTCTCGTTATAAAAATGTTCTAAGAACTTTGAAACATTTTTAGAGCTTTCCATCCCCATTATATTATGGTTTTCTTTTATGCCAAAAATGTTTAGGATATTTAATTAAGATCACCTTTCATGAAGATGTTTTGTACATTTTCTACTGTAAATATATCAAAACTTTATATTTGATAAGTAATATGGAATATTAGGGACTTCATTTACACAACATTACAAGAGATTTTCTCAATATTGGGATTTTCAAATAGTTGCATCCCAAATATTGTCCAATCCTAACAAACCATACATCAATGAAAAGCTTTTTTTCTCAGATGATGTAACGAGTATGGATACAAAACCAATGACATGTACAAAGAATCAATTAAATGTAAACTTAATATTTCTATTGTGTTTATATTATAATTAACCCTGCAGTTCAAACAGTATTTTTAGCTCACATCTATATGAAACACATGAAATGATATAATTGGACTTGAATTGAGAAAATATTTATAAAGAACTACAAAGCAAATTCATTAAACAGTTTAAACACTAACATCTAAAACAAAAACTATGTAGAGACTTACAACAACTGTTTTAAATCACTGTGACTCCACGTCAGCTTCAATCACCGGGACATTATGGACTGAAGCTTCGGAGGAAGTTGGGAGATACTGGAATGACAAAAAGATAACAGTATTGTATTTAAGTGTGATGAGATTTACTATTAAAGCAATGGAATGGTGTACTTACTCATGCAAAACATCTTATTTTAAAAAAGGAGTGAATAAACATTTTTTTAATGCTTCAAGCATGATGAATTAATGATTAGTACAAGTTATGGATGTGTGTTTTTTAAGTTATTTTCTAATTTGCAAAAAAAAAAAAACTCACACTTTTGCTAAGAAAATGTATGCTTTGATTTCATTTGATCAACGTTATTTTGCTGTAGTGTGTCTGTAGGAAATGTAAGTCTACATTACAGCATTCCTTTTGTTATTATTTGTGAAAATCCAGTGACGTTTCTGTATGTACAGGGAGTCCGACAACAATGCTCCACACAGAAATGTTGTCTCGTCATCTTCTAGACTGATATTATTACATTGAGGAGGAGAAAAAATGAGACAGACTTAATCGAGAAGACCTGTGGCAATGTCTCCAAGACACTTGAAGAAACCGACTTTCAAAGCTGAATCTTGGACAAAAGTGGCTTTAAACACATGGGGCAGTCACTGCAAAGATTGATAATAGAAGGTAATTGATAAATAAAATTGATTTATGACATTTTTATTATGAAGCATCCCCACTTTACAGATTACAGAAAAAAGTGTCCAAAGCTTCATTGTAGTGTATGTTTGCAGGTGCTCCTTTAAGTGTCTTTGAGACATTGGCACAGGTCTTCTGGGTTTAGTCTGTCTCATTCTTTTCTCTTAATAAACAGACCAGATGATAACAAAACCACATCTCTGTATGGAGATTATCTATTGTTGTCAGACTCACTGTACACACACAAAAATCTCACTGGATTATCACAAATAATGACAGAAGGATTGCTTGGAATGTAAACTTAAATTTCCTAAGGACACACTACAGCAAAATATAAATAACTTGTTGGTATGAAAATTCTATAATGCGCTTAAGACTTTTGCCTTTTTTTTGTGACAATACTGACAATGAACAAGCTGTTTGAATAAACAAATCAATAAACATCACAAAATAAAAGTCCCAATAAACAACAGCAAATATTAATGCAAATAAAAGCAATTATATCACGGCGCAGTACATGCTGGGAACCATAGATGAGCTTTGTTTTATGGTACCCAGCATGCATTGTGGCATAAAGTTCAATATTGTGCAATATTGACCCACCCATGGGTTAAAAACACACCAGCATTTTTTAGATGGGGATTTATTTTAACAGTGATAAACATTAAATATAAACTGTAAATTATCCATCTACTCAAAACAAGTTAATTTCCCTTCTGATACAACTTGATTTATGTTCTTTGTGCTTATTTAGAAAAGTTATGTTCAGTCAAAACTGATCAGGATATTGATGTTGAATTAATTATTACTTTTTTGTGTTTTTAATATTCAAAAAGATGTGTAAGTCTTTGCCAAAGGTTCTGTTATCTGGGTTTTTGTGGATTACCATTATGCGAAAGAGTAAAGAATGTGGTCATGCAAAGGCTGGGCTGCATATTGTCGATACTCTGCTGGGTTTTGTTTGATTTAAATTATTGTGTACCTGTTCTTGCTAATGCAGCCATAATCTCTTGCTGTACTACAGAAAGTGAAGTTTCTTTTTAAGTTATTACACATTCTAAATGAATAATAATACATGATGTGATCATTTACTCACACTGTATGACTTTCTTTCTTATACAGAACACAAGAGAAGATATTTTGAAGGATGTTAGTAACCAAACAATGGCCGTACCCATTCACTTCCAGTGTGTGGACACAAAACCAATGTCATGTCAATGAATAATGTTTACCAACATTCTTCAAAGTGGCAAACATTTTATGTGTTCTGTAGAAAAAAGTCGTATGGGTTTGAAATGATAAGAGGGTAAGTAAATAAATAAGAATTTAGTATTCTGGGTGAACTATCACATAATTATATATATTATGTTAAAAACATTCTCATTAAAAAACAAACGTCCTATGTCGTACAGCAAGAGATGCATTAATGACAGGAGGGTGAGGCCTAGTATTTGAAGATTAATGTTATATTATGAATTATTATTAGTGGACTATATCAAATAAGTTCAGGGCTGTGTTTACATTTACATTTAGTCATTTGGCAGACGCTTTAATCCAAAGCGACTTACAGTGCACTTATTACAGGGACAATCCCCCTGGAGCAACATGGAGTAAAGTGTCTTGCTTGGTGGTGGCTGCTGGGATCGAACCAGCAACCTTTGATTTACCAGTTCAGTGGTTTAACCCACTAGACCACCATCTCCATGTTTCCTGATAAGGTTGTCTTTTAACGCACTACAAAGACTCTAAAGGCACCTTACATACAGGTTTACCTTTTCTAGTTGTGTTCCCCGACCTAGGAGGTGACTTATGTGCCACGTTACCAGGTGCTGTCTATGGCTGTGTTGCTGACTCAACAATCTTTTTTTACTCTATACAGGGACTGCTTTACTGCGTTATGTGAGATAGCAGCATTCTTTATAAAAGAAGCACTTTAGAATTAGTTGAAGTTGCATTTACAAGGAATCATAGGATGAAAATAAACCAAATTGCAACGTTAATCCAGACACGTTTTTATTTAATTGTAAAATGAGTGTGTGAACCTAAAATCTCATGCGCAAATGTATCAACCCGCTACACTAACTGGCAGTGAGGTAATTTATATGACAGGTTCTCAAACTTTGGGTCATAAGGAGAGTCACGCAAGCCACTTGACGTGCATCCAAAAAACCTTTTGCGCAATGCTCTTGACATTTAGTTTTAATAATGTTCATTAAAATATGAGCAGGGCTATTTTTTTAACCTATAGATGCTGAAAATCTTGCTTTATGTATGAATGAAAAATGCATAGTGTTTAGATGGTATTTTATGGATATAATATGAAATTCCTCCATCCCCCTTGAATATCAATCCCTTGATCTCTCTCTGCATTTCTCCATTCCTAGCACTGGATATTGTATACAAACTACAATGGAATCACGTTTCCTGTTTCAGGCAAAACAAATGAAACTGTAACCTCCTCCAGTTGATCCTGTCAGCCAAACTGCAGCTTTTCGCAAGCTGCCGCACATTGGAAAAAGTCCAGTAGGAGAATATTTTTCATTGAAAAAAGTAAATATAAATCACTGTAAATATATCCATATGCTGTAAATTATTATATTGATTGAAACAAAAACATACCTCTTTGCTCTCCTCCAACTATGAGCCTGGGACAATTTCCACCGAATTGTCGTCTGCAAATTCCACCACTGCATGTTGTTTTGTGACCATCTGTTAAAATGAAATTGGATTTCTCTGAGGATCAGTAGGCAGAGTTCATATCAAACAAAAGACTAATACAAAACTATAAAAACTGTTAATGATGATCTGGTTATTGCATAGAATTAAATGTAACCAGTTGTTCATGGCCTCCACATAGTGCATAAAAACCCTTTAACTCACGACTAGTCTTGGATCATCCCTTACATGTTATGTAAGGGATGCTATATGTAAACATCTGTAATGTGAAATAAGTGAAAATTATGTAAAAAGTTAAGGGCAACGTTAATCAAAATATTCTGTTGCTGTTTACGTTTTTTCATTCATATTTTTCGACTTTAGTATTTAGTAACTGTTTTTAAAAAGTAATAACATACTTGAGGCTAGTGCTTTATCTTAAATAAGTTACTTATTCACACTTAACCTCTCTTACCTTATTGCTTACTTATTACATTACACTCTTGAATACTGGATTCTTAGCAAGAATGTCTGCTTTTAAATAAAAAATAGCTACTAAAATGTTTTAAATCAATGTTTCATGTTTAATAACTTATGAGGTAAGTGTGTAACAGGGATAATGTACAATCATCCGGTTATTGTGAAATAAAATCCTTCAGTGTGATACAAGCCTGATGACACTGTCAGAGTTTATTGTGCGATAACAAGTTCCGGACTGTTCTAGAATGTTTAATATCTTATTTTAATAACCTTAATGTTTGTCTTTGGCAATATAATATATATATAAGTAATTCTTCATTTAGCTGTTTTATTTTTTGTATTTAGGCTGTATACCATTAGTTTATGTAGAGCTTGTTTTAAGCCACCACAGTGTTATTTAAAACATTAATGAAATATCCTTTCATCAGACTATCATTTCAGGAAACTCTGTATGAACTACAAAATGTATTAACTTCCATTCTAAAACAAGGTCTAGCCCCCTCGTCGTCTTAAGTGGGAAATTCTTTTGAAATAAAAATGGAAAAATGTGCTTGGTAAGATATCTATCTAACTGTTTTATTTTTGTTGACTTGTGAAACCTTTTTATGTATCCCTGAAACAAGTGAGTGCTTCACAATATTTTTAATTCATCTTTTGTTTTTGCTTTAATTTTCAAGTGCTTGGAGACTTTCTGTCTATTGTCTGGGGGTGGTCTATAATTGCCATTGAATATAACGTCAACTGGTAAGTTAACATCAATTAAAGTAGCGAAGGTTAACTTTAGTTTAGTTAAGACTATTTAGTTAGTTTAGTGTTAGGTAAACAGTGAAACAGAAACAAAAATAAATTGTAAACAATTTTTTGTCACCTGTAAACGGAATGAATGAATGACTTAATAAATGAATTATTATTTTAAAATACTAATATTTCATGTCTGATTTGATGGATATGGAAATCAGAAATGTAACAAAATCAAAGCTAGATTGCTAGAATTGTTTGACGAGACAGCAAAACATTATGATAATGTGTGAAAGAAAAACTACATAAATTATCTCTCAAGTTCCCCAGCTAGACACGCACATAAAAGTTTATGATTAGATTCATTTTGGCAGGTAAATGCCTGGCAATGTTATTATAAATTAAATCAAACAGGAGCTGGTGAATTATAACTTCAAATCTGAATGAATCCCCAGCAATCGTCAGCAAAATCAGCAGTGATAAGTGAACACACCTGCTGTAATGTGTACAGTTGAGGTCAAAAGTTGACATACATTTAGCAGAATCTACAATTTTTTGTGAATTTACAATCAATGAGTACATGAAAATCTACCACTTTCCTTTACTTGAGAATTTTTACTTTTAAAAGTAGAAAAGTATGATTTTTTTAATTTAATTAAATGCTGAATTAAACTTACAAAAAATGCTTTGTATAATAAGCAAATAAATCACTGAGACAATGTTAAACAAGTAACAATAATATTCACTATAACGATTAGAGTAAATGATGAATTAAGTAAATTTTATTTATTTTTCTTTGTAAATAAGACTCGTCACTTGACTTGCAAAGGTTACTCTCTGCTGTCTCAGACGACATCATCTCTGTCCTGTGTCTGTAACTTCAGTCTGTTGTTCGCTGTGAGACGTAGATTGCAATTATCAACACCACCGGTTATGGCCGCTATCATTTACGGAACCCTTTTGTCCTGTGACGGCAACCGTAGCTTCTCTAATGGGGGGGGGGGTGGAGCTCTAGGTTGCAATTTCCAACTACGCCAATAGTGGCCTCTGAAACTTACACACAGAACCTTTAAATGTCAGATCTGAATGCTGATGAAATGTTTTCATTTGGATGGTTTAGATATACATCTTTACAGTATATTATACAACATTCTGTGTGTGTTGACAACCAATGTATTAGTGTGAACAGCTTTGAAGCATTTGACTCAATCCTGCAGATGAACTAACCCAGAAATATATATACAATTTAATTTCTTAAAATTCAGTCTCTACATCTCTGTTTGCACTTTTCTGAACTATTGCACTGTTACTGTTACAGTTGAAGATGATAAATGGCTTAAGCTGTATTGCTTGTTTGAAGTGTCTTCAATAAAAGACTTAAGACAAGTCACGATGCAGTTTTATTTCTATGAGACGTTTAATAGAAACATTTTTATTGACTTTACACTAGAATAATTGATTTGTGTGATCTGTTGTATCAAGACTTTTAACCTGAAGTTTACCACCTATAGATGTGCTTAAAATGAGTTGTGTTGGAAGATTGTGAGTAATTATGCAGTTTGAATTTCATGTCTTAACAGTTTTAATTCAGAACCTTTGGCTTAAATAATAATTTAGTAATAACTTCTTATAAACCTTTATTGACTTCAGTAGTTTGTCTTGTGTTCATGTAGAAAACAAATGATGGTTTTGGACACCAGATGGCGCAAAAGTCAAAGTGAATTACTGATCACATTGTGATGTCAGTTTAATACATTTGAATGCTGCAGTTCATATATTTGAGCACAACGAAGCGCTATAAACATTATCAGTTTATTCTAAAGATTTGACACTTCTTATAGAACAGACCTTGATGTTTATCAGCTCAGTGTGCTAAACTGCAGTAGAGGTGACATTTTAAGTCATTATGACATAATTTACTACATATCTAAAACATAAATACTTGCTAAATAAAACATTCCACATACATTTATGGACTTGACAGATGCTTTTTAAGTGACTTTATAAGATACATTACAGAATGAGTCTGACAAATAAATCCTTCATACAGTGTGAGCTGACACCACTGTCACTGTTTGATTTAAAGCAATCTTTTATTGGTCAGACATTGACATAGATGTGTTCAATGCTTCATTAAAGCTGTTTTTGTGTTAAAGATGAAGACAGCAAAAGAATCACACTTCAGTCACACATACAAACTCTTCACACCTCTGACATACACACACACATGGGTCATCAAACACAAACGGTCACTAATAGACAAACACATATCTCATGTTCAGCAGCAGAACAGAAACCACATTTATCTCCACATCAGGTTTGACTTTAACCCAGAAATAAATCTGTTAGAGCGTCACATGCATTCAGTGTCACACATCAAATACAGTGTATTTGAGACCCCTGTTAGTTATTCATTTATATATTTTATGATAATATTTCATCCATCTTTGTCTAAACTACTGTCGATCTTTCATGCATAGTGACACACTTGTGTTTTTGGACATTAGGATGTGATTTATTCTTGTGAACATTATGGAGGTTTAATAGGGGAGCAGTTGTTAGAGCACAATTTTTCCCCTTTGTTCCGCCAAACTTGATTTAATGTTCAATCAATGTTAAGAATGATCAATTTAATATTTATTATTATTTAATATTTTACCAAGTGTCTCTTGTTCACTTTGAGTGCTTCTCAAATCGATGATTCCACGCTTCTAGACTGTAACACAGAAAATCAATCGAGCTGATCCACATCAGGACTGAGGAGACATCTGAGGAGTCCAAAGCGAGGATACACAGTTGTATCTTTCCCTCACATCCTCAGGGGGTGGAGATGAGTCACAAAGAAAGAAGACGAGGAAACTCAAACAAGAAATAAGAACACTGTATTTTCTTTGTGTATTTATATCTCTATGTTCCTGTTGTATCTCGTTGTGAGTTCTGAATGAACAGATTCAATGATATGAAACATGATGACATGTTTTTTACGTTTACATTTTTTTTCTTTAAGTTTATGGCTTCATTATGACGTTTAATAAAGTATTAATGTCTTTGAGGGCAGAGTTTAGGACTGTATATGAAGGCGTGTGTTGAAAAGAAGGGGCGGTTTTGTGGCAGAGACATGAACATCACCTCACTGAAGACTTTACTGACGTGACACTTGTTCAGACCTCTGAAGTGTTGAAGACGATGTTTCTCTTGTTTGTTTTTCTCTCTTTGTGCTTCTGCTGTCTGCAGGGGGGTAAGTTATAAACACACTCAACTTTAGGATTAATAATATCAGTTATACAGAGCCATCAGTAGATTTGCATTTACTTCTTTTCAAATGTGTTTGATGTGCTTTTGAACTTCAGCGTCAGCTTCAATTAAGTTTGGAAACAGCACACATTTATCATTGTTGAACCAAAGTTGTTTTCCTAGAAAGTGACGAGTTTCCTCTGTTATTTGCAAAACTTTGACTTCTGAACACTTTCTGCAGGTGTGTTTGGTGATGCAGATGCAGATGTAGTGAAGTCAGTGTCAGTGATGGAGGGAGATTCTGTTACTCTACACGTTAATACTGTTGACATACAGAGAGATGATCTGATAATGTGCGGGTATCAGAGCTCTCTAAAAACTTTCCTAGTTAGAATCAACAGAGAAGCCAATACAGTCTCAGTAAATGCTGATGTTCATGATGGGATGTTCAGAGACAGACTGCAAGTGGATGTTCAGACTGGATCTCTCACCATCACAAACATCACAACTCAACACTCTGGACTTTATCAACTAATCATCAGCGGCAAGGAGAAGAACTTTAATGGATTTAAGGTTACTGTCTACGGTGAGTAAAGATTCACTTTTGACAGTAACTGTACATTTTTTTATTAGTATTATGGTTTACGACAAAATATATTTTATTTATTTGTTTATCAACTTTGAAACAATGCTCAAAGAAAGTTTAATTCCATTTTATTTCAAATTTCATACGATTTTTAATGTCGATGTCATACGACATTAAACACTGTCAACATAACCGACCTCTTGCTTAATAGTAATTCAGATTTTTGTCAATTCCTTTTTTTTTTCAGCTCGTCTGCCTGTCCCTGTCATTAGCAGAGAATACACAACCCTCTCAATCATCAGAAAGTGTGTTGTTGTGTTCAGTGATGAATGTGACACATGTGAGTCTCTCCTGGTACAAAGGAAAGAGTTTATTGTCCAGCATCAGTGTGTCTGATCTCAACATCAGACTCTCTCTACCTCTGGAGGTGGAATATCACGATACAAACACATACATCTGTGTCATCAAAAATCCCATCACTAACCAGACTACACATCTAGACATCGAACATGTCTATCACAAGTGTTCAGGTGAGTCATGACTCATGTACTCCAGCAGGCACGTGCACAGATAGGGCTCAACCTGTTCATAGCACATGTCCTTTTTCGCCCTTATACTCCGAAGTGTCCTTTTATGATGGTGGCTTTTTCAATTAAATCTGTGCTATTGGTCTCCCTATACGTCTGTCTGCCTGTTTTACAAATATTTCGCCAATAATAGGTTAAAAAAATCTTGTGAGTCTTGTTGGATACGCAAACGCTCAATCTATAAGTAAAACCTCATGGCTCCACAACATTCTGTCTTGACTGAAGTGAACTTGTTCTTTCCACAGCAGCTGAACGTCTTGCAACGGTAACGTTATCATAAATAAAGATCTTGTTGTTTGAACAACTACAGCGTTTTCTTAACGCAAGAAACATCTAAAATGTTCATTTTTATGTATTTGAGGTCTTGCACATTTAGGACTGGAGAGGGAAAGCATTTGCCTGCACAATAGCCGGCGCACACAGTAGCATTTCATCTTTTATAAATACGATTTTTGTCAAACGTTTTACAACAAGAAAACTGAGCACCAATTTACCACAACATTGTTATCTGTTGATTAAAATGGTAATGTCTGTGTTATATGAGGACGGACAACAAGAACATTCACATCGTGGGCGTGGCTTGTTGGTTTTGACTAAATCTTTGGTGTTTCAAGTCTTGCGAAACCTTCACCCTCACCAACACCCTAACCTAACTCTAACCATCTAAACTACCTATCATTGTTAAAACTGACGAAAATACACGTTTGGGGGATGACGTCAGACTCGAAACACCAAGGATTTAGTTAGAGCCGGTGTAATACACCTTATATGAGGGCTACAGACTGCGTCACTGATCTCTGTCAGAATGTGTCACACAGTTCACCAGTATAACGTTCTCTGTTGTGCTTGAATGAACAAAAACACACAAGATTATGACTTAAAGTACATTTTGTTTAGTATTGTTGTCAGATCTGCGCTGAGCGTCAGGGGCCGCATTCTTAAACTGGCTGCAGTGAGTCTAACTCCTGTCACTAATGATAATCTAAGAACAAAATAAGAAATTAATGTTTTTTTGAAGATTAATGAGTTTTCTTCTGTACTTAATTTAGAAAGACTGTAAAGTGTTTGAGAACTGCATTCAACTTCTTATATTTTCTACCTGTTAGACTCTCTGTTATTAACAGTAACTAAATCTTAAGCTTTTGAATCTTATTATTTTCTTAAATCTTATTATTTTGTGTGACTAATAAAGGGGGGGGGTCGCCCTTTTTCAGTTTCAGCACATGCCCCTCATGGCCTAGTACTCCAGGTCTGTACATCCCTCCAGGTTTCCTCCCATTCATTGTCTGTCATTTGTACATTTAAGATCTTCTCAAATGTTGTTAATGTTTCTAAAGATCCACAATCCTTAAGAACTTTGTAGAATGATTTTGCAGAATTGTCTTGGAGTAGAAAATACTTCCTGTCCAGAGATGATTCAAGCAAATCTTAGCGGAAAAGTATGTTTCAGGATGTTCTTATGGAGAAAAGACAAAGTCACATTCAAAAATCACCAGGGAACCAAAATACAACCATGAAAACATATTTCCCATCAACTCTTTAAATAGCGCCCTCTTGTGTCCTTAATGACATCTATAGATTGAAAAGTCGGAAAACACAGATTCCTTTTGAACATTAAATTAAACACCTCTGGGGTGAACAAAGGGTTTGTAAAAAACAAAAATAAGTGTTTAAAGAACAATTGTGATTTTATTGTCCCAATACTTAGACATGACACATACACACACACACACACACACACACACACACAGTCATCATATTATGACCTTGATGGCTGAAGTTGGAGTTTCTGAATTTGACTCTTATATTCACTGATAATTAGGGGGGAATGGATTATATATATGTATATATATATATTCGCTCTGAAAAAATAAAGCAAATTCTTAAAAACGTGAAAAGACGCCTAACATGGGTATTTGAACCAGTAAATATGAATATCTGTGCTGTTAGTATAAACCTTTGGTAAAAACTTCATTTTTTATGGTAAGGTTGACATTTTTACGGAAATGCCCTTCTTTTATTCCTCAGATTGTGGATGCTGTTGTAATGGTCCTGAACCTGTGATCCGATTGGTCATCTCTGCTGTGGTGGGCGTGGCTACTGTCGCAGTTCTGGTGTATGACATCAGATCTAGAAAAGTTCAGACTTCAGCATCAGATCTTCACTGATAATATTGTACACAGTCACATCTACTGTAGCTTACACGTGTGTCTTTGAGTCTGTACATTAGCAACATTTAACACTTTTAAATGACAAACTTTAGCTTTTGATTTAACTTTTGACTTTATTATACAACATCTCATAATTTGGATTGCACATTGAAAATATTAATGATTATTGTATGTTTGTCTTGTTTTTTGTGTTTATGCAGTAATCTGTTAGTTCATGACGGAAGTAAAAACTAAAAGCAATATTTCATGGCTATAACATATATTGTAATGTTCAGCCGGTGAGGGGTTAATGGTTCTGCTAGATTTGTAGTAACTGTGGTTATTAATGGCAGTCAATACACCAAAAAAACATTTCAAGTTCAGCTGACACATACAATTTATATATATGCATATGTTACAATCTTTAAGACTGAACATCTGATCATATTTGTGTTGTCATTGTGTTGAATATCTGTAAAACAACAGAGAAACTTCATTATGTGAGCAAGTACACTTGACAATAAATCTCTTCTGATTCTGATAATACTCGAGCACTTTATTTTGAGATTTGTAAATTAAATTTTTGTTTGTCAGCAGCAGGTGTCGCTGTTTCTACATTTTAACTCGTCACACGTATACAGATTTCGCCATTTTATAACTACATTTCTTTCAGAATTTGTCGTAAAACTCTTTTCATTTATCTTCAGAGGAATCATCGTGATAACTCATCAGTTATTCTTCATGTGTGTGTGTGTGTAGGTTTAGTTTAGTTTAGTCTTTATTTCTCTCTCAGTGTTTTTGAGGCGGAGGCTGAGATCTCAAACACTGAAGACTTGAATAAACTCTTGAATCACTTTACTGATCATCTTTAGTAACAACATGAAGACGATCTCTTTACTCTTTATCATCTCTTTATCATCAACGGTAAGTAATGACATTATACAACACTTTCCTACAAACCGAGTAAACTACATCAGACTTTATATTTAATGTGTAAGAAGAAAACATTTACTGGTCAAGACTCAAAGATGAAAGATCTCAACTGAATCTTTTACAGACACACAGTGTTTGATCTCTCAGTGTTTGTGTCTTCAGGTGTTTGATCTCTCAGTGTTTGTGTCTTCAGGTGTTTGATCTCTCAGTGTTTGTGTCTTCAGGTGTTTGTGTCTTCAGGTGTGTTTGGTGATGAGACTGAGAGAGTGTCAGTGAATGATGGAGAATCTGTGACTCTACACACTCATGTTACTGAACTACATAAAGATGATCTGATAGTGTGGAGGTTTAATGGCTCTCGCATAGCTGTGCATCGCATCAACGGACCGTTCTACAGATACAGGGGACAGCAGGTCTACAACAACATTGATCCATTTTATGACTCTGATGAGAGATTTACTGACAGACTGAAGATGAACCCTCAGACTGGAGATCTCACCATCACACACATCACATCTAAACTCACTGGAGATTATCAACTACAGGAAACAGGACAAAATTATTTTTCATCTTCTAGTTTCAGTGTCAGTGAGTATCACAAGCTTTATTTTAGTAATGATAATATTAACATAATGATTCAACATCCTGAACAATTACAGTGTGAAATAACAGACATTTGTGCTGTTAATGTTATTGTCTGATGGTAAAACGCTCAAACATTCTGTGGTGAGATGATCAGATGTCACTGAACAAGATGACAGAACCCAAACACAGGCAGTAGAAGGGTTAACAAAACTACTTTTATTAATACAACAAAAACCCACGATGGGGAAAACCGTACGAAACAAGGAATCAAACTAAAATACTTATGGGGACAGATGAGAGAGATGAAACACAGCGGAGAAACAAAGGGGCGGAGCTTAACGAAAAACAGGAGAAAAAAAATTGCCACAACTCAATGAGTTGTTTCAACACGATGAATTGGTTCAAATGAGTCATTACGTCGAGAATCGGACATTAGTGGACATCGACGCTGTTTGTTTTTCACAGCTGTAGGATAGGGTGACCACCCGTCCCGCGTAGCGCGTGCGCGCACAGCGTTTGAAGCCCAATTCATGCGTCCCGCAAATTGAGAAGGTGTCACGCATAATCAATGCTTTCTCAAAAAAAAGTTGGTCGCTCTATATCCTCGAGCCCCAGACAGCCAAACGAACATTACTCGACAGTTCAGCATGCTACTGTTGCCACACCCACCCCTCAGTTGAACTGCTGACTAGGTTGTTCCGTTGTTGTTGTCATGACAGCGCGCGCACATTCACACACTGGGAAGGAACTTTTAGATGCGCGCTCCAATTTGAAAAAATGGAGAAAGAGAGTCTGAGCCAGGGGCGATTCTAGGTTTTCAATATTAGGGGGGCTCAGCCTCCAATGAGGATATATATATAGAGAGAGAGCCACACTCTAATCACCACATATTGTATACGTTACTAAAATAAATCATTAAGAAAGAATATGCAGAAAAGCATAAATACAAATTATTGTTATTCAAATGAATATCACATTAATCGGTCAATCTGCAACATTTATATTTCAAAGTGACAACAACAGTCACAAATCCATAAAATAAATGTCACAATCAACTGCTGAATCATTATTTAGTAAGAATAACTTATGGTGCTTTCATTTCGCTTGAGGTAACGTTAACAAATAGTTAACGAGGGGTGAACGCACATAAAACTTTTAAACAGTGGAAGGGAAAGGGGTCTTGTATCGCTTCCACATCATATTAAGATGCATTTATAACAAAGAATGGCAAAAATGCAGATGTCATGTTAATGAACACACCTTGTAAAGTTACTCTGCTAATGACGTTAACTCCAATGTGCTGACGTGTGTGAACTGAAGAATGCGCTAAATAACGCAGCCTAACGCCGTTTTCATAATAAGAGTTTTAAAGGGGGCTACAAAGCGATCTCGAATTCTTGTACAGATTACATTACACACAATATTTTAGGGGGGCTGAGCTAGAACTTAAAGGGCCTAGCAACGCCACTGGTCTGAGCCATTAATTAAAAAGAGAAGGTGTGGGTACAAGAAAGACTGGGGAAATTAAATAGCTAAAGTAAATCGTAAGTGGAAGTGCATTTGTCAATTCATTGAATGTTCAAAATATTGTGAATCTTTATTTAAAAAAATATACATTGGCTGGCCTATTCAAGAGCATACATCAGCAATTACACATGTTTAGGGGAATAGGGCATTATACCATGTAAGGTGGTATGTGCTAGAAATGGGTAAACCACTAGTGAGTCTGTCCGGGGGGTGGGGGCACCGCCGCGCCAGGCAGTGTCCCACATTGTCCCTCAGAAACATACCCCTTGTCCCCCCTTCGGCTTATTAGCAGGTGGTCACCCTACTGTAGGACATCAGAATATGACATGAATGATCCGTCTGAGACTCTGTCATGTGATGCTTTTATGCCTCTCTGTCTGCCCAACACCAAATGAAGTTGAACGCATACTTTAGTTTGGAGACAGAGGGAGTGCACAAGCTCTCTGCTCGCTCTTTCCTGCACTTATCACAAGCGCGTCATTCACTCATAAATCACATGAAATGTTCAAATAAATCTTTGGCAGGGCAACTCGCACCGATGCAACACTGTTGACCTCGCATGTTATAAAAATACGATCACATTTGTGAGCATTTTGATGCCAGTCTAGAGTCCTGCTCTCATATGTTCTTCAAACAATCTGTGTCACTGAATTCAAAAAACTGAAAATATGTTTATATATCAGTGCTGACCGCTTGTGTCTGACTCACATGACACATTAACATGTTTTACTAACAGAGTTTTACTAACTCTTTCTCTTTTCCTCTTTCTGTTCGTTCTGCAGGTTTGTCTCCTAAACTGAAGATAGTGAAAGAGAGAGATTCTGTCTCTCTACACATTGATGTTACTGAAGAACAGAGAAATGATAAGATACACTGGAAGATCAAACACAACAACTCTCCTGTAGCTGAAATCATTACAGAGAATAGAAAGATCTCAACACCTTTTATTGAAGAGAGATTCAGAGACAGACTGAAGCTGGATGATCAGACTGGAGATCTCATCATCACACACATGAAGAATGAAGACTCTGGAGAGTATAAAGCAGATGTCACCATCGGACACACACACACTATACACAAGACATTCAGTTTCACTGACTCAGGTGAGGAGATCTCTTTAATATAATTAAAGTCTTTACATAAAAGTTTCGTCTCCCTTTAGATTAAAGCATTGTGCAAAGACAATATTTCAAAAAAAGTTAATTTCAATTAATCTGTCACAGTAATATTTAAAATGCAGTCGATCAGTATTTGTTTCACAGTTTGTAATGTCCTGATAATTCATATTTACACTTTAACACCTGCTGTGAACACACAGTAATGCATGACATCCACACAATCATTCTGAACATCATTTACTTATTACACCTGACATATATGTATATATTTAGAAATTGTTTTCTTGCTGTTTGATTCATTCATAGATCAAATAATATTTAATGTAGATTGTAGCAGAACACATTTACTGATCATCAAGACTCAAAGAGTGCGTTTATATGCACAGTCTTACTCCCATTATGTTTAATAAACTGATAACAAGTGAGGTCATGTAAACGTATAAAACGCTTTTCTTTTAGCAGTGAAAGTTCATAAACTGTGTAAGTGAAATCCGCTCGCCAGAGGTAGTTTTTTGCCCATTACTCAGATTTCACGCTGCATGTAAACGCCTTTGCTGGTTTTCTCTCAGTTTTGTTTATGTCACATGTCTGACAGCACAATAGTAAAAGTCCCAAACTGAAGTAAAAGTAAAGTAACTCATAAAAGTTTGCTCTCGAATCATTCAGTGGATGTAGAAACGTCAAAATGAAAAACTACTGTTGCACATGCAGGTACTGTGGACATGAGAAGAGATATAAAAATACAGCTTCTGACCGTTTTCTGCTGAATTTTTAATTACTAAACAGACTATCAATGTGACGTCACTGCACACGAGAAACCTGGCAAGACTCAAACTTCCATATAAACGTGGTTTTCTGTGTAGCCGGTTTATTACTGTGCATGTAAACACATGAAAACAGGTTTCTTTCATAAGCTTGTTTTTGATAGATATCTGTTTATTTTGTGCATGTAAACGCACTCAAAGATGAAAGATCTCAACTGAATCTTTTACAGACACACAGTGTTTGATCTCTCAGTGTTTGTGTCTTCAGGTGTTTGATCTCTCAGTGTTTGTGTCTTCAGGTGTGTTTGATGATGAGACTGATACAGTGTCAGTGAATGATGGAGGATCTGTGACTCTACACACTCATCTTACTGAACTGAAGGGAGATGATGTGATAGCGTGGAGGTTTAAAGGCGATCGCATAGCTAGAATCATCAGAGCGGTCAACAGTGATCCAGTTTATGAGCCTGATGAGAGATTTACTGACAGACTGAAGATGAACCCTCAGACTGGAGATCTCACCATCACAAACATCACATCTGAACTCACTGGAGAATATCAACTAGAGATCATCAACAGATGGACAGAAACAATGTATCAAACATTCAGTGTCAGTGAGTATCACAAGCTTTATTTTGTTATGATTTTATTAACATAATCATTCAACATCCTGAACAATTACAGTGTGAAATAACAGACATTTGTGATGTTAATGTTATTGTCTGATGGTAAAACGCTCAAACATTCTGTGGTGAAATGATCACATACAGTTAACTCAAGATATATCAAATCTTTCATGTCATCAATACCCTGTGACCCACTGTCAAGTGCTCTCTAGCTTTTAGCAAGGTTTTAAACATGCAGAACTCTCACACATGTAAAGACAGTCCAGTACAAGGAGAATCCAACTGGGTTTATATCATTGACCACACTTTTGACCTCTTTTTATTTTGGGAAATTCAATTCATTCAGTCAATCAACCAGGTGAAAAACCTTTAAGCACAAATACAAACACCACATAAGGGTGAGTATAAACACAGTAAATAAAATAACACACAAATAGGATCCAGCAAACAAGGGTGTGTCACATCATACCTGCCACCATGGGCGCCGTAAAGGGGTGGAAGGTTAGGACGATTCTAAGGGCCCAGCCTGATTTAGGGCCCAGAAGAGCAGACCCCCTTTTTATTTTCCTATTTTTTCTCTTTTTTTAATACATACATTAAATATGCTAGGGCCCCTCGTGCACTAAATGTGTATTTTGTCCGTTTTGACCATAGATTTAATATTTAAAAAACAAATAATGTATTTACTGTTTCGGTCACAACCCTCCCTGCTCCCTCTCACAATGGTTCATTCCACCTGCGCTCGCTAGTGTAGCGTCTCTTGCTTATTGGACTTGCCGCAGACAGTGACACACGCAGACACGTCACATCAAAAGTCAGGGAAACAAAAACGGAAAGAAAAGAAGTCAAGAGAAGACAGAGAACGCCAAAGTCGACAGTATGTCACACAGTTTTTCAAAAAGAAAGGTAGTTTGCCCTATTCCTGTATTCCAAAACTTATTTTTGTTGCTACATGACCTGCTTTTATCTAGCTAGCTTAGTAAAATAATTACTGAATTATGATTTACATCCAACAATAATAACATCTCTGCTGTCTCCGGGACGGGTTATCATGTCTCGTAGACACAGATTCAGCGGCTGCTGCACACCCACGTCCCCCCCCCCGTCTCAGCCGAACAAGGTGAGCCTGAGCGCGAAACTTCGCGAAGATTGCAGCCTCTAAACACGTCTTATCTACTGTGTTCGCCACATGATGATAACTTCGCAAAACAAAAAGTAATCTACACGCTTCAAAAATTACAAAATTAGTTTGCCGTGTCGTGTGTTCTGTGAAGTGACAATGCGGCTGCTAAGATCGATACTGTCAAACTTGACGTTCTTAATATGAATAAAATGCCCCAGAAAAATATAATATAAATTGAATAAAACGTGTCTCTACTGTAGCTGATGTTTCCTGAATGAGCAGTTTGACCCAGCTAAAGCTTGTTCATGTTAAGTATATGTCAATACATAATGTTCTCTTGTGCTTGCAATTGCAATTGAGATAATAAATGTTCTGCCTTTTATGTAAACAAGTACATATTTCTAAAAAAAATTCTTGTTTTTGTAGGCTTTGTACTCATCTTTAGACATTTTAACTATGCAATGTGCTAAGTATCTTTTTTTAAGTATACAGGGCATGTTTATTGGGTTAAATTTTATCTGTAAAAAATGTAGGGGGCCCAGAAATTTTGGTTTCCATAGGGCCCAGAATTTCTGGCGGCACCCCTGCCTGCCACGATATCACCGGTGTAAAAATTAAAATGATAAAGAAAGTGTCATATCACTCTTTCTGTTTCTGTTTGTTCTGCAGGTTTGTCTCCTAAAGTGAAGATGGTGAAAGAGAGAGATTCTGTCTCTCTACACATTGATGTTACTGAAAAACAGAGAAATGAGAAGATACACTGGAAGATCAAACACAACAACTCTCCTGTAGCTGAAATCATTACAGAGAATGGAAAGATCTCAACACCTTTTATTGAAGAGAGATTCAGAGACAGACTGAAGCTGGATGATCAGACTGGAGATCTCATCATCACACACATGAAGAATGAAGACTCTGGACAGTATGAAGTAAATGTCAACATCGGACACACACACACTATACACAAGACATTCAGTTTCACTGACTCAGGTGAGGAGATCTCTTCAATATAATTAAAGTCTTTTCATAAAAGTTTGTCTCACTTTAGATTAAAGCATTGTGCAAAGTCAAAAAAAAGTTAATTTCAATAAATCTGTCACAGTAATATTTAAAATGCAGTCGATCAAGTATTTGAAGAGCTCTTTTCCAAAACGCTCTAAATCCATTTTAATAGTTTTCATGAAAATGACATTTCTTTACCTAGAAACATACATCTTGTTGATATTCAATTTATCCTGTTAAATTTGTCTGTTGGCTCAGTCTGAACATGTTAAACAATGATTGTTAAATGAAACAACAATATTGTCGATTATAAATTCAAATTTTATTTTAAAAAAATTCAAAACGCTACAAATCCATCGTTTTTTTACAAAAAATATGGGTTTATTTCTTTTTAAAAACAAACAAACATGACAACAAGAAATATATGACATCAGGGAGTCATACTATAAATGAATAAAAATCAAATAAATGCAAATGCATGAAATAAATATCAGCCAAATAAAATAAATAGTAACAAACTAAATAGAAATAAAATAAAAAAAAATAAATTAATTTCATGTTTCAATATTTTCCACCACATACAACAAATAATTTAGAAATATCACATACAAATACCACTAACGAGCAAATCCTGGTTGGTCGAGAGGACATATCACATTTAGGCTAAAAACAGGTTCGGCACTAATAGCGTTTTGGAAAGAAACTGCATCTTGCAGAACATTATAAACAAGGAAATATAGCGATTTGGCATGAAACATTGATGGAGCAGTGAATAGGTTTAGTACACAGCAAAATGGCTTTACAAACTCATTTTTTTTATTTGCCGTTTAATGCGTTTTGGAAAAGAGCTCTTCATTTGTTTTACAGTTTGTAATGTCCTGATAATTCGTATTTTCACATTAACACCTGCTGTGAACACACAGTAATGCATGACATCAACACAATCATTCTGAACATCATTGACTTATTACACCTGACATATATATATTTTTAGAAATTGTTTTCTAGTTTGATTCATTCATAGATCAAATAAAATTTAATGTAGATTGTAGCGGAACACATTTACTGATCATCAAGACTCAAAGAGTGCGTTTATATGCACAGTCTTACTCCCATTATGTTTAATAAACTGATAACAAGTGAGGTCATGTAAACGTATAAAACACTTTTCTTTTATCAGTGAAAGTTCATAAACTGTGTAAGTGAAATCCGCTCGCCAGAGGTAGTTTTTTGCCCATTACTCACATTTCACGCTGCATGTAAACGCCTTTGCTGGTTTTCTCTCAGTTTTGTTTATGTCACATGTCTGACAGCGCAATAGTAAAAGTCCCAAACGGAAGTAAAAGTAAAGTAACTCATAAAAGTTTGCTCTCGAATCATTCAGTGGATGTAGAAACGTCAAAATGAAAAACTACTGTTGCACATGCAGGTACTGTGGACATGAGAAGAGATATAAAAATACAGCTTCTGACCGTTTTCTGCTGAATTTTTAATTACTAAACAGACTATCAATGGTGACGTCACTGCACACGAGAAACCTGGCAAGACTCAAACTTCCATATAAACGTGGTTTTCTGTGTAGCCGGTTTATTACTGTGCATGTAAACACATGAAAACAGGTTTCTTTCATAAGCTTGTTTTTGATAGATATCTGTTTATTTTGTGCATGTAAACGCACTCAAAGATGAAAGATCTCAACTGAATCTTTTACAGACACACAGTGTTTGATCTCTCAGTGTTTGTGTCTTCAGGTGTGTTTTATAAGAGAGTGTCAGTGAATGATGGAGGATCTGTGACTCTACACAATCATCTCACTAAACTACAGACAGATCATCTGATAGTCTGGTGGTTTAAAGGCGATCTCATAGCTAAAATCGACAGAGCGGTCAAGAGTGATCCAGTTTATGACCCTGATGAGAGATTTACTGACAGACTGAAGATGAATCCTCAGACTGGAGATCTCACCATCACAAACATCACATCTGAACTCACTGGACTTTATAAACTAGAGATCATCAACAGACAGACGGAAACGATGTTTCAAACATTCAGTGTCAGTGAGTATCACAAGTTTTATTTTGTTATGATTTTGTTAACATAATCATTCAACATCCTGAACAATTACAGTGTGAAATTACAGACATTTGTGCTGTTCGTGTTATTGTCTGATGGTAAAACACTCAAACATTCTGTGGTGAAATGATCAGATGTCACAGAACAAGATGACAGAACCCAAACACAGGCAGTAGAAGGGTTAACAAAACTACTTTTATGAATAAAACAAAAAACCACGATGGGGAAAACCGTATGAAACAAGGAATCAAACTAAAATATTTCCCACAAGGGGGACAAAAACAAACAGGCAGAACGATGATCTAAATCAGGGAGTCAAACTCAGTTCCTGGAGGGTCAAGTACTGCACAGCTGCGGTCCTTCAGTAACAGAGTCTGACACCTGTGATCTAAATGATAAATCCAAAACACAAGGAGCAGGAAGACCAGGAACGGGGTGATCCATAATAGACGAACAGAAGGGCACAGAGGATACAAAGTGAAATCATGACAACAATCCAACCAGGTCCAGGAACAGAGAAACAAAAGGGCTTAAAATAGGGAACAACTAACTAAGAATAATTACAAAGGGGAGGTGACGGAGATTAAACACTAAATGGAAACTAGCGGGAACATAATGGGACAGATGAGAGAGATGAAACACTAGTGGAGAAACAAAGGGGCGGAGCTTAACGAAAAACAGGAGGACACGCAGCGCAAAGTGACAACAAAAGCCACGTGTGTCCACACATAACACATCTAAACCTAAAAGACGTGGTTCTGTCACAACTCTGCATAGGGAGCTAGAAAACTCATGACTGGAAGGACGGAGTCCATTAGGGATGCACCGTAATGAAAACCCATCCATCCATCCATTTTCTACCGCTTATCCGAACTACCTCGGGTCACGGGGAGCCTGCGCCTATCTCAGGAGTCATCGGGCATCAAGGCAGGATACGTAATGAAAACCCGAAAACCAAAAATTTGTTTTATTGAATTCTATTAATTACACACTAAAACCACACAAATTAAGGAGAACGTATTTTAAAACAATACAACAAATATCACTTTCCTTGTCATTTTTTACCAATCATCTAAACTTTGTAGTACTAGAATTATTAGGCCTATATGCATAACAGTAGTTAAGTTATAGTCAAACTTAAACTCATTCAAGAAGTTTATATATGGTGCACAATCATTTTAATGAAGTAACAGGCAGAACACAGAGGGGCAGTGAATATTTTTTATGTAAACAGCTTAACATGAGCTTCAGTGATGATATCAGTACCTGTCACATGCCGGATGACGGTCCATGCGAGCGACATCATCACTTTCTGACAGTTCGTTCTGCTGATCATTCAAGTCTATGAAGAGTCTGTTGCGTTTAAAGTTCTGCTTTAAAGGTTTCCTTAGACAACCACATTCAACAAATTGGTATAATTTATTTAAGATCTTCATGAAATTTATGGAACATATTTTGCTTAAAAACACTCAATGGCTGTGTAAACAAAACCCTTCTTGCCTCGACAAAAACAGCTCTGCTCACTTTAACGTTTTTGTGCATGTCTCTTTAAATGATAATGAGTTACAGAGCACCCCTCTCCCTTCCGTCCGGTGTGACGACACAGCACACGTGTAGTACTGCCATGACAATTGTTTAGCAAAATTATGTTTCTTGAACTCGTCTGTGGTTAAACGTCTCAAATCATTCGTCCGGAGACTAAAAATCAGTCACAGCAAACAGTGCTCACGTTGTGCGTTTATGTTTTCCTAAAATCCACTGATTGCGCAGCTGCAGCTGCAGGAAAAACGTGGATTTAAGCTCTTGTTGTTGAAGTTACACACACAACGTGAAAGCATTACTTGTAAGCTGAGAATGTATTTTTCAGTCTAAACATATTAACGCACATAATGTCTTAACATTCATACAGTTAAGTAAGTGTCTCTCTGCACTTATATACAGTAAGTTTAACACAGGGTTTAAATGTTTTATTTAGCCTGTGACTGACTTCGCTATCATAAGCTAACGTTATCCTCCTATATACGCTACATTTTCGTCAATTCAGATTGTTGATAAATATTACTCACATCGGCAGTTTTGTCTTGTTCAGTCGGTCTCGATCCCTCTTTAGGAACAACTTTGAAGCTTATCCTGCTTGTAATGTCCCAGGCTGAAAAAGCACTCAGGTTTGAAGTGATTTGTGCAAACAAGCAGGTTTTTACTCATGGTTTCTGATTGATTTCCACTAAAAATAAAATAAATCCACTGCTAGGTTTGGACTCTTTCCAGCGACTACATTAAATGTCGTCCACCAACTTTAGCCATGACGTCACGTACACCGCTGTCTCTTGTGAAAACCACAATGGCGGAGCGCTGGGTGGAACGGAGTAGATTAAGGGCCAGTAACATTGCAATAAAATCCATTTTGGACATCACAACCTGAACGATATCTGAACGACTCGATTTCTCACATGCTTTCAGGCAAAGGCAGACCAAAACAAACTTACTGGGTTCTTATTTTTCACATTTTCTGGATTGCTACATGCACCGGGGAACCGATTATAGCACATAAACACAATAAAAATGGGGTTTTCATAGGAGTAAATGCATCACACAGAGCTTGGCGTCATTTTCTGTTTGCTGGTTTTAAGCTGTGATTGTTATTTGCATTTTTTTTAAACTTTGTTATGGCGTGCTTACATGATCATCCTTCAATAACAGCTAGTAAAGGCATGAACACGAGCACTGAAATCTGTCATGTCACCATCATCCTGTGACACACAACATCATATCTATGAATTAAACCGTTTTATTGCAAGTTATAGTTTTGTTTTAATCTGTTCTGGGCTGTAGACTCATTTTTCCCGCTGGTCGCACTGGTGTGACTCACTTTCTCAGGTGGTCGCACCCGTTTTTATAGCATTATCATAATGACCTTGACCATACCATTATGAACTTCTTTCAAGTTATATTTTGGCAATAAAATGATCTGACACAAATATAAATTGTATCTCTTCACAATCCTTTGTTTTCTTTGCTGTTGTTTTTCACAGCTGTAGGACATCAGAATATGTCATCAATGATCCGTCTGAGAATCTGTCCTGTGATGCTTTTATGCCTCTCTGTCTGCCCAACACCAAATGAAGTTGAACGCATACTTTAGTTTGGAGACAGAGGGAGTGCACAAGCTCTCTACTCGCTCTTTCCTGCACTTATCACAAGCGCGTCATTCACTCATAAATCACATGAAATGTTCAAATAAATCTTTAGCAGGGCAACTCGCACCGATGCAACACCTGTAGACCTCGCACGTTATAAAGATACGATCACATTTGTGAGCATTTTGATGCCAGTCTAGAGCCCTGCTCTCATATGTTCTTCAAACAATCTGTGTCACTGCATTAAAAACACTGAAAATATGTTTATATATCAGTGCTGACCGCTTGTGTCTGACTCACATGACACATTAACACATCCTCTTTCTGTTTGTTCTGCAGGTTTGTTTCCCAAAGTGAAGAAAGTGAAAGAGAGAGATTCTGTCTCTCTACACATTGGTATTCCTGAAGAACAGAGAAATGAGAAGATACACTGGAAGATCAAACACAACAACTCTCTTGTAGCTGAAATCATTACAGAGAATAGAAAGATCTCAACACCTTTTATTGAAGAGAGATTCAGAGACAGACTGAAGCTGGATGATCAGACTGGAGATCTCATCATCACACACATGAAGAATGAAGACTCTGGACAGTATGAAGTAAATGTCACCATCGGCAGCATCACACACACTATACACAAGACATTCAGTTTCACTGACTCAGGTGAGGAGATCTCTTCAATATAATTAAAGTCTTTTCATAAAAGTTTCGTCTCACTTTAGATTAAAGCATTGTGCAAAGACAATATTTCAAAAAAGTTAATTTCAATAAATCTGTCACAGTAATATAAAAAATGCAGTCGATCAGTATTTGTTTCACAGTTTGTAATGTCCTGAAAATTCATATTAACACTTTAACACAGTAATGCATGACATCAACACAATCATTCTGAACATCATTCACTTATTACACCTGATATGTATATATTGTTAGAAATTGTTTCCTTGCTGTTTGATTCATTCATAGATCAAATCATATTTAATGTAGATTGTAGCAGAACACATTTACTGATCATCAAGACTCAAAGAGTGCGTTTATATGCACAGTCTTACTCCCATTATGTTTAATAAACTGTTAACAAGTAAGGTCATGTAAACGTATAAAACACTTTTCTTTTATCAGTGAAAGTTCATAAACTGTGTAAGTGAAATCCGCTCGCCAGAGGTAGTTTTTTGCCCATAACTCAGATTTCACGCTGCATGTAAACGCCTTTGCTGGTTTTCTCTCAGTTTTGTTTATGTCACATGTCTGACAGCGCAATAGTAAAAGTCCCAAACGGAAGTAAAAGTAAAGTAACGCATAAAAGTCCCCTCTCGAATCATGCAGTTGATATAGAAACGTCAAAATGAAAAACTACTGTTGCATATTCAGGTACTGTGGACATGAGAAGAGATATAAAAATACAGCTTCTGACCGTTTTCTTGCTGTATTTTTAATTACTTATTCAGAGTCAGTGAATGATGGAGGATCTGTTACTCTACACAATCATCTTACTAAACTACATACAGATGATCTGATAGTGTGGATGTTTAAAGACCGTCACATAGCTAATGTCAACAGAGCGGTCAACAGAGATCCAGTTTATGAGCCTGATGTGAGATTTACTGACAGACTGAAGATGAATCCTCAGACTGGAGATCTCACCATCACACATCACTTCTGAACTCACTGGACTTTATCAACTAGACATCATCAGAGAAAAGACAGAAACAATGTTTCAAACATTCAATGTCAGTGAGTATCACAAGCTTTATTTTAGTAATGATTTTATTAACATAATCATTCAACATCCTGAACAATTACAGTGTGAAATAACAGACATTTGTGCTGTTAATGTTATTGTCTGATGGTAAAACGCTCAAACATTCTGTGTTGAATGATCACATACAGTTAACTCAAGATATATCAAATCTGTCATGTCAACAATACCCTGTGACCCACTGTGAAGTGCTCTCTAGCTTTTAGCAAGGTTTTAAACATGCAGAACTCTCACACTTGTAAAGACAGTCCAGTACAAGTAGAATCCAACTGGGTTTATATCATTGACCACACTTTTGACCTCTTTTTATTTTGGGAAATTCAATTCATTCAGTCAATCAACCAGATGAAAAACTTTAAGCACAAATAAACACCACATAAGGGTGAGTATAAACACGTAAATAAAATAAC